>NW_019392750.1:0-600000 GCF_000648675.2 Cimex lectularius | reverse complement strand
ATTATCAGTTCCTACCTAACTGACAGACTGTTTAGAGTCAAACAAGAAGATCAATATTCAAAATTAAAAACAATAAGTGCAGGAGTGCCACAAGGTAGCATATTAGGTCCACTGCTTTACTTGTTATACACCAGTGATTTTTCGAAAATAGATGGAGTTAAAATTGCTACGTTTGCAGATGACACAGCGGTGATATCACTAGGACCGACTATCACCCATTCAACCAAAATCCTCCAAAATGCATGTAATAAGATAAACGAATGGACAAAAAAAATGGAAAATCAAGCTAAATCAGCTTTGGTTATATATTATATTAGTTCATCTAATCTTTACAAACAAAAAGGTGGACCATGTTCCGTCGCTCACAATCGATGGAACTACTATACCATACAGCAATACGGCTAAATATCTGGGAATGACCTTAGATGCCAAGCTGAGAGGGAAAGAACACGTGAAGAAAAAAAAAGGACAGAAATAGGTTTAAGGTATAGACAATTATACTGGTTGATAGGACGTGGCTCCAACCTTGCTATACGAAATAAAATATTATTATAAAAACAAGTCATAAAGCCTATGTGGACATATGGTATTCAACTATGGGGTTGTACCAAACACAGCAATATCAAAATCATATAAACACTCCAAAATAAAATCTTACGTAACATGGTCAATGCACCTTGGTACATAAGGAATGAGGACTTACATAGGGATCTCAAGATCCCTGAAGTCACGGCGAAATGCAAAGATTTGCCGCCAAACACCAGGCTCGCCTCAGCCAGCACGAGAATGTGGAAGCGACCAAACTCTCACATAACCGAAACACGGTCAGAAGATTAAAAAGAACAAAGCCATATGAACTTGTGTAGTTAAAAATGAATAGTGAATAGTGAAATGTAAATCTTATTGTACCAATGGGTTTATAAGAACGTAAACATTTATTTATTTTATAATATTATTGTAAAATTAATGGTTGGTCTATTGACCATACCATTTAATAATATTATGGGAAAATTAATAAATAAATTTAATTTAAAAAAAATATAATAAATAAGAAATTTTATTTGTATAATGCACCATTTAACTCGACTCTAGTCAGAAGGTATCGTGAAAATTTAATTTCACTGTTGTTTTTTTTCAACATACTCTCTAAATAAAATCCTGGGAGGATCCGAGTGGCACAAGAAATAATTGATGTTTCAACCCCCAATTAAAGGAGATTAGAATAAAAAACTTTTTCAGATCACATGAGACATACCATTATTTGCGATTTCTGCTTTTAATTGCGCCATATCGCTTCACATCGCTCGCAGTGTAAACAGCACTCTGATCCATGTCAAGTCAGTGTTAGCTCCTTTCTTTGCGATGTTTAGCTTCAAACCGACCGACATGCTGTCGTATCGAAGGCAGGGTGAATGGGCCCTAAACAGGTCGGACCCTGATTAATGCAAACTCGATGACATCTCCTTTCGTGTGATTTAAGCTTCTAATCGCCGGACATCGAATTGCATCGCAGGCTGTATAAACAGGTCTGATCAAAGGTAATGACAGCTCCTTTCTTTACGATTTCGGTAAATCTTTTATTTTGTATTTCGCAATATTGATTTTTACATAAATAATTAGTTTTTGGAAATAATTTTATGTTTTTTATATTATCCTTTATTATAATTAATAATGAAATATTGATTGTGTAATTACTTTTGGACGCCATATTTTTGTATTAATTTCAGATCAACCATTTTCTTGTTTCAGAAAGTGAATTTTAAACATTTAATTTTAATTAAAATGAAGTGTTTAAACAACCCCCTCACCTACGACTTGACTCCATTTCTCCTCTAACTTTCGCTCTTTTCTACCTAATGTAAACTGGCTTTGAAAGAGGCGAGCTCCTCTTTTCCGGATATTAAAATTAAAGAAATTAACGAGGTATTTTTACGTTTTCCGACTCTTTTATTCACTTCTGGGTTTCCCTAATTATTTGTCTATGGGAAAACCTTGAAGAAATTAGCACGTTAAGGTAGTACTTTCTTTCCAAACTCTCTCCAATTGCCTAAACGGTTCGAATTGTTTTAAAGGCAAATAGAAAAATAGTTTCTCACCTGAATTCTAGCTTCTGGCAGCCCGATTTTCTCAGCTAATCGCTCACGAGCAAACACATCGGGGTAATGGGTTCTCTCGAATTCTGAAACATTCAATACAATTTTGTAATCAGTGAAAACAATGCAAAATAATTCATCCATTACAAAAGTAACACATAAACGAAACAAACAGGTTGCAATGTCGGGATTTAGGCTTATAAATGTAAGGTCACAAGTGGGAAGAGGGCCACCAAAACAATGAAAACCAAATTGAGTATCTCTAATCCGTTTATAAAATAAATAAATGTCCCAATTAAACATCAACTATTACTACAAATTATGAAACTATAGTACTACTTTCAAACCAACTTGAACGAGCATCGAAACTATGCTGTATGACAGCACAATATTTGTATTATGTCTTAACAAAGTTTTAGAGTTTGAAATAGTCCTTTCACATCAGTTTCTGTAATTTGATGAACTAATCAGCCGCTGCGCATTTTCATTCAATAATGGATGATTCTGGGATCCTGTATAATTGATCGCTGGTTCAGAATGAGGCGCGGCAACGAGAATTCAGATATCAGGCAAATACGGGCCGGCGTCCCACAGGGGAGCATTCTTGGTCCCATCCGTTATACCATTTGTACTGCTCACTTTCCAATACATCCCACCACCATCATCTCCATCTATGCTGGTGACACTGAAATTCTTTCCTCTAACCTCCAATTCCCAAGAACAGCTTGAGCATAGAGACAACTTATTTGAAGTAAGGAGGTTACTTACTACCGTGACTTCTATCCACTCAAGTGATGTCACGATAGCTCAAGTGGTAGAGCAGCGGCGTATTCAGCCGAAGGTCGTGGGTTCGAATCCCGCTCGTGGCACTGATTTTGTTTATCTCAACCAATACCTTACTTAAAGATTAATTAATTGAAAAGAACTTAATTGGTCAATGGGACCACGAAACCTAATCGATATAATAAGGAAAATAATCGATATAATACATTACTTAAAGATTAATTAATTGAAAAAATTTATTTATATTCATTAAGCACATATACAGAAGGGTTCTGTGGGCACCTTGTTTCTGACCTGGTCGTCAGTGTCCAAATTGTAACCCAATCTCGTCCATGGCCCGGGCCCCCCCCCCCCATAGAAAGGCCACAATATTCCACCGCCGGTTTTCGGCAATACGACACCGGCAAATCCGTCCCTCCTGACTCGAGGATCGCTTTAAACCGCCCATTATTGTCGGAGAAAAGAAACATACAAACAGAACTGAGCCTTTGTGGCGCCTTTTTCATCCCTTGAATGGGATCGACGTTGGGAGTCGACTTGCACAATGGGCCGTGCTCTTGTTCTCCAGGAGGCTTATTAAATCCCTTTTTGCCGAATGGGACAAACAGCCTTCGGAATGCCCAAAATGATATTTTTCTACTTAAAATTTGCATTTCTTTTTATTGGGCATTCGGCACATGGGAAAATTAGAGAGCATGTGAATTGTGGCGTCGGAAGGGTGCTCAACGTGTGTACCAGTGAAGATTGCTGGAATCCGAAACGCATCTGACAGACAAAACAACCAAAGTAAGCATAGGTTTAAGCTAGTACAACAACTCAGAAGCGAACGCCAAATCTGTGTTTAACCCAAACGTCTAACATCTTCGCATCTGCTCAACACGGAATGAAACCGCAGAAAAAACTTAAAATCTTCTCTTCGTCCAGGACGTAATTGGATTCCTTAAAATCTTCCACTAATCGACAAACATCTGCCCATATTATATTCCTTCAAATGTTCGTAGTATTTCCTAGAGATCTACTGAACGGGGAAGAAGAAAGTAAGAATGAATGAAATAAGAAGAGTACTTAGTACTTAACTTACTTTACTCAACCAGTGTTTATTATCTACACACTGTACTCCCCCCCAGGATAATTGTACCTTCAATTAAACGTTATAATTCAAATCTTTCATACTCCAATAAAAACTACAAGAAGAACGAATAAAGAGTGAGAGAGAGAGAGAGAGGGGGGAGAGAGAGAGAGAGAGAGAGAGAGAGAGAGAGAGAGAGAGAGAGAGAGAGAGAGAGCGAGTATGGAAAAGTAGTTCCATCACAGAATTCAGTTAAATATTTAGGCATGGCAATAGATAAACAATTAATTTAAAAAACTATATTACCTTACATTGATAATATTGTTGTTTTTATTTTATTCTGGGTTGTTATTAAAATTGATTTTTTATCCATTATATTTAGTGGTCTGATTGACCAAATTAATTCTTTCAATTAATTAATCTTTTTAATACACGGTCGTTGAACGACTCTATTCAACAGGCGTAGACAGCCAAAACCACACTTTCATACAAAGTAGTCCCATGAAAAATTATATTGGAAAGCACGTATCAAAAAAGCAAAGGAAAGAACTTGATTTACAATCCCGATAATTTTATGGGTTGCTGGGAAAGAATTCCCGGCTATCAATACAAAATAAAGTGATGATTTATAATCACATAGAAGCAATAAAATCATAATACAACGGCTCCAAAATGAAGTTCTACGAAATATGGTTGATGCACCCTGGTATGTTAGCAATCGCGACATACACCGAGATTTGAACATCCCGAACATACTGAGATCTCACGATAACTTATAAGCGCTATCTACGTTTTTAAAGCCACCGAGACCAATAACCTACTACATAGTCACCCCATCGTAAGGCGTGTGAAGAGGACAAAGCCATTTGAGTTAGTTCTGTACAAAGTTGCGATGTGAACTTAGCGGATAAACTGTGAAGTGTGGCATTAATGAGTGGACTAAAGTGAATTAAGTATTTTTTACTAAATTAGCCATTGCAAAATTAATAGATTGTCTCGTTTGACCAGTTTTAATAAACAAATGTATTACTAAAAAAAGTTATAACTAAAAACTTTCATATTTAACGGATTTATTCATAAAGAAACTTCAACTGTAGCTGGCGAAATGACATGCGCATAAGGAGGAAAAACGAAGAGTTTTGATCAATTTCCTCATTGGTTCATGCAAAGAAAATCCCAACTTCCTCAAAATACGCGCGTTGTTATAAGACATATCTATCAAAATTCCATGAAAATAAGATAAGAGGATAAACCCTTTCATTCCGAACATGCTCAATTTGTTCAATGCGACTCAAATTATCGCACGTCGAATTCCAAGAATCGCTACAGCGAATTTACACCCCTTTACTGGTTGTTTCCTAACTTTGTCAACTGAATCTCATCTCCTTAGCCTAATAAATTTTACACTCTCATTCAGTCAATATTTAATAAGGGCGAATTTATCGTTCCGTTCTCACAGTAGATAATATTTACAAAAAGTATCTTAATTCAGATGAAAAAAACTGATTCAATAACTAATTATATATTAAAAATAACTGTATACAGAAATAAAAAACACCTTAATTCTATTTTTTTTTATATCACCTATCACACCCTCCTGCCTAGCCCACTGATTTATTAGATTATTTTTTCTTTAACAATGTATTTTTTCTTAATTTTGTATCTATTTGTTGTTGAATGTTCAAATATGATTGCATATCTATTAAATTTGTTTTTAATTTTTCATTAAGAAATATATTTCCATTTGTTAAAAAGGAGAAAAGTCAAGACACTCCAGCGTTTTTCAAGGTTGATTTTTGTCTCAATGAAGTTCGATTTGAGGTTAAATCTTCTCAGGTCATCGATGAGTTCCTGGATAGGTTATAGGGACAGGGCCGATGTTTTACAATAGAATCCCATGGAAAGAAGGGTCTTTGATGTATCCGAAGTTAGAAAATGGCCGACATGTGAGGAAGGGAGTAAATCTCGATGGGTATCCCCTGCGGGCCTCGCCTTCCCAAAGTATTTCACAGATAGGATCTAGATTTGATCCGATTTCGTGAAAGAGTGTGGCTGCGGCACTTCTAGAAGCTTTCCACTGTAGGACTCCCTCTGTCATAATCCTTGCCGCCTTTCCTCCAGATAAGTAGCACCCAGGTAAAGGAGGGATCAACCATTGTTTCCGCTAATGGCATCCTATTCTTCTCTTCATCCCCTCTGTTGGCTTACTTTCTTTAAACCGCAGGGGATTTTCCCTCCTTTTAAGAAAAAAAATATAAAGAACGTTAAGGAATAGTTGGGAACTTTCGCCAATCTCAAAAATCTGTTTAAAAAATATACATATTTCGGCTTCAAAAAAATAATTTACCAGGTATCAAAAAAAGTTCGTGCGGTTTTTCATTTGTTATTTTTTTAGTACCGTTAATCAACCTTTCTATTTGCATACGACACGAAATACCAAGAGGATAATGCGTCAGTTCATGATGAAAAAGTGTCTTAAACAGTTCACGGTAAATTAAAAATTGTTTCTTGGTTAAGATTTCAAAACCCCTATTTCGTGAGGGAGAATTGAACTAGTGAATTTTAGTTCGGTACTAAAGCGGCCGGTCTTGCACTGCCTTCACAGCTGGTTGTGGTTCAAAAATCATGCTTCTTCCAATGTGAAATGGTCTCTGAATGCCCACATCCTATACACCTATTATATAACTACTCACGCTAACAACACGTTTACTCTCAGCACAAGGTAGGTACACTAAATTATCAGGATTATATATATTAAAACAACGCTGTTTCTTCCAAAAATCGGAACAGGGGACCCAGATACTACTTCCATGCTCAAGAACGATTCTCATAACGGGTGGCATTCCTACAAGCTCTCTATACAGTGTCCTGGACTGTTGCACCCTTTAATTAGGTGGGACACATCGAGCAACCTTTCTCTAAATTAATTATTCTCAAATCGTGAGATGCGGTCTGGTGTGATGTAGGTTTCAGAAAAACATTTTCTTTATCGTGCCAACGTTTCGATCTTTATTGGGATCATCTTCAGGGCTCAAAGAGTTTGTCTTCTGTGTAATTGTGCCATTCTTGCGTGTCGTGTGTGGGGCACTCTCAAAAATGAACTCAAACTCTGAGAAAATGATCTCAATAAAGATCGAAACGTTGGCACGATAAAGAAAATGTTTTTCTGAAACCTACATCACAGCAGACCGCATCTCACGATTTCTGAATAATTATCGATTAACGGTCACTAATCACCACACCTTTCTCTAAATGCAAAGCAAACAAGTAGGCGGGCTTTGGCTCAAAAGAAAGTGTCTTTAAGTCAACCCCGCATAGCCTATCCTTAATTGGGAGAAGATATTGCCTTTCTACGTCATATCACCTATCGACAGGGCTCTTGACCTTGATACGCAGGACTCTCTATCGGCCCGCCCCACTATTACGATTTTTTGTGGCCTTTGGCTAAGCATGCCTTTTTCATTCTCTCCAAAGTACAAAATTTTGAGAATTTCAGATTATCATTTACCTATTTCGATTCCGGGAAAATATATCAGTGGAAGTGAGAAAAGTAATGATGGAATCAACAAAATCTTCCCAAAAATTTTATTTGATATTTATTGTCCTAATTTGTTTACGGAATCCAAATTGTGTCATTCCGTGTAGATTATAAAGTTCTCAACTTCTGTAAAGTTTTATGTTAATCACTAAAATCGTTTCGAAGTTACAGATAATTTCTGAAATTATAGAAACAAAATCGGAAACATATAGATGGCGAAAGAAAATAATTACTTCCGAACTACCGAAGATTGGGAAACCAACAAAATTGTCGTCATCCAGAATCAAAATTTCCACTCGCATTTTGCGTTTCAGACCTTTCTGAACAAATTTGGTTCCGTCTGAGCCCAATTTTTATGAAATTTTGAGAGATTGTACGGGTCGGTTTCTAAATTATCCCCCATGAATTTCATCCCATTCGGATCAAAGGTATCGCCTGCGCATGCGCAAACATAAAGTCGCGTACACATCTATATCTCCGAAACCATTTGTCGGATTCTTATCAAAATTTCAGGTATATGCGGGTTGCTTTCTAGATGATCCCAGATTAATTTTATTTGCAATTGATTAACGTATGTGCATGCGCATGCGCATGCACACTAGGTGAGGTAACTATACTGCCCACCCACTTGACAGACGGCTTTTTTAATTTCCGAAAAATTGGTATTCTTCGATTTTTCGGAATGTGTTATTAGGGGTATTCACGATGTTTGTTAGATGTTAACTCGAATAGAGAAATATCCAGCAAGATCGTGAACGCCCCCTTCTTTTCTTACCATATTAAACGTTAATTTTTCCGCAATGCTGCACGTAGCGATTGGTAGAACCAAAAATAAAGCTATAACAGTTCTTGAAGGCCTGTTGTTGTTTGTTTTGGTTTTCTTTTGAGTTAAATTGTAAGATACCAGAAGTTAATAAAAAAGGAAAATTAATCAACTCTTTCATTCAAATTGCTGTCAATGCACTCTAAAAGTACTAACAAATGACACGCTTCAATTCGTGCCGACATACCTAACTTGTATCCTAACGTCTAACAGCCTACAACTTCATAGGATATGGGATGTATCTGAGAGTGAATCTGAATGAGAGTATAAGGACACGTAAGAAATTAACAAAAGAAATGTATTGGTCTTATTTAGTTAATACGTATTTAAGAATAACAATACGTGTACACAAAAAACTGCTGTTAAATTCATGGCTGCCATGTTGGTTACCTACGCCCTAACGGATAGCAACGTGACTACATTTTCGACCTAACACCTAGCCGATTCTTACAAATTTACGTCATCATTCTTCTCGATAAGCAGGACCTAACAGAGTTAACACAAAGATCGTGAATACCCTTAATATGTTTTCATACTAGGTTAAGTATCAACTATTTGGTCATTTCATCTCCTTTTTATTTCTTTTCTCTTCAAAATAGTTTCTCTTAGAATTGTTTCTTAGGAATATTTTTAAAAAACTTTAGGCTTTGGCGATCGATTTTGTATTTTTTCGGCTGTCTTTTGCCTAAGGATTCCTTATTCCATTCCCTCCAAGTTCACTTTGTTGAGAATCCCAGATCAGAATTTACCTAGTTGGATTCCGAGGAAATATTTATGTCATTGGAAGTGAAAAAAATAATGACGAAATCACAAAATCCCTCCCTCAATAATTTTATTTTATATTTTATTTAAGGAGACCTCGTGTAGATTATAAGGTCTAAACCTCTCTAAAGTTTCCTGTTGATCACTAGAATTGTCTTAACGTTAAAGATAGTGAGTCGATCACGATAGCTCCAGCGATACCAGCGATAGAGCAGTGGCGTATTTAGCCGAAGGTCGTGGATTCGAATCCCGCTCCTTACACTAGCGTTTTTATTCCAACCAATACGTTACATAAAGATTAATTAATTGAAAGAAATTGTTTGGTCAATCGAACCACGAAATATAATGGAGTTATAGATAGTTTTTATGATTTTAGAAACAAAATCAGAGGCAGTTAAAAAACTGATTTTTCGAAAAAATGGTATTCGGGGGTTTTCGGACTGTGTTAATGTGTCGTATCTTACTTACACTTCGTTAAGTTAGATAAAATTTCATGCACTTGTATTTTTTAGCTAAGAACCGAAAATTTGATATATGACTTTTTTTCATCAAAGCAAGGCGAAGGTTTTCATTAACTGTCTCACCTTTTTCCAGGCTTTCGATTTGTTCGTTGGTAAAGGAAGTTCGATTCCTTTGGAGTTTCCTTTTCAACCTCAGTCTCAGCTGGGAATCTTCGTCAGCCGACGAGTTTTGATCTGAGTTGACGTCTGAACCAGGCTCTTGGCTCATATCACCTGAAAGAAATTTTTTTAAAAAATATCAATTTGGATTACTCGAATAAATGGAATATTTACAATGAAAAAATTTATATACATGCTTTGAAAAACAACGCCCAGATATTCAAACCATTCTTCAAAAAATCAAGTAAACTCAAACAGGCGTAATGTTCCCGTAATAATCAGAGGTAAACTGGAATTTATTGTAGCGGATATGTAATATTTCAAATTATACGGAAAAAACAAAACTTTTTTATTCCATTTGACTGGATCCTGTTCAGGTTTTGTCTCTGCTTTATTTATTTTTTCTCTCGAACAATTAATAACTTCCTACCCCGGAAAAACACCCTCCCCCTGCGAGCAATTATGTGTTATATTTACTAAAGCAGAATGTAAAGATGTGCATGTATCCAAATGTTAAAAAACGGATGGAGAAATATCCTCTCTAGAGCTGTAAATAGAAGCTGAAAACTGTTGTTTTGTGGTTTATTTAATTAAAAAAATAAGATTTTCTAGTTGTACACCAATGATATTTGAAGATGCTTTCCATTGCAAGGAGAAAGTTTTGCCATTTATTTAATTAAATTCCTATTCTTAGCCTGGAGGATCACTGTTAATGAAGATCATACATATTGGATTATATGAGGAAACAAATGCTAATAATATATAATTGTTTTCTGTGTGTCATTATTGGGTGTCGTGTTGAGAGTTTAAACATGTTCCAATAATGACACATTTACACAGAAAACAAACACTTTGAGTCCTGAAGATGATCTCAATAAAGATCGAAACGTTGGCAAGATAAAGAAAATGTGTTTCTAAAACCTACGTCACACCAGATCGCATTGCATGATCTCCAAATAATAAATAATACAGAATACCACATCACCAACATTGACTTTACCCACAAAAATTAGGTGGATGTCTTCCCCAATAAAAATAGTGTAATACATCCAACGACTTTTTTTTTAAATTAAGTTGTGTTTAAAAAATGGCTATACTAATTCCTACTTGGAATGGCGAAATGTTTAAGGTTTCATTCTGGTGAAAATTATTCAAGTTTTAATAAAAATAACAATACATTCTTTATGTCTTTTTCACCTTTAATTTCACTTTAAATACATTATTTCTTTTACCTTATTAGTCAGTGTACGTATTGATGAACATAACTTTTCGGAGGGGGGTCTGAAATTCCAGGGGTGATGATGGGAATCGAACCGAAGGCCGTCTACAAGATGAGAGTTAGTCGCCCGAGCCATAACCAATTCAGTCACAGAATTGGAATTAATTTTTAATAAAGTACGTACTAAGTTCTTCCGAGCACACATAATTTATCAGAAATTGTTAATTGTACATTCGGTTTTCTGTATTAGTCAATCCTGTGAATAAAAAACATTTTTTCGAGGGTGGATCAGAAAATTCAAAAAACGTTTTTCGAAAAACCTATCAATAACCTTACTGAACATATTGACACTTAATCTGTATCACTTAAAACCACCACTCAAACACATTTGAAACTTAAAAATGGTACAACCTAATTCAATGTCACGAGCGGGATTCGAACCCGCGATCTTCGGCTAGATACGCTGCTGCTCTACCACTTGAGCTATCGTGACCTCGTACGAAAATGGTACAACATTTTTAAGTTTCAAATGTGTTTGAGTGGTGGTTTTAAGTGATACAGATTCGGGTAGAATCGTAGTATTGTTGGAAGATGGAAGAAGTAAAGCGGATGTTGCGAGGGTGCTCAACACTCTCAGAATAACTGCCCGAAGGGCCTTCCAGTGCTACCAAGATACGGGACGTTATTCAAGAAGGCATGGAACAGATCGCCATCGCGTCACTTCTCAGAGAAATGATCGTTTTATTGTTTGGAATGTACTCCGTAATCGACAGAGACCGCTGTTGAGATCATATAATGACTTCAATAAAATAAAAATGTTAATGGCAGTTTACGCACCGCATCGTAAGGCGAAGACTATCAGAAGCTGGATTATACGCGAAAAGTCCTGCCACTGGTCCAGAATTTCCGACAAGGCACAGAACAGCTCGTTTAATTTTAATAGAAGATAAGAAATATATTTACATCTGTATTGTATTTTTTCCAATCAATATGTTTTGTAATTCACCCAGGCCCTGACGATGAAAAAAAATGAAAAAGGTGTTTTAAATATACTTCATTGTTGACCGTTCCTCACTACTTCAACAAAATATTGAACAACCGGTTACTACAAAACAGTCATTTCGCAAAAAAATGATATAATTGGCCTGAGCAAGATGGGACTAAAATCTTGTTTTCTGATGAGTCAAGGTTTGGTTTGAGTCTTTCTGACGGCCAAGAAAGGGTTGGAAGAAGAACAGGAGAGCGATATATCCCTGCAACATTTTCACTCCGGAGAAGCTATAGAGCTGGTGTGTTATGGTTTGGGCAATCATTTCTATGGAAGGTCGCACAAACTTGATCTTCATCGAGAGCTCCCTAATAGATGGGCCTTATATTGAAGATGTGCTATCGGAAGAAGTTGTTCCTTATATGCCACTAATTGGCGACGGTTTTATTTTTATGCATTAAAATGCAAGGCCACACAAAGCTAAATCGTTAGTGACTATTAGAACAGAATTGGAAGGAAATAGTTTGACCGCAAAAATAGATGAACGAGTAGGTAAAGTACGTTATACATTGTTTCTGAAAATTCTTGAAAGAAAATATTGGATTAAACCCAGTCGGAATCCAGGGTCGGGAATATATTTAAAGAGAAGCGCTAAGAGATTTATAATTGGTTAAGTGAATCAGTTGTAGGTCTGTTATTGAATTTGGACCGTGGATGTAACGTTGTTATTAATAAAGGACGGGTGAGTGGTTTCACTAAGCCAGAACATGACGATCCCGCAGCCCAACGAGATTACAGGCAAAGCCGCTTTACACACATTAGCACAACAGCAAACTCTGGGATAAAACTGTTTTCATCTCAGATCAATCTTATATCTCAAAGGTATTACACTCACGGATCTCATCTCTATCTTATTTTTTAAATTTATTTATTTATTTTTTTTTATCCGCCCCTTTCTCTACGCCGGCTTTCTATCATCTCTCCCGGCACCGTGACAGAAAATCAAACGAGTCAATTTTTTTCCACCTGGTTCTTGAATATCGCTGTATAAACATTTCCACGTTGCCTAGATTGATTATTTTCATTGTGCATTCTGTACACTATTTTAAATTATGTTGTAAATACGTTAAATTATCACCTTTGAGTACAGCTTTGGTTAAAAACAATAATAAAGAGTGATTATATATTATCCAATTAAGGGGTAAGCACAAAAGGGATTCTCAATATGATGTCATAAAAAATGTAAAATAAAATAAATTTTTTTAAAGAGTAAATGAAAAATTGTATTAACTATATAAGTAATAAACGTCTATCATACAAGATGACTATTATGCTTTTTCACAGTCATGTGCCATGGCGCCCAGGCATGGGGCTAATGAAAGTACTCTTTATGCCCCCAACCATTTATCCAAATATAGTTGCAAAGCAAGCTGTCAAAACGTAACAGAGCTTAATGATTTATGATACTATAAGTAACGCAGATGACCTGGTATCGATCATAAAATTTGATAAGAACCTGTCAATGCAAAACTTCCTAAACGTTGTAAAACGTTATTGTGAGAAAATTGGTTTAAACCTCTAAGAAAATATCTCTCATATCCTTCATTAAAAAAGAAAGGTTAACCTAAAAGCACCCACTCTAAAAGATGAGGCCATAACCTTCTTAAAAGAACGTAATTACCTAGGTACAACCCTTGACCCTCAGGTAAAGGAGTAATGTAGGAAACCAAGGCACAGCTGCTGGACTGAGATATATAGAAAAACTGCATAACTGTATTGGTTATATACCAAAACGGTCACCCCCCTTGCCACATGTGGTGTCCAAACTCAGTGCATGAGAAGACTCAAAACGAACTGCGAAGTCTATAAAGACTTTTTGTGTCTTAACATAACTTGGTGACTTGCTAATAACACTAAAAAAAACTTCTGAGATACAAAGAAATAAAACCAGATCTAAGGAGAAACTATCAGAAAACTCTGGAAAGAATGAAAATAATTGAGGTGGCTATACCGGTACAAAATGAGAGCAAAACTCAACTCTGGCAAACCTTCCAAGGGGTCATAGACAACGTAGATTTTTGGAAGAACTGGTAAACTGATGAATTCATGTAAAAACCCGTGGACTGGTTCCAGCTATCCACCACCCTGAGATCCATGCAATCCAACTTTCTTAAGAAGAATTGAAATGTGTATGGATTTACACTCTTTTGGACAGACGGGCTTTTAGCTTCAAATTAATCTGGGAGTGCCTAAATTGCTTACTGGCCGTAGGAAAACAGAGAAAGGTTACCTAACGTGGGTTCCGAGACATGAAGGTATAGAAGTAAAAGAACCGGCTGATCAACTAGCCAAATAAGGGAAGCACTCTCACACATGGGACGTGAACCACAACTAAGCACACCACAACGTGTGCTACATACGATGACTTGAGAAAGAAAAGCTCAAGCTATGGATATAAGTACGCATGAGGCAAGGTAAAAATAGGAAGCGAAGGAACTCCTCTCTCTCTTTCTCTTTCTCTCNCTCTCTCTCTCTCTCTCTCTCTCTCTCTCTCTCTCTCTCTCAGGCAAGATTTGATGAAAATTATGGGCCGCTGCCCTCTTAACTATGATCAAAGGAAGATAATCAAGGCTGAGATTGTCAAATGAAACCAGACACATTAGCGCATATTCGTTTTGAGGGTAAGTTATGTAAGACAATTCTCACACCATTCAGGACGATGGGTGCTGTAGAGTTTAAAGACATAGTTAACGAAGTTAAAGTCATTTAAATCATGTTTTCGAGTACAATTTAAGAAATAAGTCATATATGACGAATCATTTTAAAATTTAGGACATAACTTGGATTGTGACTATCAGATATGACTTTTTAAAGTTCTCTTGCTCTTTTTTCAAGGAAAAAACTAGCCCTTTACCCAAAATTGTGTAGGATTAAAGTGAAATAGTTTGACATAAATAAATTGTAATTGGAACCTCAGTGGGTTGGTCTGCCATATCTCTTCGGTGACGGGTTTTAACCAAAATTATTGTTAAAACCTGAAGATGGCGGTAAGTCGAAACGCAACTAACCATACCAGCAAGAATAGGCAGATCAAAATAACGAAAACTACGTCAGATTTATCCGGCTTCTTTCTCACACCGCAGACCAGAAGAGGAAATCTGACAACATTTAACATAATTGGACAGTTATGAGTTTAATAAATGATTTAATATTGGCCAACTTTGGTGCAATAAAACTGGAGTTAGAAGCGGGTGATTGAGTGTCGACGTCTCGCGAGGGCTGTGAAAGAGTCGGAAAGAGAAAGCGTTTGAAGGATCAAGGTAGCAAGTAAAATGTTACCCGGTACGCGTACTGTGTGCGTGAAACATTAGTGCTACCCACCCGATGAACCTATGGGCAAATCTTCCGAACGAGGTAAGAAAAAAATAATAAAGACGAGAGGTGAAAAGATTTAGGTAAAAAAGATTTAAAAAAGGTATGTGTGTAAAGAATTACAAAAAATTTCCCCGCTCACCATCCACCGACACCCGATCCTCGCGTCCAATTTGGTACTGACAGCCCGATTGTTATCGCCCACCGGCTTACGGTAGCCCCTCTGAAGTATTGCATTGTTGCACACTGAACTAAGGTGTTCTTTTTTTTCCCTAGCCTCCTTTCATATTATAATTGTATGCAACATCGGGCCTAAACATTTTTTGTCTCGTGAAATTGATCCAGGTATTTGTCAGTTGTTATGGAAATAAACTACACCTTGAGGTCGTTTCTTGGATGACGAGATTTGGAGGAAGTTCGCAAAAAACCAGGACTGCATGAAAGAATGACGCGTTTCAAAGAGTAATTTACAGGTCTAAATCGTTGTCAATCAATCTCAACCGTCATCCTCAGACCCTTCCTATTGATTTTTGTTTTTGATACGCCAAGGTCTATATAGGGAAAAAATATTATCACTTCTTCAAATATTCAAACGCGCCATGGTGTAGCGTTGAACAGTATTACTCATAATTTATTAGCCGATGTAAAACCAATGAGCAGACCGAAAAATCCATTTCAACTGAATAAATGCATATATACAGATATATTCGGGATTGAGCCTGTGAATTCAACTACTTCGTGTTTTGGCAGTCCAGAGTCAGATCTGTCGGTTTTATTCATCAAACCAGCGAATTAGGTTCCAGTGGTGGTCAACAGCTACGACGTAGGGTTAAGCAAGACTCACAATCTCATTCATTCTTAAATACATTCACGCTAATAAGTATTTCAACAAACACAAACGGGAACACGAAACTATCAGTACAACGAAAATGAAACAGCTTTGTTTTCTCCAAAAATTGGAACTGGAGACCCAAAATCTCGTGTCGTTGTTTTCCTACACGCTCACTGTACGAAGCGACGGAATGACACCTTTTCCTGTTTAAATTCACACTAGTAGGGTGGTAAAGTACGGTACTCCCCTTGTAATCGCTGCCATGCACACGCAATACTTTTCATATACGATGGAATTCCTACGCGCTTACAATATAGGTCCAAAAAATTATGTTGGACACATCGAGCAACCTTTCTCTATATGCCGGACACATACCCGATCTTTGGCCAATAGAAAATGTATGTGTGTCAGCCTCCCATGACCTATTCTTTTACGATTCAGACTCTCTGCAGGGCGTTTTTTTATTACACAGTGTTTTTGATACATAAGTCCCTATCTGACAACCCAGCTCGCACATCAATCAGATAAACTTTGTTTAACTCTACAGTATACAACAATAACTAGTATTATTAAAAATATTCTTTACAGAGCAAGTACGAGAAGTGCAGAAAAGAATAATTAACAGATGCTTCAATTTTCACAACGAAACAACGCAGAGAAAGATCAAATTTTTTTTAACATCCTTTCCATGTTTAATGTTTACATTTCAACTTCAGTATTTAATTTGGTTCCTTTTATAGTCATTATTGCGTAACTTTAAACAAAGAAGAGGCGTTCCAGAACGCCTCAATACCACCCTTCTATCGACTATAAATAAACTGTGCAGGTTTTATACACTGAGCGACTTTTCTATTCTCGTCATCGTTACGATTGTGATTTTAATTTTATTTTATGTAATATTTTTAGCTCCTACTATCATGAGGTTTTCAAGAAAGCAACTTTTTTGTTTTATCTCATTGTCAGCTAAAGCAAGAGTTTCATGTCTAGCGACAGTTTTCACTGGGTGTTTTATTTTTTTTCGGTGAATACGTCGTATTTCAAAGGTGTTTTTGATTTGTATTTGCTTGTTTTCATCCATCTTACAATATTGACATCGATCTCAAACGACGATGTAATACTATAATTTAATAATGATTGATATTTTGGGCTGTCGTGTATTTAAAATGTTGAGGACGTTGCATGGCTCAGGAATGCCACGTAGGGGAAGATTTCCTTCAATCGAAAACGTTGAACGATTGGCAAGTTAGATGGCAAAATAATTTAAAAGGTAGATTAATCTATGAACGAAGTATCTATTGCAAAAGAAACGACAATAATGAGGTCAAACACAGATTTTTCGTCTGTCCATGATAGGCGGAACAAAAAGTACGCCAGTGATCCCTCTTTCCATAAGCATGGCCACCACGCTTAAATGATTTCAACAAAAAATAGGAAATGTACAAATACTTCATCGGATTCGTGTCGGAGAATTTTACAATCATTGATCATGGAAAGTCTCTACTAAAAGTATTTATCTTCTAAGAGATCGAATATATAAATTATAATTTACTGGTTTATTTATTGTCTATTTAGTATTTATATTAACGGTTCCGGATAATTAGAAGGGTGTAGTTGGGTTGTTTCCATATTTCGCTTGAAAGAGGGAACCAACAAACGACTTTGCACAGTAAGCTTAAATTTAGAAATTGTATCAAGAAAATTAAAAAAGAACTGTGTGGTGTTTAGTGACCGTTAGTTAAAGATTATTTGGAGGTCGTGATATGCGGTCTAGTGTGACGTAGGTTTTAGAAAAACATTTACTTTATCCTGCCAACGTTTCGGTCTTTATTGGGTTCATCTTCAGGGCCTGGGATTTATAAACATTGTTTAAATTATACAAATACATTTATTTAAACAATGTTTATAAATCCCAGGCCCTGAAGATGAACTCAATAAAGACCGAAACGTTGGTACGATAAAGAAAATGTTTTTTTAAACCCTTCGTCACATCAGACCGCATCTCACGATCTTCAAATAATAATTAAAAAGAAACTTTTATTTTTTTTCTTCATGCTCCTCAAAAAAATACATGTAATTTTACTAATATGTGATTTTTTCAATTACATTTTTAAAAATTCTTTTGATAAATTAAATATAGATTAAGATGGCTCAATTCAAATACATTTTTTTTCTTTCATACAAAAATTAAATTGGACTAGTTCAGATTTTTCCAGGTTCCTTTTAATTTGAGCTGTTGCCAAGAGCATAGGCTGCAGAATAACTCGGTCAAAAATGACAGGAAGAGCGTCAGGACCAAGACCCCCAAGACACTCTGGCTCATGATAGAACGTTGACCAATTTTAGAGTTGTTGTAGTTGCAGCCTCCACCTGTGTCTTCAACGTCGTTTTAGAATAGTCAAACACTCCTAAATAGTTGAGTTCTTTTACCACCTGTATTTTACTTGTTTCCAAACATATCTATACTTTATCATTTATTATTTTATTATGAAAATGTAAGCCCTTTAATTTCGTTTTATTAAATAGCATCTTGCTCTGTTTAGCCCATGTCTTCACAATTTGTAAAACTCTAATTTCCTGGATTTGGAGGTGGATGAGCAAATAAAAACCAAACGTTGAGGACGTGTAATGTTGATAATATAATAAATATAACTTATATATAACTTTTAAAGTGGCTTTGTTCGAAAAGATGATTTCAATAAATGAGACAACGATGTAAATAGTGATGGAGTTCGAAAACGTGCAAGACCAAATAATCAACAAAGAAGGTAGGGGAACGCCATAAGTTATCAATTTTCCCGTAATGTAACTGAAGGTCTGGGAAGTTGGCGTAGGTCTGCAGATGAAGCGAGAGGGGCGAGGCGAAGAAGAAGAAACGGAGGAGTTGGGACGGAGAAGGGTGGAACAGGAGGACTGTGCAATCTTGCCGGTGGAGGAAGGGGAGCTAACCGCTCAACCGAGAGGAACACTCCACAGTGAAACTTGGAACGTTATTATTTCGGTGCCCTTCCTTTTGTTCCACACCCTAATTTGGGGACCATCCCGCTACTCGTTTTTACTTCATTTTATGGGGATGGCAATTTCGTAGGGAAAGGGTGACTCGTTAAGCGTAATAACCATTCACGTAAGTTTTGGATATCTACGATATTTTCTAACTACTGCAGTTCTACTCCAAACTTTATCAAAGATCAAAGTTAATTATCCGCGTACTGTATCCATTGTCCATAACCCCCTTTACTCTGGACATAGAGAAAAAGAATACAAACGAGAGGTAGAAAGTTTATTTTGCCTCATTATCCACGTCGCAGTTTTTATCCAGGGTATTTCGACTTACATAAAGCTAACGATTGAGGGAGTGTAAGAAATTGCAAAAACCAAAAGAAGAATTCAATCAAGAAAGTAAAAAAAATTGTTTTTGACAAAACATTTGGATTCGTTTCAAACACTTCAAAGCATTAAATATGTATTTTACTAGAAAACAGAAAATTGCTCCTCTGAATATCCAAATCCAATGTTATTACAAATGTTAGAAAGCTAAATCCTTATAAATAAGAAAAAGAAAAATGAAATCTATAAAAACTCCTCAAACGTTTTATTTTATATCGCCGGTTATGATTTATTTACGGAAACCTGGTTTGAGCTTTAAGTGTGATTTATAAAGATCTAAAACTTTGTAAAGTTATCTGTAGATCGGTAAAGACGTTTCAAAGTTGCCAACATTT
This sequence comes from Cimex lectularius, assembly GCF_000648675.2. Taxonomy (NCBI): domain Eukaryota; kingdom Metazoa; phylum Arthropoda; class Insecta; order Hemiptera; family Cimicidae; genus Cimex; species Cimex lectularius. Next base: position 580,182 of record NW_019392750.1, on the reverse strand, counting down.
TTGTGATTTTGGAAAAAATATCCTCGACTGGAAGGCGAAAATTTTGATAAAAACAATTTTTTGCGCAAAAATTGTATTCAAGGGGTATTTTTGGGTGCGGAAAACGAAAATGAACCTTGTTTCTTGATAAAAAAATGTTTTCACCTACTTTCCTTCGTCGTTTGGTCATTCCATCAAAATAGCATAATTACCACAACATGGGTATCGAAGATATTGAAATGTATAATTAAATGTGCTTTTCTGCCCATGTTATTCATTTATTTCAAAATTCTTATAAATCTTTTGAATTATTTTTGACGAGAAGGAGAATAAGAAAATAATATGCTACGCCCTAATTAATGAGATTAGGTACATAAAAAGTAAAAAAAAGCAAAAGACGCATTCTGTAAATTAAGCCAAAACATAGTGAATTTAATAAGATAAAATGAAGTATACCTTCACTAAAGCTCTCCGTTGCCATTTCATTTGTCGCCGAGAATCAAATAGATTACACGACATTTGAAAAATGGCAAAAAGGAGGGAAAATTCGAGAGGTGAGGTTGAGATGGGAAGTTAGTGTCGGAGCGGATCGAAGTCACGATAGCGTAGCGTAGCGGTAGAGTAGCGACGTATTTAGCCGAAGGTCGTGGGTTCAAATCCCGCTCGTGACACTTACTTTTTTTATCTTAACCAATTCCTTTCATAAATATTAATTCATTGAAAAATGTTAATTGGTCAATCGGACCACGAACTGTAATAGATTTAGTTATTATGATTACTAGAAAGCGTAATTTGTCTTTTTTTCAGCCTATATCAATAACTGTTGGCTTTTATGTCAATTAAAGCGAGAAAAATTAGGATAAATTCGGAAAAAAAAATCCTCAAACTTTTCAATTTATACCACCGGATCTGATTTATTTACGGAAACCAAGTTTATGCCATTACGTTCGGATTTAAAGATTTTTTTGAAATTTTCAAAGAATTTTCACAAAAAAATAAGTCTGAGGCAAAATGAAAGCAAAAATTAAAAGAACAAAAATATTTAATAATTTACTCTTTTCTTGTGTAAAAAAACGAATATGAAAAAACTTTTTTAACGTACTTTGACTAAGTCGCTGTTAGGTGACGTCCATAGCCTGGTAAGTGAAACTATTATTTAAGTATTTAAAATATTAGGATAAACAACTTTCATAGAACTGCCAAGAAAGAAGTTTTTTGACTTTTAAAATGACTTTTTCAAAATTGTTAAATTAATTTTTTTTTAACAAACAGCAAACGTTTTTAAATTAAAACTTAATTTTAGGCCTACCTGAAAGTTGACCTGGCTTTGTTTGAGCTCAGAAAAGAGAATCAGATTGTTCCCAGGTCAAGAGTAACTATAGCGTTTTCGAGTTTTCTGCAATTTTATTTTACCTTTTAATTAAGGGATCAGGCCAACAGCAAGCCTTGCATTATTCATTAGGAGCGCAGCCCCCGACGGGATTTGACTTAGGTTTGTTTATACAACCTAATTAATTTTAAGCCTCGCCTTCCCATCATCCAACGCGACTGTTCCAGGCGGTGGTCTGCGAGGGAAAATCAGTTTGAACGTCTGATTTTCATGGAAGGGGAAACTCGGCAATTTATAAAAGAAGAAGCCAGATAGGAAATTGTTCAGGATTGCAGCCATGTCTTAGAAAAGAGGGTTTCTGATAAAAATCAAATTATCAGCCGTAAATAATGGGTAGTTGAACTCGATTATGAAATACCAGGACGACGGTGGGATTCGGACCCACGACCGCACATTTTACGAGCCGAAAATCTGTCGCCCAAACCAAAAAAGGAATAAAATAATAATTTCATGATCTTTTTCAACTAGCACAGATAATCTAGCAAATTTGCCTTTAGCGAAAGAGGAAGAATGAATAAAAAATTAAAATCTTACATGGTTGTGTGAATTGAATCACTACTGAAGATGGTGAGAAGTGGATAGTCAGTTCGGAAACCACCCAACTACAGACTCAACACCGATCTAAAAGAAATCTTATGTAAAAAAAGTTGATAATCAGTGCAGTAAATTAATCATTATTTTTTCCTTTAAAAACCTAGTATAATAAGCGTCACCCTCTGCAGCATTGCTCCAACGTCATTCTATTATAATATAACCATCTATAGGCTGTATCTAGTCTGCCGATGATACCGATTCCGTTAAAGACTACTGTCCAACAAAATATTCATACACGATTCAATACAGACTTTTCTTTTTGTCTCACTTCTGTGAACACAATAAAAAATTGAGAAGCCATTGTGCCAGGTCACACTATCGCCGCGAAAAGGGGCGTTCAGTGTTCCCTTTGAAATGGATCCCAGCGATTAGCCATCATCATTGGGGCGGCTAATACTGATCCGTATCCGAGGGAGTTTCGTTTTCCAGTGTTCTCGAAGACAGTCACCGACGGAGGTCTAGATTAATAAGCAATAATCTCGTTCTTTGATACCTCTGTGAGCCGGATAGGCAAGAAATCGTATCACATTTCAAAAAGTCCCAGGTAAATGTGCCCCTTTCAAGGCCCTTCAGTCACTAATCGCCGGCGGATTCGCCTCTACCCGGTAAACCCGTGGTAAATCCAGACTGACGCCTGCTGCTGTATAATGGACTAGAAATCGGACAATAAGCGGCTAGTTGTCGAGTCGCAGGAGGCGGACGAGAAGTGCCATAAAACACACTTAAAAAATTTCTAGTCTATTGAACGCAGATAACGGTCTCTCCCTTCTCGTTTATCACTAACATCTTAATAATCAGGAATATAAAACAATGCGGGATCTTGGCCAAGGAACAGGCATCAAAGAAAGACCATCCTGCATACGACGGTTTTCGTGGGAAAAACAATGGATGTAAAGGTATTTGCAGTCGAAAAAGTAGCTGATGATAACTTTTTCAACTTTCTAAACAATAGGGTGATACAAAAGTCTGCGTTTTTTGTTTTATTTTTTTAAACATATTTTTGGCTAATAATAAAAAATTTCATTCCGATTCAATTCAATCCACCTTTATGCCAAACGACCGATGCCAACGCGATACCTTGAAGCGTCTCTTGATGCGAAAAACTCTTAGCACTCATTTTCAATTTCTGAAGGGATTAAGAAGATAAAATTTCAACTACTTAATTTTTAATTTGGCAATGTTGGATGTGTGGAGTCTTGCGTTATCTTGTTGCAATAGAACGTGTTTCCCATTCACCAGTTTAGAGCTGAGTACATTCTCCCAAGTTCCCACAATAAACCTCTGAGGTTCTCCGGGGATGAACTAAACGTTACACTAGAAATTCCACCATAAAAACGTTATAAATTTTTTCCAATCGTTCATTTCTTGAGACAGGCTTGATGACTGTCTTGGCTTAACCCAACTTCTTTTTATAGTTAGGGTTTTTTTAAATAAACAATTTTTTTCGTCACAAGTTTGATGAAACGAATGTCATTTGGGTTTTGCAAACGATTTTTCCACGTTTCTACCCCTTTGTTATGCCTGATGTGCGCCAAGTTGTGCGGGACACACCACCTTCTGGAAATAATTCCAGTGAAGAGCCAACGCCGGAAAACACTACTTTGAGACACTCCTAATTCTGAAAAATGTTTCTGCGTGCTTGTGCGTGGTTGTTTTACAAATTCTTTTAGAGACTGGAATTGATAAACCTAGGGCGTCCACTCCGATGTTTGTTTTCAAGCCTTGTATGTTGTCTCGGCGTGATAAATGCAAAAAGAAGACTGACTCAAATCACATATGCGGTCCATCTCCTATTATAAGTATGTAGACAGTGACCAGAGTTCTTCAAACTTGTTAATTTCATTAGAAAACAGAGGATACGAAATAGGATATAAACTTACCGGTTTTGTGCGATTCTTCGTGGGTTAAATGAAGGGGGGCGGCGTTGTGCGGCAGGGGTAGGTGGGGGGCTGGCGGAGTGCCCGGATACCAGGCCCATCCTGCTGCAGCAGCTTGCCCGTTGAACATCCTCAGTTTGTCGTAAACGGCCTCGCTCTGAGCCTGGGCGCTCGCTTGCTGCTCTTTCTGAGCGGCCAGATTCCTCAGAACGCGGTTTATTGAAGAAACCTGAAGACAAAAACAAGAAAAACAATGAAAACTGAAATAAAAGAAAAACTTGTATTGGGGATATTTGTGATATCATCAGATACCTCGCGATGTTTACGGGCATTAAGATGTTTGTTTGATTTATATAAGCTCAACACCACACATATAACTGATATGCATAGAATTGTGTTTATGTCTATTATCTAATTCGAGTTTTGGCAGTCCGGCAGTATTATCCGTCCCGCCATCGAAGTTAAGTTCCAGCTGTCAACATCAAGGGAACTAAGCTACTAGACACACTCATTCTTAAAACACTTTCCTAATTATTACTATTCTCTGTTAATATATTGCAATAAGCACTCTCGCACTGCACATTCACGCTAATTCATACATTCAATCTCAATAACACAAACGGTAAATCTATCCAACACTCGGAACTGAAGCCTAAATAATCACTGCCTCGCTCAAATACATTCTCATATCACTTGGAATTCCACGTTTTCTAAACAGAGCGAAAAAGTGACACCCTTCAATTAAGTCGAACACATGGAGGTAACCTTTATCCAGATACCGATTTCGAAAGTGTAGATAAACAGGCTGATGACGCGATGGAAAGGTACATCTATTTATTTTTAGTTTGTGGCTTTTAATGATTAGTTTATCGGCTTTTGGAGAAGTAACATGTGCGTTATGGGCGCACGCAACCCCTCTGTTTATTTATGGATAATAACGCAATATGATTACGTACGCGAATAAGGGGAGGAGTGACTTTATAAAGACCTAAACAGATGTAATTTAATGAATCCTATCAAAGGGGATATTTTGAATATTCCATCTAATAACATTTTTAGGCTCCAAAAATTTGAAAACTACGCTATATAACTATATTTTAGCAAGCAACGTATTAAATAGAGCGTGCATGCGGTTGTTGTCGAATAAAGGTCGGCAAACAAATGAAAAAAGGAGTTTTTCTACACTACCTCATTCTTGACCTCTCCTCACGACTTCAACAAATTATGAAACAACAGGTCACTAAGAAACACACACAGTAAAGTGTTGAAAAAGTAATTTGGTTGTTACCGATTATTTTGGTCTGTCCATCCTCGCTGTGTTATCCTGCTTCAGTATTTCTGGCGGGTTTGTTTGGAGTTTTTTTTTCCGGAAACCTTGTACCATCAACAATATAACATTCTTCAATCCATTGATATCGTCTGTTATTGTAAAGACAGACCGATCTAGCGAGGGTACCAAAATGATCGGTAACGAAAGTATCACAGAAAGTAAAAGAACAGAATGCAAATATTTACACAGTTCTCGGATTAACTAGTAAAATCCGCCATTACGTTATTTGTCATGCATGGGCGAGACATTGAGAAAGGAATATTGAAGAAATCAATTAGAAAGTGCTTGCTGTTCTTACTATCTTTTGAAGAACTTGCAATGCGATTTAAGCAGGAATTATACGGAATTACAATTTTGAATTTACATATATATTTTTATATTATAGTATATTTTTTCGTCAGTTGGGAAGGCTCCCATAACCATTACTGACAAAGACCGAATCGATTCATATTAATATTATAACGAGGTAAGGGAATAAAGAATGAAGAATTAGATACAGATTGGTTTGAAGAACACAAACTTCAGCTGGTCGGCTTCGCTTTCAAGTCTCAAACCGGCGAAGTACATAACAGTTTTCTAGGCTCGTGATTGGAAAACTGTAGAGGTCTTTTTCCGATTTCATTACTCCCCTTATTGGAAAAGAAAAAGGAGATAAAGAATGTTTTTTCTATATCGGCCCGATGTATAACTGATCCCGTTTGCTCACGTTTTCCCGCCGGGAAAACTCTGGTTATTAGACAGTGCCTTTTTTTTCAAGACTCGAGATTGGAAGATTGCACTCCAGCCCTGGTATCTCTACAGTATGATTAATTTCCAGATCGACTCACGGCTGGTGTTTCGACAGTTTCGCGAAATTCACTAGCCACAGTCTAGTGATGGGGACGCGTTCGCGAGGTAAGCAAAAGAATTAACTCACTTCACTAGGCGAGCAATAAACCCCTCGGAAAAAAAGATCGGTAGATATCACCTCCACTCTGATAAATCTTCTGTTTAATTTTGAATTTGAATTTGAAATTTAATTTTTTAGTATTTACCACTTCACAATAATGTGACTAAAGGGATTCATCCCGTTTGCCCAACCGCTCTCAGCCTTCCTAATTCACTTCTTCAGATGCTTTTCAGCGTTCTCCGCCAGCCCAGTTTCAACGTTGCGCGATCCTACTTCCTAGGGTTGAGCTCTGCTCTAGCTCTTATTTATTTATTTAACTATAGATCGTACTCAGTCCTAAGAAATCACGATGTTTACAAATGAGCTCTGCGAGTTGAAAAAAAGTGTTGATTTCTTTTTATTTTATGTTTAATAAAATACTTAAATTTTACATGGTGTCAAGCTGTTCCCGTCAAACCTCTAGAATGACAAAAAATTATGAATGAACCGTGGTCCGATTCTCAACCTTTTTGCAGATATTCATTATTTTAGGGTTTTTCAACTATCTACGGCTTTTGCCATAAATCTATTCACAGTTCCTGAACTATTAATGATTGGGGAAATCGAAAAAAAGGATAGAAAAAATGCATTTAATTTTATTCATGAAAATACCCTTCTAGCATTTTCCATTTAATTTTTGGTAAAAAAACAAACACTAAATCTTTCAAAAATTATTAAATTTACAATTTGCTAAAAAACTAAATTTGCATATTCGTTGGAAAACTTCGCGGTAGAACTTGTAAACTTTCATAAAAGCTTCTTCATTGAATAAGCTTTCTAGCAGTACACCCTTTTTATTAATCATTACTACTCGAACTAAGATCCAGAAAATTTATGCTAAATAGGAAAAAAAGTATTGACGGTGTGAAAAAGGGGGTGGCGTTAATCTAGTAATTCAACTTTTTGTCCTAGGCACAATTTATTTCCCGACTTTAAATTAAGAAAAAACATGAAACGAAATAAAAAATAGACAAAACAAATAAAAAAAGACCATAAAAAATGTAAATATTGAAAGAAAACACAAGAAATAGAGACAATAAACCCAGTGAACCACCAAATGACGTTGAACTTTTCCTTTTTTTATTCACTCATTACAAGCAAAAGGTAATAAAATTACAAGATTTTTAATTGTTATGTGAACAAAATGACGAACTGTTCAATCTTCTTCGATTAATTTATGTATTTATTAATGACAGTAATAGAAAAAGGTTGAAGAGTTCGTCATTTCTTTCTTTTATATAACAACCCTCTTGGGGGCGACGGTGGCCGCAACTGTTTAGGCGTTAACACGGCGCTCATCACTGTAAGGTAAAAGGTCCCGGGATCGAACGCAGGGCCGCTGGATACAGACATACTTACAAATGGGCTTTTTTTCAAAAACATCGGCACCCTGAGGGTTGATATGACCTTTGCTGTTGCGAACCTTGTTATAAACTATTCATGTTTGGGGAAATCGAAAAAAAAGGACAGAAAAAAAGCATTTAATTTTATTCATGAAAATACCCTTCTGGAATTTTCCATTTAATTTATGGTAAAAAACAAACACTAAATCTTTCAAAAATAAAAATAAAAAAAATATATATATAGTGTTGGAAGAACCATCAAAGGAAATTACTGAGAATTTAGCTACATTTAAATAGACGATTGAGATATTAACATATATAACTAGACGGTGATTACTGCTGATCTTATATTTCAAACAGGCTAAAAGGTCAAAATATTTCAACGTGAAACATTATATCTTATCAACAATTTTAAATTATCAAATCGATATGCAGGTTAAAAATAAATATATAAATAAAAAATTAGGAGTAAAAAACAAACATAGAAAGGGGTTATAATGTCGTTTCGATATTGTAAAAAGCTTTCAAGAAGGCTAAAACGTCAAAATATTTCAACGTGAAATATTATATCTTATCAAAAATTTTAAATTATCAAATGGATATGCAGGTTAAAAATAAATATATAAATAAAAAACTAGGAGCAAAAAGCAAATAGGACGAGGGGTTTTAATGTCGTTTCAAATATTGTCAAAAGCAAAGAAGATAAAATGAACCTTCATAATGCGCCTTATCGCCATTTTTCTCATTTTTGTAATTGTATTCTGTCGAATATACGATGGATTTTAGAGAAGTTTAATTTCGAGCCTTAGGAAATGTTTGTTGTTTTGTGCGGTTGAAATTGTAAAGGGTGTAGTAATAAAACGGGTACGGCTTCTGTAATGGAGAATGTCATTAAACCGAGGGCGTCAGTAGATCAGTCAGGGGGGCGACTCCGCTCCAGTGTATGCAAAGTGAAAATTGGTGCCCTTTTGTCGGCCGGGATTGAATCGCCTTAAACTAAAATCGAACAAAACCTTTACAAAAGGAATGCCGTGAGGGTCGCCAAGAAAGGACAAACAGAGCCTCTGTGTGCACATACAAACTGGCCAATAGGCTCAACTGCCACTCAAGGGGGCTCCATTGAATCTCCTTGTTGATATTCAGAAAAGGTCCTTACTCAAACATCGTCCATAATTGAGAAGCATCCTTATTCATTACCAGTCAAGTACTAAAATATAATGGCTCTTGACACATGCTAATCGGTTATAATTATATTTCCCCTTTTTTCCTTCACAGCGGATATTCTCAAGCACGCCAGGAATTTGCTGGTCTAATATTCACATTTTTACAAAAAATTGACTAGTTTGGCCGTATTTTTAAGGGCTTCTTGCACCGTTTTAAGAATTGCTTTGTCGGATTCGATAATTTTTGTTATTATTTTTTTACAGCACGGCTTCGAAGCAGGAAGTAACTTTGTTGAGTTCATGAATTTTATATTATAGGATAATCAGTATCTATAATCATTAATGGAGAAGTAATCCATTACTTCATTTCTATCACAATAGGGAGGGAATCGTGAAGCCATTGGCCCTTTTGGCGTCTTGGAGAATTGTCTGGAAAGGTTCGCCATGAAGAGTGTCGGACAACGGGCTTGGGACAAGAGTCGAGAATTGTATGGAGCGTCTGTATCGACTTCTTGGGATTTGAAGGTCTGTGTGGATATTAACTACGGAGCTTGCCCAATGGTTCAAGGATTTTAGATTATAGCGACTGGATTATTGGGATATTGGAAAGCTCAGCTGAACCAACAATTCGATTCCGTACAGATTGGTTAGTCTGTGTCATTTCTAGTCTTTTGAGTCGAATGTGGGGGGTTTCACCAAAATCTTTCGTCGATGTAAAAGTTCATATATGGGACGGAATTGGTTGCTGAGAAAGGAACAGATTGTAGTAGATGGGAAGAGAGGTGATACGGACAAGGATGAAGGTTATATGGTTTTGATGATTCTGATCCTCCATTTCTTAAATTAGTCTTCCAAATTGGTCTGGGCTTATTTTAAGTATCAGGATTAATAGACTGCAGTGTAAACTGAATAAACGATGGGATCAAGGGCCTTGCCTTGCGGAACACAAGTTTCAGGATAAGAGATGGGAGAGAAGGATGTTCCGATTCGTACTATCAGACAGATCAGATTTTAGGATGAGCTTCCACCGCAAGCCCGGTTCCCACACGCGTTTGAATGGAGGGTACTTCTAGGAAAGCACCCTCAGATCTCCTTCCGCTCAAGGGAGGAGACGTCGATAGTCACCACGGGTCTGTTCAGTTCTATTCTATTGAGTCAAATGTGGGCGTTCCAATTAAATCTTAAAGTCCCAAATAGCATACGACATTCGTTGGTAGGAGAGAAAAAAATTGTAGTCGTTCCCGATTACTCATCGTCAACAAGACAAGAGGATCTTTAACAAAAAAAAAAAAATTGTAGTCGATTGGAGAAAGTTATTCGTTGTGTCTTATCTCTATTTTTTTAAACGATTTGCCAAACAGGGGCATTGGGTGTTTGTGAAGGCCCCTGTGTCTGGGTTTGCTGAAAGGAAGGCGGTATCATCTGCATATATGAGAAGTAATATGCTGACTTGCGGAATATACACTTCTGCATCGTGCATAGAGAAGTGTTTAGTATTATCGGAGAGATTTTAAGGGCAGGTTAGGATTGTTGTTTGGGCCAGTGAGTGGAAAGAGCTTGAGTTCAGCAAGCCCGGGAGACACTCAATCGAAGGAAAGCAGCAGCGTTCATGCAAAGTCTACCATCTTGTGTATCGAGTGATGCCACCTGAACATGATGGGATGGAAATGATAAAGCTTTTAAGATTGAATATATCTGTTTTTCAAATATTAGCCAAGTAACGGAAGCAAACTAAGGGGGCAATTTGACTCAGAACGGGGCCCCTAATTAGGCTTCGATATAAATTAATAATTACAGAAATAAACGTAGAACGAATAAACGAAATTAAAAAACTAACAGCAATGAGTACTGAAAACAGTGAAAATTCAAAAGGTATGGTTGAGATGGGAAGTTAGTGTCCGAGTGGGTCGAGGTCACGATTGCTCAAGTGGTAGAGCAGCGGCGTATTTAGCCGAAGATCGTGGGTTCGAATCCCGCTCGTGCCATTGACATTTTTATCTCAACTGAAAACCTTAATTAATTGTAAGATATTAATTGGTCAAGCGGACCACGAAACTAGTCAACTGAAAACAGTTTTTATTTTGCAGCAGCAGCCATTGTGTTCTCCACAGACATGCTTTAGCTATGAAACAAATACCAGCCTCTTTTAAGAAAGTTTTGGATGAGTCTGTATAAATTTAATTATAAAAAGTCGCGGTTATTGAAGTTAAGAATTTTCACAATGCTATATGGGAAGCCTTCATCATTCCCTGTTTTACCATATAGAAGTGTCTCGTGGGAAAGCACTTCCAAGATTACAGGAATTACATTCTGCAGTCTTATCTCTGTTGATAGGCCACAATGTCAAATTGGTCAACGATTTCAATGATGAGAAATTGCAATGTATTCTGTCGTATATGTCAGATATTTTCATGTTCTAGATGCTGAACCCGGCATCCGTTTCCAGCTACCAAAAATTACACTCAATATACCCAAATTGTGCAGGCTAAAACAAGCCTCACTCTCCCCATTAATTCATTAATCATTAATATTCAAATTATTACTTTTGAATTTGGCTCGAGTTTTACATTCTTGTTGATTATGGTCTGTCCAAATTTATTTTATGTCTTCCGGATTTTGTAAATAAAGTTAAGTATCTAAATCAAGTTAAGTATGTTTGTTTTCATAACCCTCTCCATCGCCTAATTAGGAATGGACTGGATAATTTATGAAACTTTAATTTACTACATATACTATAAATATCCCATTTTAAATACTTGAATGCGAGGGATCTGCCCTGGATTTTGTTCTGTGAAAGGCTAAAGTTTGGCAAGTCTGACTTAGAGAGTGCTGAGGTTTTTGAGATTTAGAAACGGGTTTTATAATCGATCATTTCTTTTGGCTTGGAAAGAAATATTAAAAACTGAGTTGTGTACAGTGGCAAAGAAAATTATTAGGAAGATTTCGTAAGATTTTTGTCGCAATGAGTTTAAAACTAAGGGATTTTTTTAAACCAGTACGAGGAGTGTTAAAAACCATTAAAACTACTGACAAATGTTATTTACTTTGCCTATAGTCTTGCTCTCTGTTTTTATCAGTCAGACGCGTTTTTGTGGAGACTGAAGATGGTGAAAAACCGAAACGCGTCTGAATGAAAAAATCAGCTATGATTTGCAGACCAAGATGATAGATTAACTATCAAACTATACTCGATAAATTATCTCAAATTGCTTCCGTTTTTCTTTTTTGTCCATTAGAATTTTATATATAGTACAATTTCACCATGAGATACTTTGGTCTGTCTTCTGTCTGAACAGTAATTTTAGGTATGATCTTTCACGATAAATTTGCTGATGAGATAAACGTTATTCTTAAAGTTTGCAATTTTATTAAGCACACAAATGTTTCGTTAATAAGTTACAAAATATTGAATCCTAACTGTTGAAATATTGCCATAACTAGTCGATTAAGTACGTAAGTTACGATAAAGATCTGAATTCCTACGACGCAGTAATTAACATATAAAATTACATGCAAAACATGATATATTTTCAATTAGTAAATTGTAGTTAAAGATGGGCTCGAGAGAAAAAAATGTAAAGAATATTTGTGGACATCATATTTGTTTTAATTACTAGGCTGAATACAGTAGATATATTGGACGGAATACATGTTTTGTAAAGGGTTGTAGTTTCATTAAAAATTTTCTAATAATAAAAAAACATATTCCAAAGATTTGCGATTTTAATATAAATCTGATGGTGGGATTCGTGCTTTCAGGCTTGTCCGGCCCAAGTCTGGATCGGCCGTTCGGAGATGGACCACCCGCAGTTTTCAGCCTCTGTCTACGGATCTGTCAGACCTCACACAAGCATCTGAAAAGTCAGTCAACAGATTTGAGCCGAATAGGGCTGTTGCTACTGTTGCGATGGGTTCGGTATGACGGCACGTTCAAAACTCCTGACAGGCTATTATGACTGGACACCTACGGGGCAATCGGTTAAGCACAATCGTCTATTTTAGAAAGCCTCAATTAATATTGGTGAAACTTTTTGAAAATCAACACATCGACTGTGTAAGCCGTAATTAGGAAAATTATTCTGTCTGATAACTCCGATTTTCCGAGTTTTGCCTGACTGGTATTAAAGTCTTATTTCCAAACTGTACCCACCTTTGTTATTTTTTTTCCTATTTGTGGCCTGCGGATGGATGAACTCTTGGCAGCTTTTTCCATCATTGCTCTCGACCGTGCTAAAGGTCGACGCGGAACCGGGACAACTAACAAGAGTACGTCCATCTGCAGTTACAACATAGAGATTTTAATATTTTTACAATTTCATTCTGGAAAATGAGAGTCAAAAGAGAGTTACGAAATATTTGATCACATAAGTCTCCCATCGATATAATAGCCTTGCAATGACTTAAAAAACGCTAGGTAAACAATTGTTATATTTTATTATTAAACCTATCTAAATAGAATTAAGATGTAGCTTGATCGTAACTCATGGCCTACTCTCCACGGTTTATAAGGATGGTCTACTGAAGATTGAGAAATACCGGAACGCAGACAAGACCAGCGAGACTAGTAGGTTGAATGGAGACGACATACTACATTTTAATTCTAACATAGTGTAAATAAACTAAATACCTAAACTAACCACAGAAGAAGGGAGGAATGATGAAACGCATCTGACACATAGCGATAATAAACGGACCAGATGATCGGAGACTAATAAACTACAGATTTTACAATTAATTTAGCACTCAACTTTTCATTGGTTAGAATATTTTGATCGGTTTAGGTAGAAGTTGAACCGTAATAGCTGTGGTTCATTCTTTTCATAACCGATGAGAATTTGGTTCTGATCTTATCGATACAGGTGCTTATGTTTTTGTTTGGCCGAAGACGTCACCTTCTAAAGTTTTATTTTGTATACGCAAGATGGGGAAAAGGAAGAAAAATGTATCATCGCTGAATTGGGGGAAATTAGTACTTACGAGTAAAAATGCTCAAAATTAAACACCGAGAGTGGAGATCGACTATGACCTGGGGGTCGACGATGCCGGAGGGTTTGTTTAGATGGCGTGACTTATCTTGTAAAAGCTAATGACATTAGCGTGATGCAACCTAAGCCAAGCGGGCGCATCCTCCTCAATTCCACAAATTGCGTTATAGGGAATGCAATTTTCCAACCCCTTCGAGGGCGCGGGCGACCTCCGATCCTGAGGCGTCACCGGCCTCCTTCCCCTTTACACTAATCATGCATGAAATACACGTTCAGTTTGCCAAATACGTCTTGAAAGGCACTACCTTTATTAAAGACCGACCGATGTGAGATATATGTTGTATCTGTCTCTCCATCCTTACTTCAATCATTTTTAAATGAGTATGTATCCTATTTTTCATTCATGAGCACCAAAAATCCGGCCTAAATAGAAAAGTAGTTTATCTTTATGGAGTGTTACTAATTATTTTTCACTCTTTAAATTAAAATAAAGAAAACAGTTCAATTTCATCCTTTACAGAGCCAACTTGTCGAGTGAGTTGATTAGTTTTCTAATTGTTTTCTTTGATGAAACTACAAATTAGAGTACAAAATTATTATTTTTTCCTTAAAAGCATGGTTTTAAGTAGAGATCTCTGGCAGATGCTTTGGTTTAGGGCTACCGGAAGTCTCGATCGAAAAGGTGGTACGGCTAGAGATGACCATTTTATGCCCTTAGTGCACTACGAAACCGTCATTTAACGGATTCCTTGAAGAAAATCCAAACGTGATGTAAAAGGTAAGCTCTAAAGCAATCATCAGAAGGCTTCGTTCTACTACTGAAGAGGCATTGACTAGAAAGGCAATCCCGCTTGGACACTTGACCAATGGTGAGCTGTTCGCTTCACAGATGAGTGCCGGCTTATGGCAATCGAATCACCGGGACCGTGCCGGGAGAAGAAGACGTGGATATTGAGGAATGGAGGACGCTTTGCTCCATGTGCCATGAGTCACAGCTTTTTCAAAGACAGTTACATCATTGTCCATGCATGTACCGAACTGATTATCATCCAGCATGGATCTTTGACTGAACTAAGGTACATCAAGGAAGCTCTTTTGGAAACTGTGCTCCCATTCTCCGCAATCGAAATACTAAATGTAAGATATTTCTCATAGATATTTCACTGAATGATAACTATAACAAATAAAGTTATAATCACATGATAAACTGCTTCCTTCACAGTTCGAAAATTAGGATAGGCGGACTGCTTTTCTTAACCCTTTCTTGCCCGACATTGCCTCAGGTAGTTAGCAAAGTTGCTATAGATTAATCCCATGAGTTTAAGGCAGGTGCAGGGTTCCTTCACGTTTCAACCAGTGTATTGGCAATAGTGATTTTGTTAGCGCCAATCTAAAATCTTCATTTCGGAATCTTCTATCTCTAACATAGTTCTTCACCCCACCATCACATCTTGTATCGATTGTAATATTTTTTTTTTTTTTAAATTATTGGCCTTATGATCTTGCATATTAGCCATGGTACGAATTCTTGTGTGTTCAAATTGGGGGTTATCGGGAAAAAAGGGCCAGAGGCGACGGTGGGAATCGAACCCACGACAGCGGCGTGAGAGTCTCTCATGCTAACCACTCGGCTACCGCGGTCCCCGATTGTAATATTTGCCAGACATACAATTTTTCATAAACCTTTTATAATTTAACCCTTTCTTGCCCTAAGGGCAATGCTAATTTTATCAATTTTGTTTGAGGTTAGCAGGAAATCTCGTGAGCTTAGGGCGGGCGCAGTCTTATTCCTGTTCTGTTTCAGCGCGCGTATTAGCAACACTGATTTGTTTGGCACTAATCTAAACTTTGTTACTAAACTGACGGGACTTCATGCTAACCTTTTAACAAAATTGCTAATGTTCGTCTTGCTCTAAGACACCTTTCACCCATAAAGGGTTACTTATGTCCAATTCTAATTAAATTGTTATTGCTATTGATTGGTTTTAAAAGAAGTTATTGAGAAGTGAAGGCAAAATGTGAACCAAAGCCTAGGATCTAAGTATATTTATGGGAATCCAAAAAAAGAACAAAAATACATATAGACTTGTCCTAGATAATTTTAAAGTTTGCTTAGTAGAAATTATGACTTTACCAATAATTGAATAACATGTTTTTTGCCAATCCACTGAATTTTCGATAATTTTAATATTAAAAACCTAATTACTCGTGATTTGGGTGTAATGGCAAATCCCATGTGACCGATTTCATTATGTGGTAAAAGGAACATACTGATCATTTCACGGCGGCTGACCACCTAAGTGAATTAAAGTGGCTGCCGACTAGCTCATGGAAATAATTACGTCACGATCGCTAATTTTTCTCTGAGGCTTTTTCCCAGGGGTGAGTATCCCTCCCATGGGAGTACAATCGAATTTCCTCATTAATACAGGCTGTTTATTCCCCCGTTCCGCGCCGATCCGCTCCATCTACATAACGATGCCTGTCGACCCTCGGGCCACCCTCTGTTATATATTTCTTCCAAGATAAAAACACATCAAATCCTCATCGGTTGATGTTCGATTTCCCTTTCCCATCGTTAATCTTATTTCTATCTGCTAATCACTCTCGTTCTTCTCTTGTTTCTGTTGCGAGGCCGCCAACTATGTTTGTAAGTCCATTACTAATAAATGAAACTGCAAGGCCCGCCGGCTGTGAAAAGCCTTTTCCCCGGTTGTCGTCCTATAAAAGGGGTGGCAGCCGTAGGTAGCGGGGGCTTTTTGTATTGTCTGCGAAAGGAGGACAAATTGCGGGCGATGAAAGAGAAGAGAGAAAGACCATAAGAATGGTTCGAACATACTGCCCATTTCACGGTGGTTGCCCGCTTAAGTGCATTAGCCTGGAAGTGAATTTGTTTATTGTTCTTGTTATTAGGGGACCCGATGACGGGGGGGGGGTCCCGAGAAAGACAGATTGGCTCCCGCAGGCCTCCGATTCCGTCATCCAACTGTCGGAATCAATTTAAAGTCATCGATTATTTATTATTATTTGTGGAGAAATAGACATCCATTATCTTCACGATGGTAGTAGCAGTAGTAGAATACTGGGCTCTTGAACTAGAAAAGTTTCTTTAGAACAACAACCTAGGTACAAGTGACTATGCGCTTCGCTGTAGCAAGTACATAGTTTCACAAAATTTTAACAACGTACGTCATCTAATAAAAACTAGTTGCGATTAACAAAAAAACTCCTCCCAACCGGAGAGATTTTTTTAGACGCGTCTGTTACTGCGAGAAATAGATAGGATAGGAAGATAGCCGTCTAAATCTTACGATCTATTATTACAATTTAAGGTACCCAGGTATATCGTAGAGGCATACTCAACTTGTGCATTGTTGTAACAACCCACTCTCCCAGAGTCGTTGGCAAATGCCACTTCAGCTTAAGAAGGAAATGCTTAAAAGTTTTGCCCTGGAAAGGGATGAAAAGCTCTTCAACGTTTAAAGTCGCTTTTCAGAATGTTCATCCGGATCGGTCATTACTTACCTTCGACCCACCGGTGGACCTCTCTAGATAATCGGTTTTTCTACCATCCTCGTGAAGGAGGATGAATTCACTCGAAAGGTCTCGCAAAAAACACAAAATTGCCTGTTTTCACATTGAACTTTTTTTCATCACTGCTTAAATAAAAAGAATCTACGATGGGCCGGCTATCGGCGGCGACATTTAAAAGCAGATTCTTCCCATGAAAATATCGCCCCCCACCTCCAAAGTAGACAATTTCCATAATCATAGCTATAGTTGGTTATTTTAAGATTAGCCTTTTAGAGTTAGGCTTTTAAGATTAGGCAAAAGAAAATGTCATATTCGTACAATCAGCTACAATTCAGAAGTGTTTAATGGATCATATTTTTCAATCAGGTTTAACATTTTGGATTTTGAAGTTTGACAGGATAATCTGAATATATCTGATACCTTCTGACCACTTGATGACTGTTGACATAATTTCGCAGAAAATATTGTACGTTATATCTGGGACATTTAAAGTGAAAGGTCACTGTGTCAACCCTCTAACCTTCGTGGCCACAGACGCCTCTATTGTCTATTATTCTCACTGGTTGTAAGAAATCTGAGCATGACGAGCGGCCGAAATGCGTCAGACTGACCCACACAACTAGAATAATAAAACAAACCGATCAGGAACGTACAAACTACATATTTATTGTCATTTCATCGCTCTTGGGCCAAAAAATGTACAGTATGATAAAGTTATGAACT
Source organism: Cimex lectularius (assembly GCF_000648675.2). Lineage (NCBI taxonomy): Eukaryota > Metazoa > Arthropoda > Insecta > Hemiptera > Cimicidae > Cimex > Cimex lectularius. Next base: position 562,336 of record NW_019392750.1, on the reverse strand, counting down.
TTTTACGTTTAATTAATGGTTTATATTTTCTAACTAGGTTTAGCTTTTTGGATTTTGGCAGGCTGATTGTTTAATCTGAGGATATCAGAACTTCTCACCTTTAATGACTGTTGAAGTATTGACTGAAGAACAGCACTGTGACTTTTTTCTACTAGAAATTTCATATTTCTCGCATATAACAAAAAACTTAAAAATTGGATATTTCACTGAGGATATTGCACGGCATATATGGAACTCATAGAGTGAAGAGTCGCCGCAAACGCTCCTATTGTCCAACTATAATCACTGGTTGTACTGCCCTCCCTGAGCATGACGAGCGGCCGGATAATGAATGTCTTAATGAATTTATTAAATGCCTTATTTAAGGACAAATTTTATTTTGTTATTTTTTGTTGATGTTTTCAATATAAAAATAAAGTTGCAAAGTACTACCTACTGCAATACTATACTACGCAATATAATACGCACCGTCGTGCTGATAATAAATTTGACGCGTTTCTTATAATTTCGAGGGCTTTGAGGACCAAATATGAAAATACATTTTTTACATTATTGTTGTTACAGTTTTTATGGGAACGCACCTGTAGGGTGCATTGAACAAGGGGGAAGTGTTAATAAATAAATTTANTATTTATTTATATGGCCCGCAAGACTTCCGACCTTTCTTGTTAAACATTTCTACTGGGTCGAACTTCATTTGTATTCATGTTATTCGCGAAGCCGCCTAACCTGCGACCACCCTCCGGGATTCGGCGTTTCATTTCTTCCAAACCTGGGGTGCGCAATTGCAAATTTTACAGTTTTTTTTTAATTAATTAAATTTATTTATTAAAACTAGTCTTATTAGACCAACCATTAATTTTACAATAATATTATAGAATAAATAAATGTTTACATTCTTATAAAACCATTGGTACAATAAGATTTACATTTCACTATTCACTATTCATTTTTAACTACACAAGTTCATATGGCTTTGTTCTTTTTAATCTTCTGACCGTGTTTCGGTTATGTGAGAGTTTGGTCGCTTCCACATTCTCGTGCTGGCTGAGGCGAGCCTGGTGTTTGGCGGCGAATTTGGGCGATTGGTCTATTAATTTTTTATGCCCTTCTATAGCGAGTAGTCAGTGGCTTAGCCTGGTGTTAAATCTTCTAGTTAATTTCTGATTGAGTCGTCATGCAGTTTTTTTAGCTTCCGTTTAAGTTTCTGAGCCATATTGTTAAGAATGTTTTTGTCTGCAGGGTCTCTTGATTGTTGCTATCTTCTCCTAGCCTTTCTTTTCTGATTTATTAGTTCTTTAATTTCCTTCGAAGCCAATTGTTTTATGGATAGTCTGTATTACTAATACTATAGTATTACACCATGCTGAAGTCTGAATGATTGAGGTGAACACCTCTGCTTCATTATCTAATTGTTCTTCCGTTTTTACAGGAACATTAAGGACTGTTTTTGCATCCACGTCTAAGGCAAAACTACTCCAGTCAGTAGTTAAATTAACTAATGTTGGCTTACATTGTTTTTTTATTATCCTTTCACTTAGCGTCAGTATAACTGCTGAGTGATTAGAATTTAGATCAAAGTCTTCTGTTACCTTGATGAAGTTAGGAGAAGCTTTTTTGGTAATAAAAAAGAATGAGAGATCAGGTATTTTGTTGCTGTCTGTTGGCCAGTAGGTTGGTTTCCCTATAGAATGATAGATGCACCCTCGCGTAGCTTTCCTTGGTTCGCGGCCTTTGGTGTTAGTCAGTCTGGATCCCCAGTCGACATGTTTAGCGTGGAAATCACCGCCTACTATGAACCTTTCGCCTAGGTACTCTAGGAGTCTCGAGTAATCTGAACGCTTTAGATTGTGCTTTCGCGGGCAATATACTGCGCCAATAGCTATATTCTGTTTGACAGAGTTAAGTACGACCACGGTGAGTTGGATCTCATCAGTTTGAAGAGAACGATTTTTGAAGTGTCGTATGTTGTCCTTTATGATGATAGCGCTACCACCGTTAGGGTTGTTATTAGGATGGATGGTGTGATATATTCTGTAGCCATTTAATTTTAAAAATGACTGTTTTGTTAGGTGGGTTTCAGTTACTAAGCAAATATCAATTTTCTGCCTATTTAGAAATATTTCAAGTTCTTGTTTTTCCCTAGTATGCCATTTGCATTCCAAGTTGCTATTTTAAGATCTTGTCGGCTCATCATTTGAAACTAATTTTGCTTCTAGTCTTTCTAGCCGCTCAGAAACTTTGGTCATTGTGGTGGTTATGTTGGCCATCATTTCCACCATGTGCTGCTGATTGTACGGTGACACTGTTTGTTCTGGGATGTCTGTGCGGGCTACTTGAGCGTAGGTTACTCCTTTTTTTAATTGAACTGGGCCGAGGAGCCCTTACTACTACAGAATCACTTTTATTAGTTGATTTTATGTGGTTTTTCCTTTTTTGTTATTCTTTCGCAATCATGCATCCTCTGTAATTTGCGGGATGATCACCTGCACAGTTATGGCAGTTTGGAGCTTCTTCTTTCGGCTTCATGCAGTTTGCTGTAAGGTGTTCGACCTGTTTGTGTGGTTGCAATATTTTTGTGTATGACCATATCGTTGACATTTTTGCACTGAGGAATGGTCTTGCTGTTTTTGACGGCTTCCATTTTGACTTTCATATGGCATATATGTCGTATTTCGAAAATCTTTTTAATGTCTTCGGTATTTTCGAAACTGAGCATGAACAAGGAAGCTAAGTTGTCTTTTTAACTCCGTTTTCCTTCGTCTTTCTTATTTTATTAACAGCTGATATTATCTTAAAACCTTCGTTATGGAGGCAAGTTACAATATCTATTGGATCACAAGATGGATGTAAATTCCTGGCCATGACTCTTATGGGCCTGGTTTGATTATTTTCATATGTATGCCACTCCATGTTTTTTGAGCTGTTCATGAGTTCTGCAATTCTCCTATACTCAGTTTCATTGTCAACATTAATTTTTATTTGGTCATTATTCATGAGTTTAGCTTTAAAGTTAATTTTCTCTCCTTGAAGAGCTTCATATATTGGCTTCATATCAGTCACATTGCTTAGTACTATGGGTGGTGGCCTATGCACTTTTGCTTGTTTTTTGTCTGATTTGTTATCAACTGACTTTTTTACTAAATCAAAAGTATTACATGAAGTTTTGATCTTACATTTTTCAGAAGACATAAATTTTCTTTTTTTATTCTTTTGAACGAGCCATGCCGTTTCTTTGGCTACTATTTCTTCTTCTTCATCAGAAGTCGGTAGTGTGAAATTTTTTTCAGTCTGGCTTGGTGTTGATTTTTGTTCCTTTCCAGTTAGGGACTTAATATAAGCCTTCATTTTTTACGATCATGTTTTGTAATTCCTCATTACATTTGCGCTCTTGTGCGAGTTGCAATTGAAGGGCATTTATTTGTTCTGTCTTTCCCATCTTTTCGATCCTTTCCCACCGGCCAGGATAGAGAGTGGAGACGAGTTAGGTAGGGGGGAAGGGGCAAGATTGAGATGTTCAACGCTCCGAGTTTTCGGAGATGTTCAAATAATAAGCGTTTCCCTACCTTTTTCTGCCTTTTACAAGGCAATCCTTATGCAGTGTAACTGGCCTACTTCTGGTGCAATTTTCAATTTCTTTCCGTTTGTTACAATTGTTTTTTTAAGTTAGTAACACTACAATTTTTTTACACACTATTGATAAGGTCCGCTACCCACTGGGCAAGTTTCAGGTCAATTTTCGTAGAATAAACCATCGAAAAAAGAAACTTTTTTAGAGCGAAATAAAACACGTCTGATCGCGTTAAACGCCATTGTGCGACTCATTTTACAGGGGTAAAAAAAAGGGGGGAAGGCCACCAGATATTTTCAACATATTGCACATTGCAAAGGAGAAATCTCGCAAAATGTCGATGAATCGGCATGTCAAACCTATTAACCTGGAGGAAGAATATTGTTTTTTGACCCCATTCAATGCGTTCTGTTCATTTGGCCAGCCTACCTCGCTGTTTTAGCCTGTCAGACGCGTTTCAGCATTTCGCAGCAGTGGTCATTAACAAATATTTAACGTGTACACGTAAAGTCAAAAATTTGGTTCGGTTTTAACCCATTAAGACAAAACAGCTAGCACCGACATAACTATAGGTTCATGCCTTCCTAAAAAAAACCTCAATCTAGCTATAAAATATATTGTCGGATTCTCTTTAGAGTCTGTGGTGCGACGAACTTGTAATTTTGTCATTTCTACACATCGTCGTTGAACCACCGAAACGAAGGTGGATAGACTAAAATGATAACCAAACTACAAGTTCGTCGCTTCCCAGACCTCAAAAAATCACAATTTGAGAATAAACTATATCGAGAGAATCTTCTTGAGATCTACGATGCGAAGAACTTGGTTTGGTAATTTCTGATCATCTTCGTATGACAGGTGATCACAAGCCACCAAAACAAAGATAGACAGACTACAATGATCGCAAATGATCAAATTTCTGACTGAAAGGATAAGTTTGACAAATTTACAATAATAAAGGGACCGTAGCCAAATGATTAGCGCAGTCATGGGTTCGATTCCCACCGTCGTCCGTGGAATTTTTGAACACTCCCCTTATTCTCTTAAATTCAGTTCATTCATCAACACGCACTCTGGCTGATATAGAAAACATGAGTCTGTGAGTATAATAATAATGATAAACTACATCGCGTTCCTCCTTGAGATCTGCGGTTGATCATCCTAATCTGATAGACCCAACAAAACGAAGGTAGGTGGACCAAAATCGGATAGGTCTACACTACAGGTTGAACACCCCGCAGTTCTCAACATAAAATACCAAAATGCATAATTTGAAAAGTATGATGACTGTCAATTTGAAACACTTCAATATGTTTCGCTATATGGGAATCATTGAACATGCGAAATGAACTCAAGTGTTTTTAAGTGGCCTAAGCTAAGATATCAAGTTTTGCTAATTTTTTCATAATCAGTGACAACTTGTCCAGGGATTTGAACGCCGAATGTCAAACCGAAATCCAACAGTGTCAATTGTGTGGTGATTAGTGACCGTTAATCGATAATTATTCAGAAATCGTGAGATGCGGTCTGGTGCAACACAAGCAAAATCCTACAGAATTCGCTATCCACCATTTTGAACACCAACACAATTTCGACTTCCAAAATCCAAAAATATTACATACAGAACAAAACAAACGTATTTCTTAGAAATGGTTTATATCAACCGAGATAAACACAGCATCAATTACAGAACAGATACATGTAAACTCAGTCGCAGCTACGCCAATATCATTAATCAAATTCAATATAGATAACATACATATATCATTACATTACATTCCATACATCAAATAATTTTCATAGTCTAATTGTCCAACAATTTAGCTTTCCTTTTCCTATTTATCCTTTTCTATATAATCCTGAAAGGATAATCTGGCCGAACCATTACCAACACATTGTTTCCCTTCGTCGGCTCTTTTCACCTCCTTATACAAAAATGTCTTTTCTATACCGACTTCCTTCCCCACCCTTTCAAAATCCAACGTGTATAAACATAAAACAGCAAAATCTCACTGGCACTCTCAACACGACACGCAAGAATGGCACAATTACACAGAAGACAAACACTTTGAGTGAGTAGAAATACTTTGATTGAATATAAAAAATACATTTTGCATTGTATAAATTCACTTTTCCACATCCTAATTTTGTTAAATGTAAACAATGTTTGTAAATCCCAGGCCCTGAAGATGATCTCAATAAAGATCGAAACGTTGGCACGATAAAGAATATGTTTTTCTGAAACCTACATCACACCAGACCGCATCTCACGATTTTTGAATAATTATTGTGTCAATTGTCCAGCGGGGGGCCTTTTGCTAATGAAGATTTCATATCGATTTTCGACGTTATTGTTTGTTGGTGTAAGAACACATGTAGAGAGTCCCCCCGCGCAGGAACCCCTTCTCATTTCTCCGCACCGCACAAACACTAATATCTCCCATTGAGCTTGCTCACTCGCTGTAAACTCGCATCTTGTTAACTGTGACTAAAGGCATTCGCCCATTGTTACATGTGCGTCTCGTTTCGTATTGTTGCAAAAGGTGGGACACGCCTCGATCCTCTCTGGAAATAGTTCAATCGCATAACACACCACTTCCCCTTTTAACGACCTTGGCGGTTACCCGCAAGCGGACACCTTAATAATCCATAGCCCCCTACCCCCTGGAAATGTTACTTAAAATCCTTAAATCTCCCTACAATCGACCCTATATGCCTCAACGGCTCTTCAAAATGCTTAAACACCTGTAAAGTCAGGGTCATTAGTGACGAAAAATTCTACTGAACCACCAGACTCTTTATATAAGTTCTATACCGGCTACAAAAAAAAAAAAAAAAAAAAAAAATGGTAAAATGTTTTTAAAATATTCAAAAGATTAATGATAATAAAAATGACAAATCATCGAAATAATAAGCTTACCGATATAAAAATTACGTACAAAATCAGTACGATTTGGATTTTGAGAGTTTTAGCTTCTTTAAAAATTGGAATTTCTAAATTAATAATACTGATTATTTGGAGATCGTGAGACAACACGATAATAATATGTAATCTTGTTATAATATTTAAACTGGCCAAAAGCAATAGAGAATAGCTTGCAAAATATTATATCTAAGTCTATTATATTTAGTGGTCTGATTGACCAAAATACTTCTATCAATTAATTAATCTTTTTATGTAAGGTTTTGGTTGAAAAGAAAAAGCTAGTGTCACTAGCGGGATTCGAACCCACGACCTTCGGCTTCGAATCACGCTCGTAACACGAGCTCCTTCATTTCAAACAAAACCTTACATAAAAAGATTAATTAATTGAAAGGATTGTATGTAATGTGAAAATTGGAATCAAAGTAGCAGAAGTGTCAATTTCTTCGTGTCTTCGCTTATTGTGTCTTTAGTTGGCCATAGGTAGCCAAGATGATAGGAAACGGGTTGGTCTGTCGCGCTTCGGCATTTCGCCATCTCCAGTCTGTCTGTGCGGTTCCGTTAAGTCTAGGTTCTTTTATAAGGTCCTGGGGGTGGGGTGTGTGTGTCAGTTTTTCTTTCCACCCTTAACCATCCCTTAATTTATTTTATTTAGTGGGCCATAAAAAAAATTCATATTACGATATTTGGTGAGAGATATTTGTAATTTATTCACCCTGACTACCTCCTAATTTGGAATATTTACAAGGAAAAGAAATTTTAAAAATGAGATGAAAATATAAATTTTGGATCAAATAGATTTTTTCATAAAAGCAAAATTACAAGGATAATATTGAAAGCATTAATACAAATCATGGGTCCGGTGAAAAGAGGAAACCCAAACCGGATTTTGAGTGATCGCGAGTTTTTCTGAAAAGTAGGGCGATTTTCTTCCGAGCACGCGTATCACGCACCCAGCTGCCGCTTTTCCCGGGGTATCTGAAAGCAAACAACCCTTCTGATTCACGAACAGCGTTCTAACTTTTGTAGGGTTAAATATTTGAAAAAGACGCGATGGAAATTCCTCAGTGAATTTCCGAACAAACTTTACATAAAATCGTATTAATACTGCAAACGTCGCTTTCTTTGAGATTTGGTTACAAAAAATACAAATAAATTTTATAAATAAAACCATAATTTCTGTACGAATGAGATTTCAAGAATGCCCTTCCAGGACAAAGAGATCTTCATCAACGGATTATCCTCAGTAAGTTTTATAAATCGATAATAGTCGAATTTCTGCTTATTTGACGGCGGTCTGTTAATCCGAGTTAATCCGAGGGTCGTAAGGACCGGCGCGGGGGCCGAGTAACGAGTTTCAGCGTTTTTTCGACGGTTTTAACCCGTCCTTGCGAATTCCTCCTCCACACAAAAGAATGATTTTGATACAGAAATAAATATCAAACGTGTTTTTGAATACAAAACAGTGTACGCTGGCGCCTATTTTATTTAATTATTTATTTTTATGTAATTTGGTGAATACCGAACATTTTGGTTTACATATCATCGCTGCACTGAGTCTGCCATACGCGTTTCGAATTCTCGTCATCTAGGTTTGATTATTCGAGTATTAATTTTATTGTAATTATCATTTGTTAAAGTAAAATGCTCAAACGCACGTGAAAGACCAAAACAGCTACGTTAGGCAGTCAAAATGGTCGGAACCGACAAACTGCAGGTTCATCACCCGCATTCCTCAAGAGAAAATTGCACAATATTATTATTATTTTTTAATAGATAACAACCATAACACTTGATTTTTCATTGGATGTTTCGGGCAATTACCCATCATCAATATAATTACGTACTACTTTTATGAATCCTTTTGTTTTTTAGGTTTTAGGTCAATGACTGTGTTGTCTATGTAAAAAACCAACACAAAAAAGTTTTGGAAATTTTATTTAAGTTATTAGTATCAATTATGTTAAAATAAAGATCAATGAGCCAGTAACCCTTATAGTAAATGAAAAATATCTAATTCGTAACATGTCAAACATGAGATATGTATGCCTTGATATAATTCAGAAGTAGAATTGCTACATGATATTTGGTCGAAAACAACATAATCTGGAGCTTTTTACTCGTTGATTTATGTAAATAATTAGCAATTAAATGGCAAGGAAAGTTTGGATACTGCAGCAATATGGTTGTGTTAAGTATGTGACTTTTTTCGTAATTGGGGCGTTACCGATTTTTTTGGCCCGCCTATCCTCGATGGTTATGTCTGTCAGAAGCCTTTCACAGCTTCGACATCTTCATCGTTGGCAGACCCAGCACTGAATAAGGTTGAATCTCATTTGGCAGACCTAATCGAAGACAATAGGACAAAATGATCGGAACAACCAAAATACATTTTTTTACATATTTATTAATCACAAAATATATATCCACGGTTGGAAGTGTGAGAAAGGATGATAAGAAAAGCCGGCTAATGAGGGAACTCTCAGTATTTTCGAAGGTAATATTGCAAGCTCACAAAGCCACTGTCTTCTTAGGGTGCGTAGAGACTAACACCGTCTCGTCTAATGGGCCGTCGACGGACATATGTTAGTGGGTTTGAGGAATCCAAGCTTGTAGTGGGAGGTATAGAATCGTGTTCAGATCAGAGGGATGTCGAGGTCTTTATTAACAAAGGCGTTGTGGATGCGACGGAGGACTTTGGATTGGAGGTATTGGATTCTTTTGATGTTGGTAAATTTTGCTGAGCCCCACTCCACTCTGCTTCATTAGTGTCATTAGTACCAATTTGATTAGTCAGTGTTTCATTTCGTCTAGTGTATGGGTTCAACGTACGTCTGCTTTCCAACCACCCAAGGTTTGGTTGAATGGTGTTATTCTTTATCTGCAATGGTCGGTAGACTTGTCTTTTGAGTTTAAACACCACGTGATGGCTGTTTTTCACATTATTTTAGAGGCACCACCGAGTGCACCAGTCTGTAATGGGTTTCTGCTATTGGAAGGGGTCAGAGTGTTAGGAGAGGATTGCGGTGGTATGTCAGCGTTGTAAACTGTGTAAAGGATTGGTTCTTGGATATTCCCTTTGGGAACGCCGGCCTTAATGCGTTTGATGTCCCAAAACTGTAAACTCCCTCTTGAAGAATAATTAATCAAGTATAAGAATGTGCATCACTGAATAATGGACTTCTATACTGGCAGCAGTTTCGAAACAGCGTTATCTTCAGTTTACTGGAACCGGATAAACGAGTATATAATTAAATCTGAATTGGTAGCTGACTTAGGCTACTTTCGCTGTCCTTTCACATGCGCTTGATAACTGTCACAAAAGTATACGTTGTTGCTTTATTCAACTGAATTGTATTTTTTTAAAACTGTTAATTGATTTCTGACAGATAAAACGTCAGTGGTGTGGGGAGTGATAATACATAAGAGTGGGGATGATTCAAGAAGATACCTCACAGTCCTCACCGCTTAGTTTCATTTTTATATGTTCGAAAATTCTAATTTGTTTGTAGGTCTTTTCGAGACTACATAAACCTACTTCGTACTATGTATCAATGTTCAGAGATCTTAGTAAAAATTCCTCGTCAAATAGGTAACTTTGGACGGTGTATCACAATAGATTTCCTTCCATTGAATTTGCTTCTGTTAAATGGCATTCAGTGAGATTAATTACAAAAGGGACTGTCGTTTATGTTCCGCGCTGTAGAGAATTGAATTCCGCCATTGGTATAGTTACACGCGGTCTATTACGAAGCGGCGGGTTAGACGCAAATAGTTCGCAGAATGTCCTTCAGTACGATTCTGTTTGATCACCCGAGGGTAAACAGCTGAAAGTTTACCGGGATAATTTACAATCCCCGCGCCGGCCCCTTAGTACATTTCGATAACAAAACACGACGGTCTACGACTACTCAAGAACGAACAAACCGGCACCACAAAGACGAGCAGTTAACACTTCACGTGTTCAGTTAACCAAATCCCAGACAATAGAGAATAAGACAACAAGTAGCAGGATGGAAAATGTACATTATACTTTCTTTCCCTTGTTTTGCCTTCAATTCGATATTAAATTCAAATTCCTTAGCGGCACAGTTTTGGCCTATTTTTGGGACACCCGATTAGAAAATAAGATGAAAACTAAAAAATATATCGATACATATTGTTTATGGTAGTATCAATCCCTATTCGATAAAACTTTGACGGCTATAGACCAAATTTATACATTTTCTTAAAAACTGCTTCAATACGCTCTTGGGGAAATAAACAATATATACTTGCGGGAAATAAACAATATATAATCATGATTAATATTAAATTTAATTTAATAAAAAATATATTAATATTTATATATAATGTAAACGTCAATAATATAAATGTATCTAAATTACATGTAATACAGTAGTGGTTCATGGAGAAAATGAATGAATAAATAAATTTAAAAAAAGATTAAAAATACGCTCTTGATTGCTTCAAATATTTTTATTAGAGACAATAAAAACGTCTTCTCATTACTAAACATTACGACGGTTAAATAAAAAGAAAACGGGCTAGTAGTAATTTTTTTCAAAGCAATTTTTAAAGACTTTGCAGGGCGATCCTGTTGGTCAATTCCGATCGGTCCAGATAGAGACAGAACAAAAAACAATAGTCATATGCACGGTGATACATTTTTTCACTATCGCCCGCTTAAATTGACTATCAAGTCACTACTATCTAGCCATGCCCATAGGCATAGTGGTTATCAAATTGTCCGTTGTATGGAGACTCAGATTGAAGAATGACCTATTTTAATGTGCTCTTATGTAGGTGGACAGGATATATAGATAATTTGGATAAAAAATGTTAATATCACAAGACATCCCTCAACTCAATATATGTATAGTATATATAATTTTTATTTTATTACGTTTGTGGCTCATTGGTCCAACATAATCTGCCTCAACGGGTCATTCCTTAATCTGATTCTCCGTGCAACGGACAGTTTGGAATACTCTACAATTTTGGACATCTAGATAGAACTGACTTGATAGGCTATTTAAGCAGTTGTATTCTGGCGGATCGGAAATGTCCTGTATCTAAAGCTTCAATGTGGTTTCAATGTGTTCCTCTATAAAACCTATATAAAAAATGAGTAATTTTCAATTTTTTGAAAGAAGATGTTTTGACAGTTTAGACTAAACGCAGACGTAAAGTTACTCAAGTCTATCGGATTCAGTTCTGTTGTACAAACGTGCAAATCTAAAGTTTCAGTCTTGTGAATATTCCGTTTCATATAAAAAAAAGAGTCATTTTTAATTTTTTGAAAGTGGGGAAATAAGAAAATTGGATATGAATTGATTTATAATTTTTACCTAAAGTGTGATAGGGATGAAAAATTAGTGTCACGAGCGGGACTCAAACCCACGACCTACGTCTCAATACCCGAGTGCTCTAACCAACTCGAGCTATTGCGACTTCGATCAACACGGACACATCTCCTACAACCATTCGAATTTTTCCCTCTTTTTGCCATATTTTGTGGGTTCGAATCCCGCTCGTGACATTTGCTTTTTCTCTCAACCAAGACCTTAGATTAGAAGTATAATTAATTAAAATAATTAATAAGGTCAATTATGACAAGGAATTATCTATAAAGATTAAATGATTATTTTGATTAATTATGAACAACTAAAATACAAATAGATTGAATATATATATATATATATATCTTGATAATCCTTTGACGACGGTTTTACTTCTTAGATCAATCGATAAATTGACCAAAAAGTGAATAACATAAGATTCATAAGCAATTAGTCAAAGAAAATGGAACATTCTAATTTGCTCGAAAATAGGTGGACTGGCAGCTATATTTCCCGCTAACAAGGAAGCCGATTAGCACTTGACGCAAGCGGTCAAGAATAAGGTAAAGGGTAAATCAAGTGGCTATAGGTTTTATCCCCCAAATCCATCAGTCTCCTGTGTATGTTCAAGTATGAAACGTTTAATTGCTTATCATTTCAACAGTATTTCTATTGTCCATATTATCCAAAAATAGTTTCCCGGCGGGGGCTGTATATAGTCTTAGGGCAGGATAAACTTAATGGGAACGTTCTTCATCGAGGTCGTTTTTCCTCGGGAAGGCGTTTTTCACTTTTCCGAGAGAGCGCGTACGTCGATGCGGCGGAACTCACCGGTGTATACACACTGCCGATAATCCGTCGTGTCATTGTCCGTCCTGACAATGCCAGAGAAGAGAGGCTACACGACGCACAGGCTACAATGTATAATCGATTTCGCGATTGAAGGCAGGGTAAATTGATAAGTTAATCCGTGCTCCCTGGCCCCCCTTCGCTTTGCTGTCGCTGACAGATGCGAGAGAGAGAGAGAGAGAGACTCAGCTGATCTCATTGTCCTATCCGGGGATATTCTTCGGACTTGGCCGACCGTAAAACCCCCCCACAGCCCTTGCCCAAATACACGCAACCCCCTAAATCTCGCCGGCACCGCTCTCCCTTCTCAATTAAGACGAATTTTAAATAAAATCCCACATGTGTTCCCTCAAAGCGCCCCCTCCCGCCGCTAATACATCCACAAAAACTCAATACTACTCTAATAGGATCCCAATTTGACAATTCCCGTAATCCCGCAATTGTGATTGGTTAACTCGTTGAAAACTACAGACCCACTATTTTTATAGTCGTCTATTAGAGACGAATAAAGAACATGCATTAGCCTCATGAAGTAAGCATTAGCTTAATTTTTTGAAATGGAATCCTTTTTAAAGTAACGAAACAGCTTTAAAAAAACCTGCTATTTGACATAAAAACATATATCAATGGACAGCGTGGTTCATTTCAAGTTGCACCATAGGAAAAACAATACATCATCTACTTAAATGGCTATTACATTATTTCTATCTAGCCATGCCCATAGACGTAGAGTGTATCAAATTGTCCGTTCAATGCAGACTCAGATGGAGAAATGCTTCGGCTGGATCAATGAGCCCGAAATTTACAAAATTATTTCAACCAACCACTCCCCTTACGTATGGTCTTGGTCGAGAGTTGAAAAAGCCAGTGTCACGAGCGGGACTCGAACCCACGACGCCGCAGCTCCAACACAAAACACCAACACCCCATCTCAACCTACAACCTTTCACATTTTACCTATTTTTGCCATTTTTCAAGAAAAATAATATCATATTTATGGCATAAACGGGCACTTTTTGTTGTACAGGAAGTAAAACCGTTATCAAAGAATTGTCAGAATTATCACCATATTTATATTCAATTTTCTTATTTTCCCACGTTTAAAAAAACAAACTTACTCATTTTCATATTAAAAGAAGGAAGAAAATTCAGGTTGAAGTTTTGGATACGTGTCCGATCCGCCAGGATACAAATGTGTACATATCTTATCAAGTCACTTCTATCTAGATGCCTGAAATTGTAGTGTATATCAAAGTGTCCGTTGTACCAGTCGACCTATTTCCGAGAGCAAATTAAACTTTTTGACAAATTTCTTATGATATCCATATTTTTGATCCAATTTATCAATATAGCCAATCCACCTATATCCGAAGACATTTGAATAGGTTATTCTTCAATCTGAGTCTCTATACAACGGACAATTACATATAAACTACAGATATTTTTCCCCTTGAGTGTTATAGGGCAATTATTTTTATTTTTTAATTTGAATTCTCTATGATTTGGTTAACTGAACACGCGAAGTGTAACTACTCGTCTTTGTGGTACTGGTTTACTCGTTCTGGAGTAGCCACAGACCGTCGTGTTTTGTTACGTTCTTTTTTCTCATAGTTGTAGTGTACATCGTACTATCCGTTGTATAGAGAGTTAGAATGAGGAATGACGGGCGGTATGACTTCCAGTCCACCTATTTTCGAGCAAATTAAAACATCCTGTTTTCACAAAATGCGTATGATATTCAGTTTTTTCGTCCAATTTATGCATTGTTTCTGGAAGAAAAACCGTCGTTAAAGGATTATCACGATAGAGATATCCAATTTTCTTATTTCCCCGCCTCCAAAAAATTAAAAATGACTCATATTTTATTTAAAAAAATATATATCACGAGATTGAAGCTCTAGATTTAAATGTTTGTAAAGACAGAAGTGAATCCGATATACGTGGGTCATTTTACGTTATCGTCGATTTGATTTTGTTTTTTCAATCTAAAGTCTTTCGTTACACAAAATACAATGGACTTCAAGAGTTATTCAAATTTAAAGCCGGTTTCTTCCATCTATCGACTTCTCAACTCAACCATGACAATATCATTGTTTATCATAAAAAGCGGAGTAGATTGTGCAAAACACAGAGGAAACCGCAACAACACATCTACTCTCAGATCGTGGTGTTACATACGATGAGCATGTGTTTACCTACAACAAACGTAGAAAAAATAAGCACAAAGCATGTAAGCTGTTTACCTTCGACTATATGATAACCCTGGGGTCAATTTTAAAATACACAATCCTTTTTTTTTAGATTGATAAAAGAAAAACAGTAGGAATTTGTTTTTACCTGAAGAAGTCCTCAATAAATGGAAGAAAGGGCGGAACGAGTGGGGGAGGAATCGATTTGTCGAATTCTCCCCCATTTTACCATTGGACTTCTAATTTGTCGACTGATGAATAGGCATGTGCCTGACGGCATTGTTATCCGATTATTGTTAAACTAATGCAACTAGTCGATAAACCTGGGCTTGCTGAACCGTATGTTTCGCAACACAGAGCTGGATACGGTCTGTTATTATGAACAACATGTAAGGTGGATGCAAAATTGACTAGATTATATTGAATTTTGGCCTATGAATAAATAGTTTTAGTTACAATTTGTTTGAACTTGTATTTGGAAAAACTATATGTATAAATTTTATAGAGGTGTAAAAGGTCCCAAAGGTCATAAAGTATAAGGCATATTGCTGCTTCACAAAATTAATTGCTGGTAAAATAGAATTAGATCATCGATCCGCCTAGGAGACGAGAAAAAAATTCAAGCACATAATTTAATATATATATTAAATGAGAGTAGGTATATAAAAATTACAAAAACCATATGTATTAATGCCAAACTTTTTTTTAAAAAATCAATTCGGATTCATTTCTAAGCAACTTTTGGAGCCTTTACATACGAATTTCCATAATAAATAACATATAGACGTTTGTAGACAATCCCGGGGCAATTTTCATCTCGCGATATCCGATGTTCCACTTGAAAATTCATACCACCTCTGCATTTTATCCAAATTCAACGTTATCATGGTTAATTCATATATGTTTAGCGGTCATAATTGACCGTATTAATTAATTTAATTTTTTTGTATCTAAGGTCTTGGTTGAGATGAAAAAGCTAGGATCACGAGCGGGAAACACCCCAATCATTTTATTTTATATATCCGGTTTTGATTTATTAGCAAGACCTTATTTGTGTAAATATTAGATTATAAGGTATAAAACCCCAATTCTACTCTTTTGAGCAGTAGAATCGTCTCACAGTATGATCATTTATGTGCTTTGTGAAAATCAAGTTTGTTTCTTGCTAAACAAAATTTTTAATATAATTTGCTCTCGTCTTCTGTTGAGTACTACTCGTCTTAGTGAATATTTGTCTGGACCCTGAGCTCGATTACATCTCTCCTTGGATCCTCTCGATTTGTTCTTGCTGGAGAAATTCCTCTGTACTGGAGCGTCTCGGCAAAACGGTGTAGGTTGTCAGGGTCCGCGGAGACATAGCGTAACGAAGCGACAGGCAGCTAAGACCTGGACATCCTGACCTCCGGGCCTGTCCATCGCGATCCGACCCTCACGTCAAAAATGCAATAAAAATATGTAATTTTGTCGTCACCAAGCAGTTTGGTCTGCTTATGCTCCCTGGTGGCAGCCAGGGTAGTTTTTGTCGAATAGGTAGATCAAAATGACGGTCGATGACCAAATTACAGGCTTATCATCCCCCGCAGACAACGTGGAGAAATCTCACAACACACAATATAATTAAAAAAAGAAATAGGTGGAGAAGCTCCTACGCTTCTAGAGCACGGTCGTTAGATGCCCTCGGAAGAATTGAATCGCAAAAGAGTTAATATCGGGTTAACCTAGCCTAATCAACAGGCCATGCCAAGTTAACACACAAACGCTTAAATACATTTGGGCCAAAACAATTTGTTCCACTTAATTGGTCATATATTGGCTCCATGAAGAGAGCGAGTAGGAATGCCACCCAATATGGGCATGTTACCGGACTGTTTTATTGTATATTGTAACATATCTCGTCTTGTGTTTATTTTTGTGTATACTGAGAGTGAATGTATTTATTAGTTCTAGAGGGCCGATGGCGGAATATTGAGCCCCATCCCACGGAATCGATTACTCCAATAATTGTGTGAATGGTATGTAAGTGAGAAAGAATGTATTTAAGAGTAAGTGGTTTTAGATTTAAAAAACTGCATGCGTTGGGGTCTGAAATGGTCTAGCTTTTAAGAGCCTCTCGAGTCTAGCTTGAGCGGCGGGAAGAATAAGACCGAGGTCTGAACCCGATCTGCCAAAACCCGGTAGGTGATTCTCATGTCTTACCAGATTTATCCAAGTACGTTCAATTGGAATGGTTGGATGCGCAAGATATCGGATGATTTGGGAGAACTCCTCAGTTCCACTACGTATGACCAAAGAGGTTGCAGTCATGTCTTGTATAATGTTAGATGACTTTTGACGGTCAACACAGATTTCGATCCTAAAAGTCTTCGTAGCTTTCTAAGTATTCTGTCAAGTTGTCTCTTAAATCTTGTCTTTGATTCCACGTCAGTCTGTTGTCTAAGTAATAACTAGGCCATTTTAATCAAGTCCTTTTTTCACATCATTGTAATGTGTAATTTGATGTAAGACCGAAGTCTGACCCTTAGGGAGGTGATTCTGCACATATGTATATGGGAATTTATGGGCCGGCAAACAGCTGAGGTCATCGCCGACCCTCTACGTGTTTTCCTTATTTTTCTGTTCTTTCACGCGTATTTTGTTTTAACCTAAAACCATTTGAGGGCTCGATCTGGTTACTAAATATCCTGTATACATACACCTCGTCGATATCCTAAAACGCTAGCCTCTCATGTGTACCTCAAGTTGTCAACTACAGAATAGACAAAAAGCGCTCACTGCTACACTTAAAAAGAATTAGAGGTTATATATATGTCATTGGCATCTGGGAAACATCTGCACAATATGGATATCTGCACAATGATGCCTTCCCCCCATACGTAGGTTATGCAATGAGGAGGAAGAAACACCAACCCATACCAGTCAATGTTTACGTACTCCTTAAAAGAAGGATCGAATCGACAGACTAAACTAAGGAACTAGGAAACATAAACTCCCACTTCGTAGTCTCCTCTCATCATCATAATCATTTCCTATATTCCAAGCTATCACTAACAATGAGGTTTTTCATTCTTTTTTCATATTCATTCCCCCAGAATACAGTGTACAGTGGAGTACTCCTCGGGGCGTGGTCGAACCCACTCGATTCTCGCGAATAACATACAATTGCTCTCCATAGAACACACATTCACCCCATAATTCTTGATATTTCTCTGGGCGAGTTGGGCTTTTATAAACCAATAATCACTAATCAGCATTAAACGGCTAGATTGTCTTTTCGTTTATTTTTATCGGTATTCGTTTTGCTTTGAGTGTTGTACTTTTGAATTACTTTTTGAACTTCTTATGATTTCTCGTTTTTTATGCTTTCGTTAGAAAATTAAATTCGACTTTGTTCCGGTCGGTTTCTTCGGTTAAAAGTACCATTGCATTTCAGACAGGACATCAAATAGTGTGTATACAATAATTGGAAGCGTTACCGGTGTAATTTGACTAGGCTGTGACCGATGCCCAATCGAAGCCGTGTTTCCGATCGGACTTTAAAGTAAACAAACATCCTAGAATATGTTGCACTACGCAGAGTCAATTGCAATAATACAATAATCAAATTCACAATAAATAAGGCCGATTCCCTGGGGCGGTTGAACAATTCTCGTTCGTAAATATTTTACCTTTAGGAGAACGGCCACCCGGAATACGACGGGTTTTATTTTATTTTTATTTTACGATGAGAATTGGAGGAGCACGCCCTCCCCTAACCCTTCGAATTATTTCAGCTCTGGCGACTCCCTGTTTTTGGAGAGCTTTTCTCCTTTCGATGTGTTGTTTAAATCACGACCACCGGTTTAAATCACGAACGCCCCTAGGAGTTGTGGGCCAATTTTAAGCCTAGAACTTCGCGGTATTGACGCGGCTATAACAAGACGGCCCCTACGCTTTATTAAACACTCTTGGCAATTTAACAGTTTACACCTGGCGGCTCGGAATACACCCACTTATGATGATGGCCTGCCAATTAAACTGGAAGGAAAATAATTAGCAAAACACAAAGAGAGCGTTGCGTCCCGTCGACTTCTTGAGACAATTGTCCTGAGATAAACGCCCATCATGCTGGATATAGGAATAAAACCCTTCAATTATGTGGGATACATGAAGCAACATTGCTCCACATCCTGGGATGCTGGGCACGTACGCGGGCTTTGGCCCTAAAGTAAGTGTCCGTGTGTCAGCCTCGCCTGGCATATCCTTAGTCTGGTTCGGATAACCCTCCTTCTGCAGGCTAGTTAGACGCGCAAGAGTTTATCAAAAAGCGGATCTTATTCCATTTCTGTGGTTCCAATGGTGGAATCTCGAGTACCCTATCGACCTCCAATTAGATTATTTATATATTAAATTTGATAGTGGGTGATGGTCTGCGAGACACATGCTGGCCCCATATAGAGAGCGTGTACACATGCCACCCGATATGAGAATCGTGCGTGAGCACAACGGTATTTCGGTCCCTGTTCACGTTCAGGCTTTCCGAGACATCTCCATTCTGAATTACGAATGGTCTAGAATAAAAATATTTATTTTCAGATAATTTAGTAGGTTTCATGTGGATTCTATGAGACCTTGAAATTTTTTTACCTCTCACCCCGATAGCTTGAGAGATAAAAGATTGCTTTGGTGAGAATTAAATCTACAAGTAAACATGAAAAATAAGGTAAAATTTGTAGATTTTCGGGGTGCCTAGATCTGTCATGACAGTCATAGAAACAAGGTTGAAAAAAGGTTATATTAATTTTAGTCAAATACTGATCGATTTTTCTTTTTCATATGGGAATTTACAATTAGAACTTTATTCTCTACAACTAGCCAGTGATCTCATAGCGAAAAGCGGAGGGGCGTTTTATGCAAATGTAAATCGATGGTGGGCGGACGGAACACGGAGGAAAGTCAGACGTACTATTATCATCACTAAATCAACCCCGGTAGATAAATTTTACGACGGATTAAAATTTAAAATTGATTTCCTTTCCACCCCTGAGGAGGAATGAGGCTGGAAGAATGAGCGGAGGGAAGAGTCTCTGGAGACTATTTCACATGTGAACGGATCTGAATGGCGAGGCACGGGTAAGCGAGCCCATTCACCCTCCCCGGGCCCCACGCTCTCAGTCAATCAATGAAACGACCGCTGAAAAAAGGGATAGTCTTGCGGTCTGTGACGACGACGAGGGGGCCGTCATCGACATCGGCCCTTCGGCCAGATAGAAATGATGAGGTACATTTTGGTAATTCCCTAAGTTGATTTCCGGTGTCTTACCAGTCCCGCAACTGCTTTCTATGCGGTCGATCATTTCCAGTCGTCCCTATTTCTATTCCTATGTCAAAATAGAGGGCGACCAATTACACAATTATGGCAATAATTTCACCCAACTCATTACATCATAAGAACATATTTGTACAGTAAGGTGAAGATTAAAAGGATTTATCCTATTTACGACCTTACGCGAGAAGTATAAATCTATTGTCCATCTATGTCCATTATTATCTAGAGCTCTTTGTTCCTAAGGCTTTTTATCAGATCCAGAAGTTTTGTCAAGACTTACCGTGAGTATCCTTCAGGTCGGGGTTTTCCTCTCACAAGAGTAGGGCCCCTGCACAGGGTTTAGCACCAACAAGCGACATGTTCTTCTATTTCTTCTTCTTACTGGCAATATCTTCTTTAAGCTTGTTTCTGCTGACTGTTCTTATGCTTCCAGAGCTCGAATGCCCAGTCAGTAGCCCTACCATCATTCCGGTCTTAACACGTCCTAGACTTTGTAGTTCTGCCGTTAGTTTCTGTGTTGGCCGTTTGATGGACTTTGTCGCCTGGAATACCATCCCATTGAACCGAGAACTTATTTTTAACCATTGTCTGATGCATCTACGTTTTTGGTAATTGGTATGAAGCAAACAGGTTCAGACTGGATAGGCGTTTTCATCGAATGGTCCCTTCCCCAATTTGACGGCCTCAAATCTGAAGTTTGGGGTCATGGCATCAATTAACATCCCTAGAAGCTTGTTTCATCACAAAGCTTTCATTGTTCATTTTATGTGAGTCATTGGATTCTAGTTGACTAGAAGGACAAAGGCGGCTGTTTCGGGTGTTTCAAAAACACACCGAATATGGTTAAAACGGTACACCAAAATGCTTCGCATGACAAAGGTACAAATTTGACATTGTAGAACCTTGTAGAAGGAACCGAAATTTGAAATTCTTGGATGTGTGCCAATATTAAACTCCATCATTTCTTTTATAGTCAAATAAGTTGCCCTATGTTTATAAGATGGAGATTGCATACAGATAGCAATTACTGGGATTGTATCATACCATCCTAACTAACTTCAACAATACTGAATTCACATGTGCTAGGTTGGTCTGTCAGACGAAATTACTTGAAGCTCATTTATCACGTGTGTCTAGTCGCCATAAATAATTTGCTGTATCCTTTCTTAAATTTCTGCTATTGATTGTTTAAAAAATGTTTTATTTTACCTAGCGTGTAGACATATCGGAAGTTGAAACGCTAATCGAAAACCCAACTTTAATCCAAGTGGAAGATTCTCCCTATTAGCCGGGGCCCCGGAAGCCGAAACAACCGCAATTTATAGCCTATTTATAATTATGGTGGCCGAGGGCGGGCCAGAAGTGAAACTAATCAGTCGTGAAATGACCAGCTCTAATTATCCCCCTTTACAATTTCAACCCACTAATCGGCGACGTTTCAAATTTTAAACGTATGACTTGTCTCCATCAGACCACAAAAGGTTCGCCGTACCATTTCCACACGCTTCCAACCGGAATACATTATAACCTATTGAAATTTCAAATTACTATCATTGAACCACACCCACGCGACACACGAAGAAAGAATAGTTTAACACGAGCCCCCCCCCCCAGCATGAATTAACAAAAAGGGCATAGTATGTTATGTGTTATGTGACAGCAAATTTCACTCGACTTTTGACCAAGATTCTCATACTGCACCACCCTGTATAACGAACTGCACTGCATTAACTCCTATATATTTATCCGAAGATTGAAATGTCATTTTAATTATTACTGCTACAGCACCGCGAATGCTACATGGAACTATTGGTGGTCTTTATTGAATTTTATTGTACGAGTGAAAAAGTAAACCATTGGCTACACTCCTATCTCGTCTTGGAGGATTGTCTGGCAGGGTTTGGGATAGTGTATAGCTAGTGGGGGGGGGGGGTTGGATGAAGTTCCAGGGTTTTATAGAATCATCTTTATTGACTTTTTGTGTTTCGTAATTTGATTGAATTACTTTATGTATAGTACCAAGAGGTTTATGCAAGACACGTGAGCCGACCAAGTCCCGGACCTTTTAGGGATGGGGTACGAGTCAACCCAGGCATTTAACCCCTCGGGTCTTGGTCGCCCACACTGCATAATATATATATATATATATATATAGTAAATTACGATGTAGGTTGCTTGAGCAGTGGGTCGAAGGGCTGGATTGACAGGAATTTTTAGATCGTTCTGTTGAAACTCACTGTTCTATTCAATACAGATTCGTTGTAGTAGTAATAAAGTAAATGAAGCGTTTGTTGCTTGTTCATTCTATTCTTTTGAGTCGAGTGTGTAAGATCAAAGAAGTCTTTTGAAAGAGGAACAAAAATTTTTTCGACATGAGGAAAGGTGATACAGCCAAAGATTATTTGCTTGAATTTAGCTTCGTTGAGTCGGACCCTCCATTTCTTGAACAATCTTTCAAATTGGGTCTGGGGGTGATTAAAGAATGGCGGTATCGTTTGCACCTGTGAGGTATATTGCACGTAGGATTGATAGTCTACAGTGTAAGATGGAGAAGGGGGTCCAGGAGGTGCCTGCGGAGCACACGCTTCGGCATAGTTGATGGTGTGGAAAGGACCTTCCGTTTCGTACTGTCAGACTGGTTTTAGGATAGGTAAGGATTAAATTTCCAAAGCGGCGCGGACGCCAAAGTGATCGAAGGTTTACCTCACTTCTAGGAAAACACTATCAGCCTTCCTTCCGCTCAATAGAGGCGGCGATGATGTCCACCACTCGTATGCTTAGTATTATTATGCCAAGTTGAATGTGGGGTTCCAAGTCGGTGTTAAGTCCCACATAATGGACGACATTGGTTGCAGGGAGATGCATATGTGAGGTATATTGTATCAGGATTGAGAGTACAGTGCGAACTGAGTAGACAGTGGGAGCAAGGACACTGCCTTGCGGAATACCCGCTTCAGCGGTGGATGGGGGAAAAGGATGTTTCGTTTCATTCTATTACACAGATAGGTTTTTCCAGAGCAAACCCTGGAGCATACCTGAAGGCTGGCCTCAAATCTAAGAAAGCACCATCGGCATTCCTTCCGCTCAAGGAGAGAGTCAATAATGTCCTACACCTGTTTGTTCAGTTCTATTATTTTGATTTGAATGTGGGATTCCAATTAAGTCTTAAAGTCCTAAATAGCGGATGATATTGGTTGCTGGGAGTTGCAGTGGATTAAAAGTGAGGTGATACGGGGAGAGTGAAGTGGTTATACGTTTTGGTCGTTGAGTCTGTTCCTCCATAATTAGAATACTATGAATGTAAATACACAATAATAAACAAAAATACAAATCTCTTTAATTGGATAAACAATCTTCAATAACAAGTTAAAGTGCCGAAGTTTTAAATTTTTAAACAATCTTGTGATCTCTTGTTTACAGTGTTGGAAATTCTACCGACTCTAATTTTATGTAGTTTACAATATTGACTTCGCGGGCAATTGAGACCTGAAATGACTTTAAGAAACGAGAACGAAAAGCTCATCCTCATACTAAAATTGTTTTATCTGGATCCATCGATACTCCGGAATTTGCCAACAAAAGGGTTATTTTCCCGGCGAAGTTTAATCCACTGCGAGGAATCACCGGGGAAGGTCCATTACGTGGCTTGTGTTTGTCCCTATCAGAGGGTTAAAGGAAAAAGATAAAATTACAACAGCCAAAACGACCGTTTCCACCTACTAAAAACAGCCAATCTCGACGGGATAGAAAGCACGTCATTTTTCTCTCTCGTTTCTTTCCATTACGTGTTGATTCGTTTAGTTATTACTTAAGAAGATAAGCAAAAAAAGCGAAAAGTTTTATTGCTGTTGACATGAAGAAAAAAAATATGAAACCCGTGGACATAACGACTTGGGAACATTTCAAATAACAAATAACAAGGGACGGAATGGGTACTCTAATAAATAGCGTTTCCCTCGACTTGTTACACTGAAGTTAGAAACTTTATTATTATTATCACAGAAAAGCATTATTTCCAACAACTTTGAAATTCTAACTTTAAATTATCGTTACTATACTTGGAAAAGAATTTTTTACGCTTGAATAATTCAGTTAAATTTAAATAAACTTTTACAAATTAACGATAATAAAGTTTCAAACTGAAAAAAATTGAAAAATGAAAAAAGTTAAACATAGGCAACAACCTGCATAAAGCCAAAACTCTACTAAGCATTAGTCAGATTATGCAATGAAAACTGGGGAATAAACCCCAAATGGCACAACGGTCCGACCAATGGGCACATATGGACCAGTAGCATGGTGGCGCACTGAACAAGGAGACAAAGACCCAAACTACGTACTACGAAGACTAGCATATCTCAACATAACAGGGGCAATACATACCTGCCCAACTACAGCAATGGAAACCGTACTCGACTGTCCAGCCTTACATATGTGTAAAAGGTGGCTTTTGAAAGCGTCAACAAACTTGTAAGATACAACGGAATAAAGACAGATCTCAGGAGCCACGACAAAGCCTAAGTCCTTAGGAGGACTATGACAAATTAAACATTAAAATTTTAAAATATAATTGTTGGTATTGAATCCATCACATTCTAAATCGAAAACTCACGGTGCATTACTAGTGCTGAGAAGCAGAAGCATTTAGGAAAAGCCTTAAAATCCTTACCCTCAGAAAATCAATTTGTATTAAACTCGCATATTACATACATTTCGAGCGGAGGGATCCGAGGCTGATTGGGAAGAGGGAAGACGCCCTTTTTAAGAAAGACAGCGACTGTTGGTTTGAGGGGCCCAGAGAAACATAATTTGAGTTGAGGAATTGTAGAGGGTTAGTAGAGATAATGGCGAGGGGTGAGAGATTGGATTGGCAAGATAGGGGCACTCGGGTGTGGAAAATACCAAGATGGCTCCTACCCTCACACCTACCGCTACCCTTCATTTACCACAACAATTTTCATATCCACCCGATCGACTTCCATTCTACCCGAGAGCGGGCTTTATAATTATTTTCAATATTGACAAATAAAAAAGATTTAGACTATTTCCGCAAAAAGGGGAAACTTGCGATCTGGCAATATCATGTGCGAGGTCGTGAAAAAATTAGAGATAAAATTTTAAAAAATTACCATACCAAAGAAAAAAGTAAAATAAAATTGACATTCTTCAGGATTTAAATTGAAAAAAAAAAAGTGAAAGGAAAGAAAATAAATCCACTATTGAACTTATTTAAAAAAAACATTTAATTGGAAACATAATAAATTTAGAATTAGTAAGCTCCCTAAGACGGAAAACTGAACTTAAAAAGAAACGTTACTGCTTGAGGAAAAACTCTTCAATCTGGTGTGTGCGGAGAATTCCCCTGCTCGTGATTTGGATCAACCGGGTGGTGTAAGGAAGCAAAAATCCAATACTACTGTATTGAGGTGTCTTTTTTAATTGGTCAGCTGTTATCTACAGCTTTTCTTAGTACAAAAAATTTTCCAGTTTTCTCCAAAAACATCGGAGCATTATCTACTTGATCCTGTGTTCCTTTCATTTCACAATTACATTCAGTTCATTTATATATTTTCTTTATAATTTTTGTTATTCTCAGTTTTGTTTTACTCTGTCAATCTCCTTTATCTCACCTATCATGAGCGGCCCCGTCTGAAATACCGAACCCCTCGGATAAAAATCCTCTTATAATGAAATGGTATCGTAAGTTTCTAGTCATGTTTGTGAACGTTTGTGAAAATTATGCTATTCATTGTATCTCTATGAAATCGAGACGGATCGGTTTTGCTTGACATTGACTAAGAAAATGATTATCGAAACACCCAAAGCATTAGAACTTATGACGACATCAGAGTGAAATTTACTTTTCATCGTTCATTGAACTTTTCCAAAGGTGTCGCTTTCATTTCTGAATTAATAAATTGTTCAGAATCAAAAATCCTGTCTGAACTCGGATCTCAGGAAGTGTTCAAAGTTCACAGTCTTGAAACCTGAAAATGGCAGAACTGTTTCCACTTCCACATTATTCCTCATTTTTCAAAAATCTGAAATTCCCGACAAAATTAACTCAGACATCCTACAAATAAAAATACTTCCTTTAACTCCTACCCAACACAATGTTATTCATGTTGTCTGTGCCTGCATGTGAACAAATATTATCAAACAAAAAAACTGTGGCAAATATGGTGAAACCAATCATGAGACTACTAACAGTTCAAATGACCGTTATTACCTAAATTACTTTGTGTCCCACCCAGCTTACAGTCGACAATGCCCCACATACATATATCTTTGAAAAGGAATTTGTAAATATCCGGCGATATGAAAAAGTCTTTTTTAAACAGGCTGAAAATTTACTACTTATTAATTTATTTAGAGTTACATAAACAGCCTTCCTCCCCTCAGGTCGACTGCAACCCCGGTATGCACAAGCAACCCCCGGTGCTCCCAACAACTCTCACTCCTTTTCCTTCTTTTCCCAACCATCTAACTTCCAATCCACCTCCATTTTCCCCCAATTCTACTCATCTTCCTTTGCATTTCATTCCCCTCCGCAAAATAATACAATTGAATTGTACTATATTTGGCGAAGTCGCAAACCTAATTCACTTCCTTGTAAACCATGTTCTCACATCTCAACAATTATCATTATTATCAATTATCATCCCACGATAACCCTCCACAGAAAAAAAAATCATCGTATCGGTACATTCCAACCATAGCTGTGCCTACATAACAATGCCCAAAAGTTGAATCACTTTAATTAAAAATAATATTCCTCACAAACCTTTGATTTTAACAGCACAGCTACAGACTGGAGCTACTAGAATGCTCTCCCCAAACGGTTAACGATCTGTTCTATATACTTTCCTCAAAAAATGTCCCTAAATGAACTTGAAGACTTGTTTCAACAACTTCTACCACTAGGGATATTACTAGGAGGCTTTAATGTCAACCTCCTTTGGAATGGAGATCGTATAAGTAATAAAGGGCGAAACCTGAGGCCTCTATGGACACATTTCAACTTAATATTGTAAGCTCCGCCCCGCCCCAATTATTTTTCTGCTCTCTCGGGAAAACACTCTATAAATGACCTCAGATTCGTCAGTCCTTCTCTCCAGCCTCTTTCTAACTGATATGCCTCAACTGACCTCCATGGAAGTGATCATATTCCTATCCTAATTAACTCATATCTCCATATCCCTCTGAACTCCATTCCCAAACACTGACAACTTCGTAAACTGACTGGACAAAATATCCAAATAATGTTCATCTTAAGGTAATCTCCCATCCTCATCATCCTCTTCGTTATTTCTTTCGTAATAATCACCCCGTCACAATTTTCCAAAGTGGCATATCCCACGTTTTCGTTGCCTCTCAGGATTCCCATTAATCTTAGTGATCTGATTATCTAAGTACCCTATATTCAAAAACAACAAGTATCACTTATCCCACATTGAACTCTTCCTCTCCTGTACTCTTCCTGCAGTTCTACGCTTTTAATAAAATAATACCCCCATTCTTTACAGTAAAGGATTCTCCAAATTTTTGCCCCTTTGTTCTCATGCTGATTGTTGTATCTACAGATGGATCTAAATCTAATAAAGGTGTGGGGCCTGCCATCATCTGTGAAACAGTTCTTTCATTTTTTTCACTTCTTCAAGAATGCTCGTAACTTTTTCGCCAAGCTTGTGGCCATCCTTAAAGCTATCATTGTAATATCTGTTTCCCATAAGAGACTTTACTCTGTTCTGACTCCATCTCAACTTTAATTTTTTTTTTTTTACGAGTGTTCGCAACAGCAGAAGTCATATAAACCCTCAGGGTGCCGGTGTTTTTGAAAAAAAAGCCCACTTGTAAGTATGTCGGGTTCGAATGCAGGGCCGCTGGATTCGAACCCGGGACCTTTACCTTACAGTGATGAGCGCCGTGTCAAAGACTAAACCTTGCAGCCACCGACGCCCCCCCTCAACTTTAATGTCAATCAATAATAATTTCTGTTACAACCCTTACATCCAAGATATTGTTTACAAACTAACAGAACTCTCCATTCAAAATGTTAAAGTTATCTTCATGTGGGTCCCGAATCACATTGACATCCACGGGAACTAAAAAGCCGACGAGTTACTAAAGAATCAATGTTGTGCGGGATTCCCAACAAACAGGTTCCCTACAAGGATTTCTGCAGCCATATCAAAAAAATATAATTTGGAAAGAATGGGAACATGAGTGGAATGGACAAAAACATTATAAATAAGCTCTTTCAAAAGGGCTCCTCCATTCAATCCACTAGGAAACAACAAACAATCCTAACTGGACTTATAATCGGAAACGCCCGCCTTACCCACGGCTACCTACATGACCCTAAGAATGCATAAATATGCTCCACTTGTCAAACACTGATCATGCATATCCAAATATACTGTCTACGTTACTGCCTTTACATTCATCACTCCACATTGACGCCATCTTCAGTTTCCTGTCAAAAACAAGCTTAATTCATAAAATTGAATTTATTCCCCCTCCATCATATAACTCCCATTATCCAGTCATAAGCTCACGCAGGATGTGGCGGATCAGCGGTAGTGGCCGCTACCTGGTGCCGGCTGCGGGGCTGGGGGTCCGGATTGGTCTGACTCTGGGTGAACATCTACATCCCTATGAGTTTGGAGGAGGTGTCAATGGTGCCTGGGCACTGACCCTTCCTCACTTAAGCTCTGCCCAAAGAAAAAATGAAAGAGAGAAAAAAACTAGTGCGTGATGGCTTCTTTCTCCTGGCACCTGGCCGGCCTTGGTCTGAGGTCGGCGGGAGCTGCTATCACCGCTTTCCACCATTCTTTCAATAGACTCGAGGCAGAAATGACCCTAAGATCGTAGACTTTATTTTTTTAAAAATTGTTTGACGTCTCATTTTATTACTATGGCGCTTTCATCGGTATTTTCCAGGGATGTTTCTTGCGACGTAAAAACAAACCGAATCGTCACACATGTTACTATTGTGATTAAACACGGCAGCGAGTATCTGGGTCCCCTGTTCCGATTCTTGGAGGAAACAGGTTTGTTTTTATTGAATATAGTTCTGTGTCCCTAGCATGTGATGAGAGTGAATACATTTATTAGAGTGAATGCGTGTGAAAAGGTATGTAATATTGAGTACCACTTCGACCCTCAACTACGTTAGTTTTATAATAGGTCTAAACTAGAAACTGAAGAAGATAATGTACTACTCCACCTTAATTGAGTGAATATAAATAAGAAAGAATCTATTTAAGAGTGGATGACGTGTGAATAGGTTTTGATACAGGAATTGCATGCGTGATTGACTTAGCTGTTTAAGCACTCGGAAACCAACCGTGGAGGCTGGACGTATAAGACCGAGGTCTGACCACGGACTGCCAACACTCTGAGCGAGTGATTCTCGAGGCCTGCTGGTAATTTATCGAAAATTACAAAAACTGGGATTGCCGGTGGTCTGAGAGAAGAGACAGGTTCAACTCTGCACATGTGTGTAGGTAATTCAATGACCAGATAATGAAATTTAAGAATTGATGAGGTCTTGTTTTCGTTCTTTTTTTATCTAGTTCTTGGAGAAGCAGTCAAGCAAAAATCTTAGCATTTAAATTGTGCTCAAATTTGTAATAGGCTTGTAAGGCTTATTGGAACATCGTCGACCATCTCTCGAATTTCGATATTTACATTAAGATCCGAATGTTCATCCGAGGTGGTCGTTGAACTTGGCACATCTCCCGTCAGTTCTCTAGACCCAAGGGAAAAAGGGCTTAAGAGCCAGTGCCCCGGGAACAAAAGGGATAAACCCCATTGTCGATATGTCATTAGGGTTTAAACACGTTAACGACCTTGTCGAGAGCCGACGTTAAACCTCGGCGCGTACGTTTCTACCCCGGAGCACGCGACTTGAATAAGTTAACACACGCCGAACCGGAGTGGTTTACACATAATCGGGTATGGTTTAATTGAACGGAAAACCACTCGGTTTCGCTTTGATTCCCGTATAACAGGGAGCTCGGAGATTTAAATTATAACCCTACATTAAAAATAGTAAGCTTGAAATTCATTTACGATTGGCATTCACGGAGTTTTTCAATTAATACATACTTTTTTATGTATTTTTAATGTTATTATTTCCTTTTTCAAGTGTGTTCAAATACGCTTTTTGTTAACACTAGCTTTTTCGAAGGAAAATAAACTCAAATTTGTAAACTCAGTTTTCAAGTTTTATTAAGGCAAGCTGAAGTTGTAAGCACTATTTTAATTAAGAATGTTTTAAAATGATCTAGGAACAGTAGGGTCATAATGGATGGAAGAGTATCAGAGATATCTTCTATATTTTGCCAGCTTACTAGCATGCAGCTAGGAAGCCGGCTCCTCACTTATTGTCTATCTCGCATTTTTTTTTTTTTTTATTACCTCTAGTTTTGAAGTTTAACCCTTCCACTCATGATTAAATGTACTACACATACATAATACTATTAATTTCAAGATTTCTCGATATAGTGATGATGGCCCACTCATACAACTACGCTAAAATAATGTATAACCTAAACCTAGACCGGCAAGGCGTTTTTCCCTTTATCCACGCCAATAAATTCAGAGAAAATATCATGCATTCACTATACTAAGTTAACCTAATTGGTTCGTTAGGTTTATGGAGTAATAGATATTTCACACAGTAGTATTCCATTCCGTTTCCCATCTTGGTATTTTCTGTTCGTTGCTTTTTCCTCTTAGATATAGAGACTTTTAAATAAAATTACTCTACATTTTCGCAAGTTTATTTACTGTGATACCAGCATGCACTTTTACCCAAGAGAGGCTGATCGACCTATTTTTTTATTGTCAACTCCTATAACTTTTTACTTGTTTCTTTTCCCAATAAATTGTGGAAGTTGTGTTTTTTATCGTCATGATATAAACTAGGCTGTTTGTCCTTATGATTGATTGATTTACTTTTTTCCCAATTATGCTTTTTCCGCTGACCATACCTTTGCCTTAAATACGGCCAGCAATTCTCCCTGATTATTAGAACACCAGTCTGTCAGTTTATGACAAGATAAAGATTTTCACTTTTCATAGAAGGGTGCTGCACAACCTACATTCCCATCAATTCTGCTTCTTATATATAGAATAGTCGCAGTCTTCGTCAAGTCTTCCATTCCATTCCCTAACCATTCCTAACCATCGTCAACAACGTTTACAGTAAGTCCTGAACGGGGCGTTCTCTTAAAGGTAATGGTTTCGGAATTGAGTACTCTGGTTCAAATAAATTTTCACAACTGTCGCCACAAAAGTGTCTATTAACTTGTACTTTAATGTTCTCTTGGTTGTTATCAGGGATGTGGTCAAAGAAAATATTTTTAATTTTAAATTCGCCTAGCTTTCGGCACTTTATTGTACCTTCTTCGGGGCTCTACAAAAGGATGTATTATACATTTCAATTTCGGCCAATTTAACATCAAATATATATAAGAACAAGACATACATTTTTCTACTTACTGATTTTTAGTCGAAGTATATAAACTTAAATCCTTTTATTTTCATGTTAACACTTTTATAACTTTTCACTTTTGACCACATTCCTGAAAATAACCAGGAAAACATTATCTGCATAAGTTGGTCGATAAATTAAAAAAATTGTATTTTAATGTCAATTGGAGGAACATTACCAATATATTTGATACTTGCAAACCACATAGTTTCCTTTATCATTCAAATGAGTATTCTGCATTGCACATTTCTTAGTTTCCGTAAATTGTATTTTTTCTTGAGGGGTTTGGGCCAAACTGGTGAGGCATATCTTAATAAAGGCCGGATTACTCATTTATAAATTATTTTTAATGCCTCGCGGCCTAAGCCCCAATAAACTTCAGCTCACCGGGAAAGCATGATGGTTACCTGTGATGCCTTTTCTAATATACTTAACATTAGTATTCCACGAAAACTTCCTATCTAAAAAGGAAGTTTCGTCAACGTGTATGGTTTTGATAGAGGAAGTGTAAATTATATCGTCTTATTGTCTAAAAAAGTCTTGTGTTTATAGTCATCGGTTTGACAAGGATAAAATCAAGGGCAGGACAGTAAAAGGAAGTAGTAATTGTTTCGGTTTATCCTTTTCGAGGATGGGTCCGCGCTGTTGGTAATATGAAGAGCGGCTCTGCGGAAAATGAAATCAAATGAAATCGAGTTTAAAATGGCTCTCACGTTTGCGTGTGTTGGTGTTCCGCGTGTGCTGGAAAGGGGGTGGCTGTGCGAGTGTGCGGTGGTTGTTTGATTGGAAAAAGGGAAACGCAATGTGGTCTGTCCCCAGTCCGTGGGATCCGATTGGCTTCCGCCATTTTCTGCGGTGGTGTTTCCCCTGATCCATAATGCATTGCGTTTATTCCCCTCGGGCCGTTCCCCGTCGACCCACCCTCTAAACATCGCCAGCTTTTATATGAAAATATACATCCAGTACAATTTCCCTGATTTTAATCTCGTGGAGATTTACTCGGGCCCGGTCTCACTCCTCTATCTCTCTCTAAATATCGAATGTGGCCTATGACGCCTGCGCCCGGCTCCCTTCCATTTTACACCAGTTAAGCTTAACCCTCAAACCACACCATCATTCTCCGGAGTCGGACACTCTTCCGTTACGGGAAACGACGCGTCGCCTCCTTCCATCCCCGCATTCTTCTTCACATTAATAAACCTATATCCATTACAACGACGGGACCCCAAACGGCCCACACTGGGTAATATTTTAAGATATAGACAAAATAATCGGAACCCCTATTAAAAAAATGTAATAAAATAAAAAATATAAAATAATAAAAAACTGAAATTGTGGGTAAAGTTTATTCATTACGTGATAATATTACGGCTACAAACCATCTTGAAAATGTTTTAACTTGGAGACAACAATTTAACATTTTGGAGAAAAAAACTATAGTGCTCTCTTAGTAATCCGAACTAATTGTTGCAGGGGGTGTTTAATTGGATTATGGAAACATTAGTATTACATGTGTTGTGAAAAAAATTCATATGCACTAACAAACCAATTTCATCACAACACTTTAATAGAATACTGTCAATTTATATTAAAAAAAGGAAAAATACACTAAACATTTTCTTCATTGCTTCACCATCTTTTTCACTCATTTTTAAGCAGTAGGTACATTGTACTTAAAGTAAGAAAAATTTGACTTCTTTTAACATTCAATTTTTTAGTAGTAAGGGAGGTGAGGGATTCACTGGTAAGGAAATTCTCGAAAATTCGTATAGTGTAAGCAGATCTTGGTCTTTCGTATGACTCACTTTCTTTCTCTCATTCACTCTCTCGCTCACATGCTAACACGCTCACTCATTCTCGCCCCCTCTCTTCCTCTCCTACCACCCTCTCGCTCATTCCATCCCCCTCTCCCACCCATTCCCCTTCCCGCTCCCACTCCCTCTTCGCCAACNTCTGCATTTGTCTCTCTCTCTCTCTCTCTCTCCTCTCCCCTGCCTCTTCCTACCCTCTTCACCACCCCAAATGTAATACTTGAAAACTGCCCTTCAATTTTTTTAGTGCCAAACACATAATTGGAAATTTTAATTAGAACATTTGTGGCCATGCCTTGTCTAAAGTATCTTCTTGCCTTTCTTTCGACAGGCATTTGTGAATAACCGGAGTCATACAGTGGAAAAAAATAACCATGCTAAAAAGCCTACTGATTAAACATTAACACATTTCGGCCAAAAAGTTATACTCTTTGGAACCCCTACATTATTAAATCTTCAAAAATTGCAATCCGTACAATTTTAATTTTTCAGAGAATATTTCTCTAATAAAATTAGGCATTAATGAGTAACAATTGCCTCAATTTTTATTTGAACAATGCAAACGGTTTTAGTAATAATCGTTTGTCATAAAATTATGGAACACTTGCAGGGTTTTTTTATGTTTCTCAAACAACGACACAGCGATGGAAATCTTTTGAGCTCCTTGAGGTAAAAAAATGGTATCGGTTTTTATATACAAGGAAAACCAAGATCAAAAGAACCGGTTATATGAAACTTGAAACGGTCCTTCAAAGATGCCTAAAACCGAACTGACCAAGTTTTTTTATTTTTATTTTTTTACGACCCGTCTTCCCTGTATTATATCGGCTCTTATTACTTCTTTTTATCTTTCATTTTACAATTCTCGCCTCCCCGATCCTTCGAATAATCGGTATGAAGGATTTTTTTCCGAGTGAGAGATCTGTGCGGCTTTATGCTAAAGGTCTGTTGACGACAGGGAAAGTCTTTAACTCAATCATTGGAGGGATTTCGGTTTAGAAAATGTTCTTTTTTATGTATTTCCTAGTTGATCTGATGTTTTGTCACTTGAAAACTACAGCCATGCGCGATCTCACTGTTAAGTAAAAAAAATGAAAATTTTGAATATTAAACTTGTGAAGAAACACCTTTTGCTTTTGCCTTTTTATCATCTTTTGTAAATCTAAAAGTTAAATTAACCACCCTTTCCCGTTTATTAGCTATTCATCGTTAAACAAACAAGGGTTCATTTTCTATTGAATTTCACCGAGACAAAAGTAACAATTGTACACATACAAGTATATGTATTCCGTTATGTATATGTAATACGTGTTCCGTTCACTTTCAACCGGTGGCAATTTCAACTGCCTTCAAATTGAAAATAATGCCTTGGTGGAGAGGGTTTTAAGGATGTAGTGACACTTTCGACCTGTTAATGCAAATATTCCCATATCCTATTGGAACCGTTCTATTCAATTTTCGGCCAATTACCTCGTAAGCTATCCCACATTAACAGTTACTCCATAATTTTTTCTAGAAAAAGATACTAAGGGTATTCACGATCTTTGTGTTAACCCTGTTAATTCTGTTAGATCGAGATTAATGATGACGTAGACTTGTAAGAATCGGCTAGTTAACATAACAAGGTAAGGCCAATGTTAGATGATGTTAACCTTAGATGTTAGACCAAGTAGGTCCAAAATGAGAAATTATTTTTTTATTTTTTCAAGAATTTGCTTCTAAGAGTTTTTTTGGTGCAGAAAACGAATATCAAGTTTATTTATTTATAAACAAATTTGCGAATCTCCATTCCAGGGTTCACACGGCGCTCATCACCGTAAGGTCCTGGGTTCGAATCCAGTGGCCCTGCACTCGAATCCGACATACTTACAAATGGGTTTTTTCAAAAACATCAGCACCTCGTAGTTGAAATAGCCTCGTAAAAAAATAAATAAATAAAAATAACCTCCTTTCCTATGTTGCTCGGTTTACATTAAATAGGTTGCAATTAATGAAACAATATAAATACATGTATTTAAAAAAATTTTTTTAATAGTCTGTATACAACAATTTATGAAGATAATGATTTCCAAAGCTATATCTTTAACACATAAAAATAAATGGCACCTACTTTTTACAATAGGCGCTTTGTAATTGACCGTTCTGCTGGGAAACACTATGGTAAATACAGTTCAATTGCCCATTTTAAACGACTATTAAAAGGACGAAAGGACATAGCATGAGGCATAATCCGGCTGAACGTTACCCCTCCAACTTAAATATACAACAAATGGGATTTTCTGGATTGTTAAGAAGGGAAGGATTAGTTCACCTGGGGGTCGTGCCACTGTTTGCACACTGCTACGGTTTCCCCAACAGTAATAGCAGTTCAAAGAGGATTTAATTTGTTCACCCCGAAGTTAAACCTTTTGCCGAACGAAGCCGGCAGGCTAATTTGTTATAGATAGATGATTTCATCCGGCTGCGTAAAAAACATTTGCAAGGCTGACAGACGATCGAATCTACTTATTAAAACATATTATACGTATTATTATTATATAATGTTTTTTCACATTTCAATTTTGACACAAAATTCGTTGTATAAGCCTTTTAAAGTGTTTGTACATACCAATAAATTAGTTAAGGCTTTAAACAACTGATTCGTATACTGCTTTACTGTTTATGGAACCTCAAGGTTCACTGAACATGGCGCAAAGCCGAAATAGGTTTGAGTGACATCGAATACAGCGAATGTAAATGTACCCTGTTTCGACTTCTTTACAGACCAAAGCTTCATTTATCGTTTTAAAAAGGTTGTCTAACTTAAAAATATGTACATGATACCTTACAGTCCTATAGTATAATTTCAGACCAAAGATGCTCCTTTGAAAAACACCAAGGAGGATTATTGTATCGGAGAGCTTAACGTAAGGTAGGTAGAGATAGTATGTAGTAGAAAGGAAGGATTTGAGTTTCAAAAGTTGAACCTGGTGCCATATTCTAACACCTGGGGGTGTATCATTTTGCTGAAGGAAATCTGCCGTGTATGTTGAAAAGTAACGGACGAAGGATGATCCCTTGAGAAATACCAGAGTTTGAGGTCCATATAGGTAGGTCGTTAGAATGAGGTAGTAGGTATAGATAGGGAGGAATTTAGTTTCATCAGTACACCTACAATCTACATGATAATGATTTGGTGGATTGGAAGAAAGAGATGTTATAATTTTTTATTCATCCTTTGAAGAGACATCAAACTCCAAAATTGACTTTTAAAAAAATTACGCACTTTTACAAATCATGTGGTAGAAAAAGTGATCTCGTAAATCAAAGACTATTTTCTCTCGAAAATTCGTTGACAATATGAAAAAGAGTAATAAATGAATGAGTAAAGAGCTCTTTGTTCGTTTGATACGTTTTCATTGATTCATTGTTTTCATTGATGAAAAAAGGCAATCAGAAATGGAATGGTTGTTGGCCATCGGTAACCGCGACTGTTTTTAAAGCATCGCTGACGTGACTGTCATGATGATTTAATTCCAAATCACAGGGGGGAGTGAAAAAAAAAGTAATTTCGTTTAACACGAATTACCTTGTACGCCTACCGTATAAACCTGACAAAATGTGCCGTCGTTTTCTTATCAGCCGTGACGAACGATTGGCCAAAGTGATAATGAAATGTAAACCAGTGGCTTGTTTTCTTTTCCTTCGGTGTCATACCAGTTTTCGAAGATAAGAATCAGGGCTCTCGAGTTTTTTCTGCCTCCAAGCCAAGGATTAAAACTGGCGATATAATACCTACCTCAATTTGTCATTTTATTTTCACATTCGTCCTTGCCCAGAATACAATATCTACATAATTTGGCCAGGGATGATTGTGATGTGTAATGCTCTATAACGTAAGCACGAAGAAGCCGAAAGCGATCAATTATCAACAAAGTTCATCAACAAAACGCTGGTGATTTTATGAAGTTATGATATCACCAGCCAGCATTCGGGACATCCCGTACAAGGGACTACGTAACCCCTGAAAGATTCCGAAGAAGTAAACAATTGGAAAAAGATCAATAATGACAAACTATCAAATATGGTCTAAGGCAAACGAGAGCACTATTTTGTTATTAGAAACAATCCTAATCGACCATATATGTTACGATTATACTATTTTATTGTCAATAGGGGGCTGTTATATAGTAGAAAGGAAGGATTTGATATTCAGAAGTTGAACCTGGTGTCAGACGCAAGGGGATTGGAATCTACCTCTACACTAATTATAACTACATAGAAAGAACACAAGAGAGAAACAAGAACTAACCCTTCTTTTATAAATACTTCTCCGAGGAAAGGAGTATTAGGGCATTATTAGTGTAGATACTCCTTCATAGTTTTAAAACCAACCTACCTACCAAATACAAAACTTGTTCTGCGGTCTCCTCCTCTTCCGAACAGTAGCTGCAGAGTGTTTCTTCTGTCAGTACACCTATCCGGTGCATGTACTTTCTTAGGCGGCAGTGCACCGTCAGGAGGCCAACCGGAATCCTGGTTCTGTTGCAGTTGCCCTTCAGTAATTCCTTTGTAAATCTTGTGGATGGCCCTTCTATGAACCTCTTCGCGTCCCTCATGCTTCAGGTATTATTCCAACAGGTTTTGGATTCATTAAGGATCCTTTTTCGTGGCAAGGTGCTAGACCACAATAGGGTTTGGCCCTACAGAATTCATATTGGCTCGTTTTTAGGCCCTCCTCTCTTGCCTCTCTGTCCCTAATGCCGAGGGACCGATGCCAGAGTCAGGTCATTGGTGTTCCTGACTTGCGCCAGGGATTCCGTATAATTCTATACACTTTTTAGAAGAAAAGTTCCTTTTCACATACTGTCTATGAGAGTAAATTTACTACCCCTATCCATGTGGATCCATAACAATTTATATTAGATCATTTTTGTAAAACCTTACGTTTAGTCTCTTTTGTCTTTTTGTCCGTTTTTGCCACCGGGCCTTGATCGCTAATTGACAAAGTCGTCTGTCGCCGGGTGATGATATGGCGTGGAAATAGTAGAAAAGGGGACGAGTTGAGGGCTTTGGTAATAATTCGGCTCATATAATATTGTCCCCAGAGGGTCGCTCAACCCCCCCGCAGGTTTTTGGGCCGGCTCCCACTTAAACCCCTAGTGATTTATCCCATGATGACTATCCCATTATTATGATTTCCTCGAAACCACTTATTATGAGAAAACGTTCAATTATTACCCACCAAATTAGATTTATAATTCCTTTTGATCTCATCCTTTTGATGTACATGGACTTGAAAATTAGGTATGGAAAGCTTCATAATTTTTCTCATCTTTTTCCCCCTGACACGGACTGTTTTCGAATTTAATTGCTTGTGAAGACGATTGAATCTGCAAAACATCACGGTTTTTGTCAGAAAACAATACCGCCCTTTTGTTCAGTCGACTTGATATTAAATAACATCACACAAAATAAAAATAAAAAGAGCAGCGACGGGTTTTCTGAATACACACAAACAATTATTATAGAATTGTTTTTATATTGTTTGGATTTTCACAGATTATCTGGGTTTAAACAAAGTTGGGTACAAAGGGGGATAATAAGTGTCGACAATAACGCTAGCTCTCACGATGACATCAATCGGCGATTGTTTTCCGAATTATTCAATGTGACAGTTAACTACAATCGTAAATAAAATAAAAAAGGTAATCAATCAGATAATCAACTCCAACTTACAGTAAATATCAAACGGCTTTCTGGTTTCTATCTTCTGAAAACTTCATTCCACCATAAACCTTTTCCTTTTTAACACTTTTATTGTTGTCTTCGTCTGTATCATAGGATTTCTCTTCTAAAACATTTGGAGGGAGTAGAATAATGTCGATGAGGTAGCTCCCATCCAAAGCTCAGTAGCTCCAGTCCGTGAAGAAACAAGAGTTCAAGCATTGTCATGATGGAATATCACCCTCTAAACCGGACATAAGCAGAGAGACCATAACAAAATTCTAAAGAGAATAAAAATCAATGAGTTGGGTACAATAGAACAAAATGAAAGGAAAACTCAACTTCATTGTTATAGATAACAGAGATCTTTTAAATAAAGGGAACTCTTAGCTGGGATATGGTACTGATGGATCAGGCTCTACGCACAGGAGTTGATAAAGAAAAAAATATCCACATATTTTTGGACAGTCAAACTGTAAAGGAACTAAATGCGTTTGCTGTTCGCTTCAGACTAGTTTTCCTAAACTGTCTAACGGCTTTACGAGAACACAACGTTGAATTTGTACTTGAAATCATACCGACAGGTATACCCACGGCTGGATCATAGCTTTAATATCCTCTATATCAGCCGGTGAAGCTGTCGCGCCTTTCACATGAAGTAAGTAATGGATTTCTCATCCATTTTGTTCTTAAAGACATATTGTACACAGGTGAAATTTTCGAAAGCACTTTCACATGCGGTTAAGTATCAAACCCGACATGTGGTTGGTAGCTTCTATGTTGAAACTACACCCTGTTGGTTGGTGTCAATCCTAATCGCAGAACCTTATCAAGAAATCAATTGACTCTTAAGGAGATTATTAATTTCCTGTTTCTCGTTGTTTCCTTGTTTACTTTTCTTATTAGGAAGAGTTCTTTTGCTTTTCCTTTTTTCTTTACTCCTGAATGTCCTGAGAGCCAATAGAGGGTGCCTCTTTTGCATATATAACTTCTGGTTCGTAAACACGAGTTAACTTATAGAAATATTCATATATCTATGTTGTATAACTTACACCTCATAGGCTGTCATATTAGAGCACTCCATGTAGTTTGCCCTAAGTCAAAATCCAGTCTTGCGTACAAGTTGTGATGTAAGCTGTTTCTCGCACGGGTTACCAGGTCTTTCCTTTTGCTTGCCCCCCACTTTTTAATCAGGTCAGTGGTATTAGAGGACTTCAGTTCCTCCCTACTTACTCCTACACCGTACAGCCTACCTAACTCTGACAACTGCTTATGCCGTAATATGCCTTTATTTATTACCACGTCGGCCAAAAACTGAGCCGACTTTCCTTATATTTCAAATGCAGGCTCCAAGTGTGACTGTCGAGCGGCGTGACCGAGCAGTCAATATATAAGATATAGTCTGGGGTGCTAATTGGCAGACAGAGCAGTTTCTTGATGAAGTATTTCTGGACCTTTTCTATTTCCTTCAAGTATAAGTAACCCCAGACCTGCGCACCATAACATACTACAGACCTCAGGGTGTTGTTGAATATCACCATCTTTTTCTCTAGTGAGATCTTCTTGTTAGTCATTATTTTGCGCCACAAACTATTAACGGCGTACTTAGCGGTGCTAGCCTTCTCTCTGCAGTGATGCTTCATCTTCAAAGACTTAGTGAAATTGATACCAAGGTATTTGTAGCAGTTTACGCAGTCCACTCTTTCACTTTTGAAGAACCATATTTCATTTTTCTTATGTCTTCCGCCTCCCTGCCGACTGACCATAATTTGGGATTTTTGCCAATTCAATTTAAAGTTCCACTTGTTGCAATACTCTCCTAGTAAATCCCTTCTCATGAGGTGCAAAGATGCAGGTGTAGAAGCCAGCAACACTACATACATTAGTGTCCTTATTTTTCGTCCGTTAATTATTATCCCTCCGCATAGTTCGTCCTCCAGGTCGTTAAGGAAAATTGCGAACAGGACAGGACTGAGTAAGCAACCTTGTTTGACTCCCATTTCGAAGGCAAAGTCAATCGTCAGAACTTTTGTCCAGATTCGGGCGTCTGATCCTGCATAATAACTTTCGAGGATGTTAATAATTTTTGTAGAACGCCCGTAGGTAGATAATTTATAGAATAGTGCTCTCCTATCTATACTGTCAAATGCAGCCCGAAAATCTACAAAAAATAAGTACACCCTTAACGGAAGGTCACTATGATCTGTCGTCAGACAAGTCTGTTGCCTGCCGATAAACTACTAATGGTGGTGGTCATGCTATATGTGTGCCCCTCCGGAAATCTCTCAAGCAGGACTAATGTCGCGAGACAAGTTGCTTAGGATTGCGTCGACTCACCCCGTTATACACGCATATCGGAACTGTACAATGCGATGGGCGCAATGCCGCGCTGGCTTGGCTCCACACACTGGGCCAATAGATGGTCTCACCCTTGGCTTAAGATTCGGCCAGCATATCCTCAATGCTATAGCATAAGG
The DNA here is from genome assembly GCF_000648675.2 of Cimex lectularius. Lineage (NCBI taxonomy): Eukaryota > Metazoa > Arthropoda > Insecta > Hemiptera > Cimicidae > Cimex > Cimex lectularius. The sequence continues at coordinate 520,660 of NW_019392750.1, read as the reverse complement.
ATACTATAGTTTCTCCTATAGTTGCTTACTTTTCTTGTGCCGTGATGGATATCGAGGTCGAGCTACTGACAGAAACCTGGTTGGAAAGAATAAATTATGACCGACCAATGTCAGCCCAGTGCGTGGACACGTCACCTATCTACTGCGCACATTGTTCGCGCATGTTGGCCTTTTTGACATGTTCAGTGAGACCGTTCCTAAAAGCCAATGTTCCCCAACATTTCCAACCATGGCCATTATAGGCCTCTACAAGCCATCCCCCCTTTACACAGTGGCCTAAATGTGTGGGCCATAGTGAAGAGAGGCTATGATATTTTCATGATGAAAAATAATGTAACATAATTAATAATAATTTATTTGTAGCCTAACCAGCTGGAGGTATGTGTCATTAAAGGAACTCCTATAAACCACATTATTTACTGTACAATATATATTTGTAAATAACAGTGTTTGTTCTGTTCTGTAACGAATGTAGTTTTTAAAGTAAATTATGCTATAATAACAATAATTATAATTGTTGGGCCTCGATAAATTGCGGAATGAAATAAAATATTTTCGTTTTGGATCTGTCCAGCAGTTACAACCACCAGGGTGGCCGTGTGATGAACTAAAAAATATTATGAATGTTGGTGTGAAGAACACTGTTCAAAAGTGAAAACCGTTTTGAAAATTAAAAAAAAAAGCTGGCAAACTCCTGTTTACAAAAGTGGAGAGAGGAGGCAACTCTGCAACTTAAGGCAATAATCGTTTGTTTGTGTTTTAGCTTTTCATTATGAGTAGAACGAGTAGTAGAACGATTCAGAAAACAAAGAAAAGTACGGGTAAAAACTAGACTTACGCTCGGGATGTTGTCGTTAGTGCAGATGCCTTCCGAAAGTAGTTTGTCCCTGATTTCCCATGCAAATATAGAAGGGCACTCCCGCTTGTAATCGGCTATCTTTGTAACAACTCCGTTTGTCGCTACTCGAGGCTTCGACCCACCGATCGCCCTCGGTTTTATTGAGCCAGTTTCGTAGTACCTGGACAGAAAGAAACACAACAAGGGGCACACGTCAGAAATCTGCCGTTGGTGACGTTTCGCCTCTTGCTACTCACCTCCCGAGGATCTTGGAAACGCATCCGTTCGAGACCTGCAGGATCCTGGAGATGTCGCACGGTCGTGCACCGGAGTGAGCCAGTTCGACGATCTTTTGCCTGGTCGAATCAGGCAAAGGGCGGCCGTTAACGTAAACACCGCCCAATTGGTTTATTCCTGAATGCCCAGCAGTTGAACAGCCGAACAACGAGCTCTGAGCCATCTCCTCCTCTGTAACAGAAACACATATAAAATATAAGCCAGACTAGATTCAGAAATATTTCAGCGCATTAAGCAATTAACCACTATATTTTAATTGTTGTAATATTAACAAAAAATCTCAACCTTTGCCTGTTGTTCTTTTCCAAAACCAACTTAGGCAAACTGATTTGCTATAAAGCCATATGTCTTTGGATAAAAACAAAGAAATGGATTTGTTTATTATGACCGCCATGCATTTGTAGAGTTGTGCTGATATTAACCAGATAAAAAACAAAACCAGAATATAAAGAGACCTTTGCGATATAACTGGTAGTTGTATATTGGTGAAGGCTTTGCCTGGGCCAAGAAAGCGTAAAGTTCGACATCTTTTGTCGAAATATATCAACAAGAAAGAAAGTAATGAAAATCAGTGTGAGCCGAAGGTAAGTAGTCGAAAGGGAAGAGGGCAGACAGATCTAATCAGCTTACGGTTGTCCCGCATTATGGCTTATCTAGTAGGGCCAGGATTCCTAGTACTTAGATGAAACGGATAATCTCTTTCTCCCTCGCTCTATCCATCTATCCTTCCGCCCGTACTCATTCTACATAGCAGGCTAAGCCGCATTTCCATTATGGGCCTCTCGAGCAAAACACCGACGAAGCCAACGGTGCAAAAGTGGCCTTCATCCATCCGAGTCGGCGTTTTTCCATAAATCCGTAGAGGAAAAGAATGGAATATTTATCGATCCGTCGATTACGGTGGATTGGAACGTAAAGATGACTGATAGATAAGGAACTTCACGACAAATCTTCTCCAATGCATTAACCGCTTTCTCCGATTAGTCTAGTGTTCAAATGAACATATTTTTTAATTAATATGTTTGTCGTAATTTAATCATCTACTCGCATTATGCAACACACCGTTATGTATAATCTGGATTAAAATTAATTTGTAGTTGGTAGTGCTGAATTGGCCATACTCCTATGACCTCAGTTTCTGTTTTCATTATATTCTGTTATCTTAAGGTTTCCTCGACGACAAATGCATGAAGGGTTATCCGCAAGATAAATTTTCATACGCCTTAAAGTGCCTGTGCCCTGTAATGAATCGTGTCATGCGATGCATCACAGATTTTACAGTCGGGAATATTTTTTGTTTCGATTCCTGTGGTTCCTTGACTCCATTCTTCCTCCATTCCCTTTACGTCCAGATCGTTTTTCTCTAATTATGTAGGTAGTTTAATTAACGTGTACTTTAAAACGAATACTACATGTTGAGACGATATGATCGGTCATTGGGGACATCGTCAGTCATTCTCACCATCCCGACTATAGGTCTTAAATTCGAGTTTCATAAATTGTTCATCAAGAGTTTGAACGTAACTCATCGTTCTGGTTGATATATTCGTGCTGTTTTTGTGCTGTAAGAAGCCCACAAAAAGAATAGACACGCTTCGTATCGAAACTAGATCAACGGTTCAATAAAACCCAGAACAATTATCAAAAATATGCTACATACGTTTATCATATTACGTATTAACCAGAAAACCTTTTGATATTAGTTTATTTTCTCACTTTTGTATCACGACTTTTTTTATAGGTCCGTCATAATTTCTTACTTTTTAGCCTGGGATAATATTTCCTGTCTATTAAGTAGGTTTTGTACATGGATCCAAAACAGACCAAAAATTTTGTACAAATCTTATTAAACCCCGCTTGGGCATTTATTTCAAATAGACAAATCCAACTTTTGTTGTAAAACGATAATCAAATACGCATTCCGTCTATTTTCATACAGAAGGAACTATGTTGGTGCGGCATAGCGCAATCATGGGTGGAATCAGTTTACAAAGGTCAAATTATCCTGATTGGGAATGCCAAGATCTAGCCGTTTGTCGGGCCGGCCCAGATACTATAATTATTCCCGTTAAATGGGCCGTGGCGAAACCGTGATTGGCCCTTAATAGGTTTCCACAAGGGCGAGTGCTTTCTACATCAGCGAATCGGTCAATTTCCAGCCAAGCCGACCAGTTGTAGCCAAATGTACTTCATTAGTGAACTTAGCCGAGTTTCATTCAGGTCACCAACCAGAAGAAAAACCGAACGGCTCGAGAGATGTCTCATTACTCGATTTTGTCAAACTGGTTTATAATTCTTTTCTTACTTCTCTACAAACTGCGCAATTTTTGTTTATTTATTTTTTGCGCTTGAATAGTACTCCGGTTAAAACCATCGTGACTATTCAAGCGACCACGTCGAGTTATCAAAGACTGTTGCAAAAACTGGAGAATAATGACAACGAGACTGAATGTCTTCTACTGTACATCAACAACAAGGAGCTACGTACTTCCACCCGAGTCAGATACTTAGAAAAGTCACCTAGGGAAGACATTTCTGGCGACCATGTTGGACACACGAAGTGAAATTTTGGTGTTGCGCCAATCCATCCAATATCGAGCGAATCCAATTCTTCCAATCAAAAGTCTTCAGACAAATTATCTAACCTACGGTTCACGCCAGTTGTAAAATTTAGTTTTGTTATTCCGCTCGTAGGGATAATCCCTTTAATTGAAAAACACTTCCTTCCACACTCTTTCCGATCACCTATTGCAAAATACCTCTTTCAAGTGATTTCTCCTCTTTTCATTCTAAACTGTATTAATTTTTAATTTATTAAGTTTTCTCGGGCTGAACTTTAATGGTTTCATTTGCCTATTTAAGTTAAACCTAGCCCGTTTTAATTTTTCTTAATTTAAATTCCTTCTTTAAATCTCTTCTTCTTCAAACATCTTTCGAATCGTTATTAAACGATTAAAAATGGTCCTCCTTAAAAATGGTGGATTCTCAATTATGAAATAAAATAAAAATTATTGTGAAAATCGTTAAAATTGTTTCCAATGATAAAGACAAGTTGTTACTCGCATTCAGGTGATAATCCGCTTAACGCTATCGCTTGCCTTCCTATCTCGTACGGCTCCCAATTCATCCGTTCCCTTTTAAACGTTTCTCTTCAAAATTAAAAACGATTGTTTCTAATTGGTGTAACTCATTCTAGCCTTATAAATAAATGTTTTAAGTAAATTTGTCAAATTCCTCATAATAAAACCTTTCCATGGAATTGTTACTTCATATATTTAAAATCAACTGCTGATTTATTTCTTGGCTAACTGTACGGAGTTAATTACAATTACTTCAGAAAAATTCATATTAAAGGATCAAGTATGACACACCATTTTAACCAGTACGCTGCGTGCAATCCTTACTTTCTATTGTCTTCCCATTTCCTTTCTCCACTCTGCTACTGCTTACAAACATGCCGAAAAAAAAGATTAGTACGGTTGAGTCTCCATTTTCATTGTCGGAAAAATAGTCTGCGGCGAACTTTAATTATTTAAAATCTAAGCGTGAAAATTCGTCAACACGTCTAAGACGTTCTCAAGACGGTTTCAAAAATATAAATGCCGAAACAGCACCTAATTTTTCCTCTAAATGAGAAACTTGATTTGGATTTGGAAGCTGACATAAACAAAGTTAAAGACGATATAATCGCGTTTAACTCGAAACTTCCAGATATTTCATACGGGCTTGAGGTTGATGAAGTGCAGGAATCTGTAGAGCATAATAATGAAGCGTTCACTCTTCCGAAAAAATTCCAGTACCCTCTCTAATGTTTGAAGGATGATGCTCGAGCTGTTGTTAGCGATTTTCAGATCTCTGCCGAGATATATCCCTGTGCTTTTAAGGCTTTGCAGAATTCCTATAAAAATAAAAGAATGTTCGTTTCGTTTTACGTCAGTCAAATTTTGAATTTTTCTCCGTCCAAATATCCTTCACATCAAAGCTGAGACAATTTTTTGAACTCCATTAACTTATTAAATGCCTTAACCGTTCAAAACCTCTTAGATTTCATATTATTTCAATGAGCTGTCTCTAGGCACTAGCCTCACTATCCACAACCTCAACATTCCTTTTATCAACGAACTGATCCGATCCGGCTTCCACCAAGCTCTCGATTCATCCCTACTTCTCACGCCCTGTCTACACTCTGTGCAATGCTAGTCATAGTTTCAGTGCTATCCTTTGTGCGGTTTGATTCTTCCATTGTTTTCTCTCAATTGGTCATTTTAAATTGCCGACATAAAAATCCATCTATCATCGCTGTTTTGTTAATCATTGCCGGCTTTATTAGGGACAATATTTTGTTTTAGCTTTATGTCAAAATCTATTCTAAACTGTTACTGGCTCAAAGATTAATCGTCTTGGTAACAGTCAACCTTGTGTTGTTACATGGATATCTTTCTTGTCTTTAACGGGCTTACTTTTATTATTGGCACTTTATAAACAAGGACGTAGTATAATAAATTGATCATCTGAAAGTCCTGGAACCCTTGAAAAAGTTTCTCGATTGGGGTTCTGCCTGTATAGAATTTTTATTTGTTTGTTTTTAAATATTTCGAATACAATATCGGTTGGACGAAGTATTATTCAAATTCTTTAAAACGTAGCAACAAACTAAGGCTTGTTTCATTATGTATACATTAAATTCACTAATTTCGTGGTCCGCTTGACCAATTAATATATTACAATTAATTAACATTTTTAGTTGAGATAAAAAAGTCAATGGCACGAGCGGGATTCGAACACACGATCTTCGGCTTGATACGCCGCTGCTCTACCACTTGAGCTATCGTGACCTCGATACACTCGGACACCAACTTCCCATCTCAACCGCATCAAGCCGAAGATCGTGGGTTCGAATCCATCTCGTGCCATTGAATTTTTATCTCAACTAAAAACCTTAATTAATTCTATTATGTATACAATTCTTAAATTTAAATATTCTCGTTAGAAAAACTGCCTAAAATTCCAGAGCCCAATGCCTTTTTTTAAGGTAGGTAATAGAAACCGCATTCATTGTCTTGACTAATTTATCGATCAATCTGCCTTGGATGAGAGGTATTATTCAGTTGGAACTGGATTTATATAATACTATTGACCGGGTTCGTCATATTCTTATCAGTAAATTGTTTCTGTATGGCGTAAGAGGTCAAGTTCTCGTTGTTCCGCTCAAATTGACAGGGAACTCAATAGTGCACATTTAAGTTGGTAATGTTTGCTCGGCTCCCATGAAAAACGACAATACGAGCATGTCTCATGGGTGAGTCGTACTAGGCCCACTTTTGTTTCTGCTCTATGTTAACGATCTGCCTTCCTACCGTAGTGCTCTCGATCCCTTCATGCCGATGACTCTACTGACACGGATTTCGAGAGCAACTGCTGAAATGTTGTATAGAACGAGCCCGTGCCTTGTTAATACATTTGACTTAAATCATTCTAAATCTCCAGCAAGACACAAAAAAACCCTGGTATAAAATTCCCTCTTCGTTTAATGTTTCCGGCGGAAATTGGGGATAACACGAGCACAAAGAACATCGCTTTGACTGTCACGTAGGTCTAGCGCGTAAGCTGCTCGGTGTTTTGGACTTGAAAAATTGAACCAATTGAACGTCGGTCACATCAACTGCTAACACGTCAAATATGACATTGGATTCATCAACAAGTGATGTGCATCTGCTTCATAAAGTTTTTTACTTCAAAAAGCGATCAGTGAGAGTGATTCTTGGGATGTTCATTGCCTTTAAACAGTTCAATTACTTAAGTGAGTTGAAGCGATAAATAAGGCCTGCGACCATTTAAAACTCTTATTACATATCATGACTGAAGCAGTAGATAGAAGAATAAATTCGCTCTACACAAACACCACATTACACTTGCATTCTAGGCTCTGCTCAAAGGCCAAAATTTATAATAAAATGTATGAAGTAATTGAAATTACAGACCACCAAGATTATAAAAAGGTATAACCTTATTCTTAGGCTGGAGCCCTGTGTAAACTGTTTGTGTTTTTGGTCCTAAATAAAGTTTTTTGATTTAATTTGACTAAGAGTAGCTATAGGCACGTATTTAATATTCTTTTCAAAAAAACAAAACATACATTTCACATAAACCAGACATTTTTTTAATTTATGACTAAAATTCGCCGGGTTATATTGAGACCATAAAACGAAAATGACAGCTTCCAAATGAAATGGTAAAAATAAATGAATATACAATGTACATCGGCTTATATGGGTCATTTTGGTTCAGGGCATGGAAGTCGGGCCACAAACACAAACTCAGGAGATTAAAGGTGTGATTGAGCGGATTGAAAATCGGTCCGAGAGAGTCGAAGGCTAAACGGCTTGTAAGGAAAAGGATGAGGACATTTGCAGCTGTCAACATTGTAATTGATCACCATGGAATTATCAAGATCAGAGCACATATTTTTCTAATTATAATCCTTCTCTATGGTCCGAACGAGTAAAAAAACAAGAGTAAAAAAAAGCCGGGGACAACACCAACCATTTGATTAATACCGATTGTCGACAACCTTCAAAGATGCTGTTTCCACCCGCGTTAACACGAATTACGGAATGCGTGATTTATGACGTGAACACCACTTACACGACAGCATGTTTTCCATTCCGGCCGGACAGACGACAAAAATCTTCTGTGATCCCATCTCCAATCTGAGGGATATTAATAGAGATCAATATATATTTCATTTTGTTTCAGTTGATAGAGTCAATATGCAAAGAATCGAAAGCCGGCACTCAAAGGCATCCTCGTGTCTTTCTACTAGTCTTTGATCCGGGCCCTCTTACACTCCTGTTTTTAATTCCAAGCATTTGTCCATTTTCGTATGAGATTTCTCGTCCTCTCCAACTTGTAGGTCAAGTCGTTTCCACCTGACCTTCCGATCGAAAAAATCTAATCTCAACACAATTTTCCACTCATTTGATTCAGATCAAACATCTCCTAGATTAAATATCAACCAATATATTCCTCCTAACGACCAATCATTCTTTTTCTTGCGATGCCAAAAATGCTCAAAAGACTCCTTTTAAAACCTAACATACCATAGATTCATATAAAATCTATCCTTCTCACAATTTCGGTTTCCGTCCCTGTTGTACCTCCATCCAATAAGCTTTCAGAATCATTTCTATTTCAGTCTATTTCATCGGCAGAACAAAGATTAATTGCTTGGGTGCCCTGGTTATATCCCACAAGAGAGCATTTTTGGTCCCATCCTGTTTACCATTTCGGTGAAAATACCAACACCACCATTACCACCTAGGAATATCACTGAAATTCTCTCTTCTGGTCCGAATTCTATCCAACCAACCTCCAACATGCAAGAACACCTTGAGCTTATCACAGACTATATGCGTCCTACAAGGGAGCGTTCTTGGTCCCATACTGTATACCATTTTCATTCCGGACTTTCGTATACATACCAACACCGTGAAACCAATGCGGAAGACATCGTATCTCTTCTAACCAATATTCTATCCAAGCGATCTCCAACAACGAAGAATACCTTGAGCTTATCGAATACTGGTGCAAAAATACATCAACAACAAGAAGTTAGTGACTTCCAATCGAATCAGATTTTCAAAAACCAATTAACACTACACGACATTACTGAAAATATTTCTGTCCTCCAGCGTCGTAATGCGCTCAGATCCAATACAAGGCCTCCTATTTCCACTTCCAGTCTCTCAGAGACCACGTTGTGAGAAACGCCAACTGCCTCTGCGATATCCACATGCCGGTGACCTCGATGACGTATTCTTAAAAAAATATTGCGAACTTCTGGTTCAAGATGATGTCTTTCCATGGTAAAAGACAATACAACTGGATTAAAATGGAGAAAAGACGAGGAAAGATGTTTGTTTACAAAATGAGTAATCTTCACGTTTACTATTCCTAAGTAAACCCGTTATTAAAAATAATGATTAACAATTTTTTTGTTTTGGTTTGTATTTTCTATTTTGCTTTATCCAACTAACAAGAATATATCGGTTAATTTAATTACAATTGATATAATAAGAATACATTACATATTCCCTATTCATTTTTGCGCATTTATTGTAACAAAAAGAACAATTCAATTCAACACGGAAATTAAAATGTATTAAAAATCCAACAATTTACTACAAATGAGCCATTTGAAACAGAATTACGTGTCGAGACTAAACCCAGAAATTAAAACTGAAGCCCTTCAAAAGAAATTGAATCAGGTTATTAGAAGGGCAATGTAATTTCCTTGGCACTTATGAGCTGATGTCGGGGCGTTGGGGGGGCTTTAATCTTGATTTAATACGAAAGGGGACCGGGTACTTAACCTGAAGTGCGAATCCTGGTGTGAAAAAAATTCGGAGATGTCATTAGATTTAATTTTGCCCTTTTATCCATCATTTAATTGGAATTCCCGTTTAAATTGATAATAATTAGCCCGCTTTCACATTCGCAAAGGGATTAATTATCGGGATTACGAAAGAAACTATTTCAATCACGCTATGTTTCAAGTTACACATACAATGCAAGAAGGAAATAAGAGATTTTGTGTATATATACGTTGGAACATGAAAGGAGGTTTCAATTGGATTATTTACATTGAGCAAGCTGTTATTGTTGAAAAAAGATTAGGAAAAGAAGTAATGTGAAAGAAAAACGCGCGCAGGGCCAGCTACCATCTCATCTTTTAAATAAGAGGTAACCAAAGAAGTTCGAGTCGTTTTTCATTTGTTTGTTGTTGTTGTTTGCTCAGAAAATTATCTTTGCTTCCAAACCCATAATTCGTGAGTACTTTTTGTATGTTTCAGCTCGGCATAAGGGCGACCGAAGAAGCTCCTCAAATTTGCACTGCGTTCGGTAATGAAGTTGTTCAAAATTTTGCTTCTGAGAATGAGGGGGATTACAGAAGAACCTAAGTCTGGAAGACCTGTCTTGAATGACGATGAATTGAGGGAAGCTATCGAACTTGATACTAGTCAAACACTTCATAAGCTTCCCAGAGTGTTCAACGTAGACAATGAAACCATTCGCCCCGACTTACATCGACCTGGGAGGACGTGGACGTTAAGCAAGTGGGTGCCTCAGAAATTGCCCAACGGTAACAAGCTTCTACCAAACATTTCATTGATTTCACGGTATATAGATATGTTCTTTACTAGATTGTCCCATGCGAAGAAAAATAGATCCTAGAATAGACAGTAACAACAGGTTATACTATTGGCTGTCAGCAAATGACACTGTCCTATTTACGCGAAAATTAAATATTCACCAACAAAAAGTGAAGTTTTGTGTTTTGTTGCAGACAGGCATTGCAGAATCTTCCAGAAATCTACTCAAGTCAATTGCAACGAGTATCTCTTGCCCTGGCCCAGGAACAACCTGCTCTCGTGAAACAAGGTTTAATTTTTCACCAAAGCAAGGCGAGTCATACAGCCAGAACGACAAACGTTGTGATAATGAAGCTTGGTTGGTCCTATCACACCCTCCAGATCTGAGACCCATCTGACTTTCACCTTTTCTTAGAAATGGACAATCGTACGCGCAATCGAGAGATCGATAAGCGCCAACAGCTGGAAAATGAGATGAATTCATTTTTCAAGACCCGCGGCCTTTTTTACGAAAGGCGTAAACTAGTAACTCGTTGGGAGAATGGTATAGAGACTGTTGTAACAAAACAAAAATATTTCTAAAATAATTATAATTGTGACACTTATTATTAATCCTTTCAAATCTGCATGAACTTTTCTGGTTACCTGGTATTAAGTTTTTAAATGTCATTTTAAACTTCATCAAGAAATAGACTGAATCGGTTTTTTACGCGTATTACCGCAGAATTTCTCTAGACGTACACTTTCCGGTTGAACTGAGGAGTCAATCGGTTTTGTAGTCTACTGGTTCGACGGTGCTACAGATGTAAGTTGATGGTGCTCGGGTCGTCAGATGTTAGTATTTATATACAACAATTAATCATATAGGTTAATGTTTATTTATGCACACTTACCCTCTACATGGGATTGGTTGTAAAACTCCCTGTAGTAGGATGTAACTAGAACAATTAGATAATGGATTAATCATATGAGTTATGCAATTAGAAACAGTGGGAGGGAGGTCAATTCTTTCATAAAATTCATAATGTGACAGTTTAACCGAGCAAAAACTGCGATATATATTACGAAGGTTCATGAGTGCAAGACGGGCTGATTGATCGGCTAACTAAAAGTCGGGCTTCCTTCTCAATCAGCTCAAGGCGAAAAATCAGCGTCCTTTTTTTGGACTCGCAGCGATATTCAAAAACTGGAAAACATTGAATTGTGGACTAAATTTGAACTTAAAGGGTTTTCATATGAAGATTCCTGATAAATACGACGAATCCATTTTTATGTAGAAAACCCACTATTTGAATACATTAACGTGAATTAAAATTAAAAGCCAAAATGACTATTATTTTCCATGAAATCTTCACTTTCAATCTGATAGATTAATTAATTTTTTACATGATTAAAAACATTACTGACTTGGCTAAGGAGGTAGGATCTCAGATTTTAATGATCCTTTTTTTGGGTATTACTACTACATCAAAAAATATTAGACACATGTCCGACGGTTCGTTCCCAAAGACCAAAAGAAATGTTTTTAAAATGTTTTCTCCCTTCGTTGTGCATGTATATTACAGTTATTATATATTAGTAGATTAATTTTTCGATGTTTCACCGTTTCAAGCTTAAAAAAAAGCAAAAGACGCTATCAGTAAAGAAACCCGCAAAAAAATTATTTTTGAAATTATTTTTGAACTACTCCGGTAGTTTGGAAGCAAACCTACTTATTTAATAGACGATAAAATCAATCAGTGGTCGAGAAAATTCGTATATATTTGAAAAATTTCTAATTTAATCGTTGAAATATGATTTTTTAAATTTTATATTCGATTTTATCACCCCAAAAATCCTCTGAATTCAAATTTTGGGGTAAATCAAAAAAGAAAATTTTTCCTTCCTCAAAATAATCTTTCCTATCTGCTCTCGATTATTATTATTATTTTTTATTTTTTTTATTTTTTTAGGGGGGGGGACTTTTAAACATCTCCACCAAATTCTAAGGAACTTTTCTAGAAATTTAAAGCCCAATAAACTACTCGGAATGGCCTAAACTTGGCATATACAAATTTTTGGGCCAATAAAAAAAATGTTTTTCTCAAATGAGTAATATTTAGGGATGGTTAGGGATGGTTATTTAAAGATCGTGAGATGCGGTCTAGTGTGATGTAGGTTAGAAAAACATTTTCTTTATCGTGCCAACGTTTCGATCTTTATTGAGATCATCTTCACGGCCTAGGATTTATAAACAATGTTTAAATTACAAAAATACATATAGCATATGAATATAAATTTATAAAATGATGTACAAATTAGAGAAAGTTTTAAGTTAAATCAAAGTATTTGTATCCAAAGTGTGTGTTTGCTGTGTAGTTAGTTGTGTCTATATTATGTGTCATGTTGAGAGTGTTAGTGAGATTGTAATGTTCAAGGAGTGGAGAAGGAAGTAGGGATAGAAATTGGTTTTTCTATGAGAAGTCGGCTTTTTTGATGTGAAATGGACCGATAATGAAAATAGGTAACGGTTTGTCGTTCAGACCTGGTAAGCCATTCAGGATTAATAGACGGGATTAGTACGGAAAAGAGAGATGAATTGTTGAAGATTTAGACTATGTAGAATTGTTTGATGTGTGGAGTGTAATGATTGTTTTTTTATGTTGTATTATATGTTTTGTGCGTTATATGTATGTTATTGACATAAAATTTGATTTATGGTATTACCGTAGCTGCGACTGAGTTTGCATGTGTCTGTTCTGTAATTGATGCTGTGTTTATCTCTGTTGATATAGACCATTTCTAAAATATTGCGTTTATGATTGTTTTATTTTGCGTTTAATATTTTTGGGTTGTTGAAATCGAAATTGAGTTGGTGTTTAAAATGGTGTATAACCAGTATTGCAGGATTTTGTTTGGGTTTTTTGCAATCATAGATGTGTTTTACCCTTTTAACTTTATTTAATTATTGGGGTGTAATTCCAATATATGCTGCCGAACAAATTTACAATTGATTTTATAAATTACATCAGACTTATTTCTTACTGGTGTAAGATATTTAATTTTGGAAAAGAAGGGTGTGAATAGTTTTTTAGTTTGTGAAGGTTGTTTTAAAGTTACCAGAAAAGAGAAATGTGGTTAATTTGTGTGATAGACCGTGAATGTATGACATGGAAATGTATGTTAGTTCGTCTGTGTTTGATATAATTGATGTAGTGTTATTTAGTGATAGTAAATGGTGTTAGTGTTGAGTTGTAGTTGTTGACTATTTTTTATTGAGAATTGATTAATGTGCCACCTGGTTATTTCATTATAAGTGTGTCTAAAAATAAAGTTTTGTTGTTTTTCTCAAAATTTACGCCTTCCAAATGCCTAGGTATTTTCGAAATACACAAAAGATTTACCACCAATTTTCACCGATCCAAAGAAAACTATAAAGCTTAAGAACTTTATAAACTACACGAAATGGCAAAAAAATGGTCTCCCTAAATAAATCGGAACCATAATAGATAGAAAATAAAACGTTTGGGGTGGTTTTGTTGATTTTATCCACGTGTTTCTCACTTATAATTACATAAAATTAAAATCTTATTGACATAGCATGAAAGAAGAAACATTTACCTTTCTGAAATAGAATGAGTTTTTATGTAATGCTTGGACCTTGAGTGAGGAAAAAATTGCCCGTGGCGAATCCAACCAAAAACGCATATTTTTCATTACGATGAAAATTGGTATTTGAGGGCTTTAAAAGGTTCTTAAAACGAATCCGAATTGTTTTCTACAAAACGAATTTTATTGGTCTACTTTACTCATCTATACTTATCAAATCTTATTTAACACGATCCTGCAAATTATTTAATTGTTCCTACATAAAACAGCATAAAATAAAACAAAATCAAATGATATATGTTAACCTTGAAATACGTGCACAACAAAAGAAGAAAATTATTTTTTTTAAATTATTTAAACAAACAATGGAATACTGTCAAACATTTTTTTATCTACGACTGAAAAATGTTTCATTGATTTTTCCAATCCCACGATAGTGTAAATACATCAGAGATAATTAAAGCAAGGCAAACGGAAATGAACGCCGGCTCGTCAAATCCCTATGATTTCCTTCATAACTTCCTCCTTTATTGAGACAAAAAATTAATTGATGATTATCTTTTCAAGTATTTGTAATTAGTAAGGGGAATCAGTGGTGAAAACAAAATCGAAGCAAGGAAATCATAAAATATCAATGAACTCTTAGCTACTAGAACACTGAAACATGTTTTCCAATAAAGGAAAATATAGAAATATATAAGAAAAATATATTTGTTTTATATAATATTAATAAGGTACCCCTAAAAGTTATTTTTTCCTCCATGAAATATGAATAAATGTTTCTGCTGATTTAACATTTAATTATTTTCAATAACGTATTGGAAGAAAGATAAAGAACAACCCAATTACAATCTCAATTGTAAAATTAAATTGTGTTGATTTACTCTTCGGCTTTTAGACAGGTTGGTTAAAATATGTTCAATTTTTGGTCATAATTGATAAATGTTAAAGCTTGTTGAGAACTTGCTACATCCCCTGACATATACACAAATAAAATACAATCAGAATATAATCTCAAAATGTCTAGACACATCTGTAAAAAAAAATACGGCTAAAAAGGTAAGAACTGTAAAAGGGACGGTTGAATTCATTAAACACAAAACAAAATGCAAGGCATATCTCTCTCATTTAAATATTTAAAATGAGATACTTATAGTATGTAGTAAATTAAAATTTTATAAATCAGCCAGTTCATTCCTAATTAGGTGATGTCAGACTGAAAACATACATTAGAATGACATACGTCACTTTATTTACAAAATCATGAACACAAAAATCAAATTGGATACAACGGAATCAATAGGTAGGTAAAACCAAAATCAAAAGTAATAATTTGAACATGAATGATTAATGAAGTAATGAGTAAATGAGTAATGAGTAATGAAGAGTAAAACTGTTTTAAGTTTGTACAATTTGGATTGGGTTTAATTTTTGCAGTGGGAGACGAATGTCGGGTCAGCATCTAGACAGCTTAGGCATTTAGTTTGGTGGCTGTATTCATGAAAAATCCGGATCTGCATAGGTAAGTTGTGCCAAATGGAAGAACACGTTTTGCTTTTTCAAGGAGTGGTTGATGGGGGCAAGTACTCTCGAAAATAAATTTTAAAATGCAGTCTGAAGTAATGTCTACAAAACATTCGCATTTATTTGAAGATGGACTGGTTGGCTTTATCGAAACTGAAAACTGTTTGACCACCCATTCATGGTCTTGCATCACTGGAAGTAGTGCTCAATGGACATTTTCCAACTTCGAAGGTTTTCACATATTTCATCAATCAACGTGACGTTCGCAAGTTGCAGGTAGTTTTCTCGTAAAAAATCATTTAACACAGGAAAACTGGAAAAATATTAAATATTTCAAAATATTTAAATTGTACTGACTTGTTAGATGTTGAAGTCCCAACCCGCTATAATGGGCCCGCAGCCTTTCCTCACTAAACATTACATTACATTAGAGGTAATGTGTTTCTCCCAACACCTCCATTTCTAGAAAGAAGAGAAAAAAGTCTAATGGCTAGTTGTAGAAGTTAAAAACAAATTTCAATAAAATAAGAGAAGGAAAAAATTGAAACGTTCTGTTATGAGGCTAAATGGATAAGATAATGAGGACGATGGCGGAGAGAGGTTTCTCCCTCGATTTGTTTGAAGCCGTTTGAAAAAGGGCGAGGGCGGGAGGGTAGGGAAAGTTGTCTTGAAATGAATAGGGGGACGGGCTCAATGGTGCGCACCACCGGCATCGGCGCATGGACTCATCGGACTCGTGCTGGACGCTTTCCTCCCCCCTCCCACAATAATCAACTGTAAACCTCCTGCTCGGCCGCAGTCGAAAATGAGCGAGGCTTGGCGGTCCCTTCCCAACTTTCAAACCGAATTCACAGCCCATTCAAACATTGCATTATCGATAAAGTAGGAAACAATCTTGCAACGGCGGTTTTGGATCTAATACGATTAAATATAGATTTTTACGGTCGAAATTATTATTTCCTTTCAATTTATAGATTCACCTATGGAGAATTTGAATTTTGACGTTCCCATAAATCTGATCTGCTATCCTCACTAATTAAGTGATGTATGGTTCTAGGTTTCAATCCCGGCATAGACCTTGGAATTTCATTTGAAAATAATTGGAAAGAAAATATTGCAAACTGATCTAACCCCCGGCTATATGGCACCCAAAGGGTAGTTGGGCGTTAATCCCTCCATTGTGGCAGGAATTACCTTATTATATATATGAATGGATAGATAAAATTAAACTGTATTTATATATTAGCTATTACAGGGGGGAGAATAATCGTATCTTCTAAACCGATCTTCTTATCTTCTAAATTAAATTTACCATGAATGCTAAATCTTAAATGAATATTAACAGGCATAATATCAGCAATATATATATATGTAGGATGAGGGAGGAGTGTAGAGTAATTGAAATCACTTGCAACACAAAAATACGTTGTATTATTCAAGAAAAGTACAACAAGGACAACGCGATGTTAAGCCAACACGACACACTAGGCATTCGACACTTAGAAGTAACCTCCCTCTGTGAGCTGTTCGACACTTATAAGTAACCTCCCTCTGTCAGCTGTTCGACACTTAGAAGTAACCTCCCTCTGTTAGCTGTTCGACACTTAGAAGTAACCTCCTTCTGTCAGCTGTTCCTTTTGTTGAGTTATCCCGCAGGGGGATAAATTAATGGTTGGAAGCTTCGATCCTACAGCTCGACCATCCTGGAGATGTCATTCGCCCTCGAATGACTAGGCTGCTGTAACGAGCTGATTGGGTCGTCCTCGTCATCTGCCTTTCTCCTTATGCGGACAATCCACGGACTTGTGGTCCCCTTCTCCGCAGTTATAGTAGCGAAGCCCGCCATACATCAAAGTCGGTTTTGTTCAGCCCGGCGCCATGAAACGTCTATCAGTGGTTTCCATTGTCACATTTTTAGATAATTTCTTTAAATCCGTCATAGTATTTTTCAACATTTGTTCGTAAATAAATAATTTTTCTTTGAAATCCTTCACCGTCTTAGCACCATATAGGATTGATTTATAAAATTCGGAGTCCTTGATTCCTTTTATAACGTACGAAAACAATGCTTGGTCGTCCACGTTTCCGCGATTCACGATTTCGCGAAGTCTGTAAAAATACTGTAATTCTTTTTAGAATTAGACAATAGGAGATGGATTTCAGCGCTGTTGATTGGCTTAGAGAATTCTCGTTCCAAAGTCTTTTAATAGGTCCCAGGAAAAAAGGCCTCTTTCTGACTTTACAATCATGGCCGCCGAACCTGAGAGTTTCCTCTTCGAAAAAATAAATTTGTGGGTATCGTTCCACCCGCATAGTGAAACCATGTCTTCGAAGTTGGATACCCATATTTGTAAATTGTCTTCTTCATCTCACGAAAAAGTGCGAATAGCGTCTTCAATGTCACGAAATAACACGCTAAAACCACCTACCTCCTTAGGCTCAGCCGGTGACGGACCTTTTCGCCTTTCTTCTCCTTCTTCCTGCTCTCCAGGAGTCCCCATTGGGTGGAAATTGGTTTTGTTTTTTCCCATTTCTCAGTTCGACAAAACACTCAAAAATTTAAAGTCACGGCACGGCACAACGAGCACGTGTTTTCAACAATATCAAAACTCCAACCTATCGCTACCGTAAAGCGGCCCCCAATTGTAGGATGAGGGAGGAGTGTACAGTAATTGAAATCACTTGCAACACAAAAATACGTTTTATTATTCAACAAAAATACAACAAGGACAACGCGATGTTAAGCCGACACGACACACTAGGCATTCGACACTTAGAAGTAACCTCCCTACGTCAGATATATATATATATATTGCTGATATTTACCTTATTATTTTAATATATATACATTATTGATATTATGAGGGGGTTAAGTAAGGACTTCAAAAATCCCAGAATAGAATAGAGGTTTACAGTTTAAACAAGTGTTTTAACCGTTGCATATGTATTTCTATTTGAACCCCAGACTTAATTTCATTGACGTAATTATTAGTTAGTTATTTTAATTTAAAATCGTAAATAAAAATAAGTAAACCACAGCAAAAGGAATAAAAATAATTTAAATCAGGTTCAATAGAAGTTAAGTCGATTTGGCAATATCACAAAACCAATATAACAACAATTAACTATTTAAATTACATAACCAACTCAGATTTAGTTAATCAAATTTTAAAATCAATATAAAACCAATAAACCGATCAAATAAATCGCCTGTGTGAATAAATTTAAATAATTTTAACAAATAAATAAATAATTTATATAAATAAGGCAACTATGTACAATTCAATGAAAAGATAGTCTTATATTTTGGAAATTAAAAATTTAGTCAAATAGAGGGCGCTGTAATTTCTTCCAGTTTGACTTGGACGTGTAGTTCCAGGCGTGACAATCATACAAGACAAGAGGATCTTTAGCGTCCGCACCTGGCCTATTCGGCCTCATTGGACGTTTTGATTCTCAAGATGAGAGCTGACGCACCTCCGCATACGACGGAATATTGTTACCGCCGCAGAATTGGTGTAGAGGCGCCCCAGCCCCAAAGGGCCAAGACAACCTCGCTCTCCGCTTGTCCACTCCGAATGGTCGGGCCCCCATTGTACATCGGGTCGTATGCCGCACGCAAAGGGCTAACAGGCCGAAATATATCAGCCTGTTCTCCGCGTACTCCCGAGATAGAGACCACGCCGGTCATACGCACATCAATGAAAAGCATACTCGAGTCAGAGAAACCGATTCACTACCCGTTTCCGTTCGCTTACTCACGCAATCGAGGGACTATTCAGCGTAATCATCGCGTCCTCCGCTGTCGCTGTCGTCCGGTCGCAACCTCTCCCGTGAGGCCGGGGGTAATAACGCTGGCCATACGCAAGCTTCACGAAGGTCACAGATAGAAGACAGCCTCTATCTAAGTTCCCGCCAGGGGCGTCACTAAGTACCACCACGAATCCGTTCCCAGTGTAACTAGGGCTGAATTTGAAAGGTTTAGTTACCCCGTGGTACAGATGGCCCTACACCCTCCCCCGTCTATGCAGACAGGATCTGGTGGACTGGCCCTCGTGTGACTCTGCTAAGGCACCCGCCGCTCATGCCGACCCTAGACCGACACGAGTACAGCTTGTGCTTCAGAGAGGTTGCCACGCCCTCTGGGCTGCACCATTATTTTGTGCCCGGATACATCCTTGCAACCAAGGGTTGGGAGGGGTCACAGGATAGAATGAAGGAACTCGGATTGAGAAAAGGGCCGTGGATGTGAACACGAGGTGAGCCGTTCGGGGTCTCGAGCATCAAACCACACTATACCACCCGTCGTTGCCGCAGCTCCACACATAGTGGGCTACGACTCCCAGGGTGGGTGAGACGAGATGACCGTTCAAGAGCCGAACAAGTCGGCCCTATCCCAGCCAGTCGCCTCGGGGGGATGAATCCGAGTCTGCGGGAACTCAATCCCGCAGGCCGGATTGGGAAACTCAATCGCAAGTATCCATTCTTCACAAATAGTGCGCTCGTGGTGGGCGACCGGTTCCTCAGGCTTTCGCAGTTTCCCTTTCGGTTCTCTGCTACTCCCCGAAGGCCGAGTGTCGCTCACACCTGGGCTTGAGAGACTCTTCCTAGCGATTCGAACCCTGAATCGCACATTGAGGCAAGGTGGAGGTGTTCCAATTCTCCCCCGGCGTCAGAATCAGGAACAGCCGAACAGTCGAACTCAGATAACGTGAGCTACGCCTTTCGCTGCCCCGCTTGAGACCCAGAGCAGCCAGATTGCCGAACCGAGCCCGGGGGCACCCGTCGATACTACCCGCCGTCATAGTCTTCCATTCTTTGCAAGAGCTCCTCATGGGCCGGGAACCCCAACAGAAGCCTCGCAGGTTCCCTTAGGTGCCCTCTACTACTCAAGGGTTATTCCGTATGTACAGAAGTGCATATATGGGCCAAATTGAGCTTATATAAATCAACAATATAGAACTAAAGACCCCCTAAAAAAAGACTTTAGAATGTTTTCTTTTAAATTAAATCCAGGCCAAAACATACTTTACATATGACAACAGTTAAAAATAAGAAAATACAAATAATTATATAATAGGTGTTCATCTAGCGGGTCAAAACAATAGAAAATAGTTATAAAGAGTTCGATTGATACCTTGCACGTCCAGTCACGTGTTTGCTATCCCCTAATAGCCCATTTCAAAGGGAGATAAAAGGGGCCGGGGCAGAATAGGGCGAAGGAAGGCTTATTTCCAAATCCTGGACAATAACATCCAAGTTTTATCCCCCCTCCCACGTGCTCTAAGAGTCAGCTGGCAATCAGTAAATATGATAAAGCTAAGTGGTGTTATAAGTGGGCAAACAGGGGACCGGCTACTTGTTGGAGGGACAATTATTTGTTGTGTCAATCATTCAAAGCAAACACCAACCCCTTTTGTCGCCATCATAATTCTCTCTCCCTATCACACTCTCACTCTCTCTCTCTCTCTCTCTCTCTCTCTCTCTCTCTCTCTCTCTCTTTTTTTTTCTCTCTGCAAGAGTAATTATCACGGAAGCTCTTATTAATAGATATCGGAATGGTAACAAGTGGAAGAGAGTGCAATGATTTTTGGGGTGGAAATGCATTGTTTTGTTAATATCACTTTGGTTCATTTTGGTAGGTCGAGGCGGAATTTCATAGTTCCGGAGTTTTCATATCTACTATTTTCTGTGTGGCCATTTAAAAACAGTGTACGCTAATCATAACCCAGCACCCTCAGTTGGAGAACTGTGGCAAAGGATAGAAAATGCTTGTCATTCATTTTCCCCTGACTCTATCGCTCAGACCACCGGTGAAGAGTGGTTTAAAAGAGCAAATCATTGCATATTAGGCGGGCAGTTCGAACTTGAAACGTGATTAATAAATAGTAAATCAAATGACTGTATTTTTTTCCAACTTTTTGCCATAATTTTGTTATTTTTGATAAATTTAAAATCCGATTGCACCATTGTTTTCAGCGTAAAAAATCCTTTAAAATTATATAGCAGGATGTACAGGGTCGTATTTGAAATTTTGAAGTTCAACTGAACCTGAATTACCCTGTATAATTTGTCTCCCAAAAAAGGTAAAAATTTAAAACTAGACTAAAAAATATTAAACATCTAAAAAATCAGGGCCATCTAAAAATGACGCCCTGTACAATTTAAGGAAATTTATTCCTCAGGTACAAGTGCTTTGGGACACCCAACTGTAGAAGAAATACAGCTACTAAAGCCGGGACTAATGATCAAATTCTTTATTCAATTAGGACTTACTGCTGTGCTATAAGTACAGAACACGAGGTACTCTCAAAAGATGAAATCATAAGTATTTTCATGAACATGCATCGTAACCATCCCTAACGTCCAACTACCCATTGGGTGTCATACCGATTTACAATACTTGTATCAGATAATATTCAATTAAAATTCTGTAGGTTATGACGGGATTCGAACCCAGAACCGCTTAATATTCTGTGGTCCCAAAACACGCAGGATTAGAGGAACGAAGAAACAAGGGAAGGGGCTGCTACACCACTAATAAATTATTAACCCTTTCGTATTTTTATTTTATTCATATATTTAGTGATCTATACTATCAAAGAGCCTCTTAGAAAAAATTATGTGCTGAAAGTGAGAAAACCACTCATTGGAAACAATCTATAAACCTCATGACGACTGTTACAAAGAAAGAAGCAACAGAATGCATCAAAGGAAGAAGAAGAGTCGCTAAACCATTTACAGTACATAAAATATGTAATCAAGAGATTTAAATATAGCCAAGTGGAATGTAACTAACTTATAAAAGACCGACTCTCTATAGCATAGGCATAGAGGTATTCGGAAATTTGAATACATCATATCAACTTATACTTATGTAGAGATTTTCAAGTACTTTTATGAAAAGTCACGGTCGGCAGAAATAAACTGGGCAAGTAATAAGTGCCAATAGTGGTTTAAGGAGTCAAAAAAGGCACAGGGGGCGATAGTAAATATCGCGTATCGGCGAGGGGTCGACTTCATTCATTTGTCAAATATACAGGACGGGGCAATTAGACTTGTCAATCATGAAATTGTGACATTGGGCTGCACCTCTCTTCGGATCACGTGGCCATCCAACAGGCTTACCCATTACGCTCCCTATTCACACCAGAACAATCAAAGCAGATCACGTGTCCGCGGCTCAGTATTGTAATTATAACAACTTGAAATCCCCCCACACATATCGTCAAATCCCTTTCTACAACACCTTGTAAAACTTCATTTGCCTCCCTCGATCCCAAGAGTATTTATTGTGCATTTACCTGGACAACCCTCAAAGGCATCAATTCATGAAAAGGAAATTATACCTATTTTGCGTACCCTCCATCCCATGCCGACAATTGGACGTCTTCTGTACTCCGATTGCCTCAGAAACGAAGTTTAACCCATAACTAGAAACCAGAGATGTCTTTCCAATTATATCCTTCGCTGTGATTCCTTTTTCTTCCGTCTGGTGGATCCGCCATAGATTTTGGCTAATGCTGATTTGACATCCCTTTATGTGGCCAAACTAAGATCCGCTGTTCAGCTACTCTTTTGCTAACATTTTTCTTTTCTAGCCTAGAGTGCTGAGTATTTCTTCACAAATCCATCCTACCTTAACCCTGCTAAAGCATTGTGCTTTCAATGATGACCTTGCTTATCAAGGTTCAGGAAAGCGAATTTAATTGTTTGTTATTTTATCGATTATTAATACAGCTGGGAGCCAAAACCTTATCTCCCCAGAGATTTTTGTCTTCCGAGTTATCTCCTTGCCGATCAACTTCTTCACTGTAGTTGCCCAGTCTTTTTTGGGTCTTTCCATTTTTCTTCTCTCTGATAGGGTGCCAGTCGATCATTTGATGAGGCCAAGCCGAACAAAATTTGGGATCTGTTGACTCAATGGACACCTTGGAAAAAGATATATTGATTCTGCCAAGAAGATAAGGAAACTACAGTACATATTATTTCTACAGTGATGGACTGACAAGGAAAACCTTTTCTACTCACGGGAAAACTAATAAAAAACCTAAAGCTGGTTGAGCTATGGAAGGAAAGTTCTATCTTATGCAGGCCAACCTACTCCTACTGTCCGTTATGCATTGTAACAAAAGGGCTAAATTCCAGAGATTTGATCTGCTGGTGTGAAAGAAAATTCAACATGCTCTCGATTCGTACAGATCTTTTGAATACCCGGAGTGGACGAAAGTTAATTATTATTACTATTCTTTAGTTTGATGTACAGTTTACAGTGAGGGAATGAAAACTTTTAATACCTATTATAAAAAAAAGATATATGCAGATTGTCTTTTGTCAGATTTCCTCCTGTGGTCTGATCTATACATTCTCTAAGCCGAATAACACACGTTAACTATTTTTATCCCTGAGAAATTAACACTATCCCCTTCGAAAGACGCAGAGAAGATTAGCAGACTAGGTGCAGTAGATTGGACAGACCAAAATGATCGGTAACGACAAATTACAGATTATTTTTATCATTAGCAATCTGAGACATACCGATGTACTTAAGTACAATAAATGAAATGTTCTTAAAGTGCATAACCTCTGATGTGATCAACCTCAACAACTGTTACATTTAAACAAAATTCGATTTGATCAGCTCACAAAAAAGTCCAATAGAAAAGGTAAGTTTAAGTACGTTATTTATTTGAAACATTGATGCTTACGGTGTATGTTGGCCTGTTTGATTTGTCAGTGATTCCACGGATTTCGACATCGCCATATTAGGTTTCCCTATTTCTGTTTGCTTCTTACCTTCAAGAGTTCTTTGGTTGGTCATAATTATTGATTTGAAGAAACTGCTTTCTATGCTTCTCACTGCGATCTACTGTTAAGAATCACGCTTTTATCAGGAATTGCTGAAGGTATACCGTGCAGGTCAGTTTTAAACATCACCGCGACTAGGTCGGGTCATTTCATGACATTCATGATGCCCACCTGCGCGGAACCGGTTGCTCATGACGCCATGATTAGGCTAAGAAATGGCCGCTGGATCTGTTAACATCAAAGGACCTGGGCCAATCTTCGATCAAAGGTTGACACGCTTTCACGACTCAATTAATAAAGGCCTGCGGAATCAGCAATTTCAGGCCCATAACACGACCACGCCAGAAAATAGACGATATAGATGGGAATACAATATGACTATAAATTAAAAAAAATGTACAACAGCGTAAAATCCAAATGCTAAATAGATTTTGCAAACTGAGCAAGAAGTCTGTAAACTGCATGTCTTTCTCCTAACGGAATTTATCCGTTCCTGTTTTATTAGATTTTCAACTCAGTTGGAACGCTTAATTACTTAAATAAATTCTCAAGTTTTTAATGGACGCAGTTTTAAATTGAAGTTGACAACACGATTCGTGAAAACCTTTGAACACATGAAACATCATACTTTTAATCTCAAACTTAACCACAACTATTTTTTACGGATATCAATTAACTGCCATTTTTCAGTCCAAAATACCCATGTTTTAAATATATATTTTATTAAAGTACGACCGTTTTTGCACATAATGAAATTGGTCTCATGAGATTCCGATGGTTGGGGATGGTTGGAATGATGATGCCGTTGTTGTGATGATTCAAATACCATAAAAGACGACTATATTCCAGGGAACTACCGGCCAATAAGTGTACTCTCGATTTTATCTAAAAAATTTGAAAAACTTTTGCTCCAACATCTACTTATGTATCTTGGGCCTTACATTCGAAAAACACAAGTTTGGCAGGCGGCCTCAGCACTCTTGCCTTACCTACAGCAGCTGCACTGTATCACAGATAATATTCTTCACGCTAAGCATAAACAAGTCGGTCTAGGCCTTTTTCTAGACACGGACAAAACTTTGATCCGTGCCATATGACGGATGTATGGATGACGGTCATAAGTGCGAAATGAAGGCACTGCTCCCGGACACAGAAAAACCTTTTTTAAAGTCAAAGAGTGGCTCAAGTTAATTTCATTCTGCAAATCTGCATTTAAATATCTCGATAAATTATATCGATATCAGAATTATCTACCTTATTTTGTTCTTAACAAATTAATTAGTTTTCTTTTTGTGTTGTTAGGTTAAAACACAGAGAAATGTAAAAAGATTCCATCGGACGATCAATGTGGTTTCTTTTTTTTCCCTTAACAAGTGTATTTCAACTATGGGGCAACCGACGGAATGCCGGTGTTTTTGAAAAAAAAAGCCTATTGGTAAGTATGTCGTGTTCGAATGAAGGGATGCTGGAATCGAACCCGGGACCTTTATCTTACATTGCTAAATGAATGGGCAGTATAAGATAGCTTATTCATATTTTGTGCATGCGCATGCGCATATGTCAATCCGTTTAGAACAAAATTCATACGGGATCATCTAGAAAGCAACACGCATAATACCTGAACTTTTCATAAGAATCCAACAAATGTTTTCGGAGTTATAGATATGTACGCGAGTTTACGTTTCCATATGCGCGCGCGATACCGTTGATCCGAAAGGGATGAAATTCATGCGGGACCACCTAGAAACTGAGCCGCACAATCTGAAAATTTCATAAAAATTGGTCTCATGGTTTCGGTGTTTTGCCGGTGACCACAGACAGACACGCAACCAAATTTGTTCAGAAAGGTCTGAAACGCAAAATGGGAATGGAAATTTTGATTTTGGAGGACAATTTTTTTTCGACTTCCCGCATTAATACAAGGCTTCCTTACCTTCGTTAGTTCGGAAGAAAAATATAAGAAACAAAATTGTAATTTAAATGAATAAAGACCTTATCGTTATTGAAAATAGGGAATAAACGGTCGTAGGTTATGCAAACCTTGTATTTCCACATCTCCACATAAATCACCGTGGTTACTATGTATCGTATATGTTTTTTTAGTCATATTCAATCTCAAGTAATTTGTTTCTAACGTGTTGCGCGACTTCCACATAGTGTACACATCTGTTCTGGCCACGTTACAAAAGTGAATTTTAGCTGGGAAGGGCTAAGTCCTGTCATAATTCCATTTTTTCCTTTTGTACATTCATGAAATTATAGCCAAATCTTTCACGATGTTATTGCTAACATTTAATTAAACTAGAAAATGAGAAGTATCTTTTCATATCATGTAGGGGACGGTGGCATCTATTGCGTGATATATATTTACAATATCTCTTGTAAATATATAACAATCAAGTATTTATGTTTATGTTAAATACAAATCCATCATTGAATATGAAGAAACGATGTCAGACCAAACCGAAAAAGATACGCGAAGGAAAAAGATTAACAGCAAGCGATCTTTAGGCATAGCAGATCGGAAGGGCATTATGCTACTTTCCTTTTTTAAAAAGATAGTTCCTACTCACAGTAAGTTGTTTTGCAACGACCGGATTTCGAGCCTTTTAGCTCATCATCAGGTTGAAGGACTTCTACAACCACGTCTCTCGACATGAATTGCCAAAGTGAACCCGCTGATACCTCCTTTTTAAAAAAAGGATTGAACACCACACTCACTCCACCATTTATCATTTCTATTAATTTGCTAGTCAAAGCAGTAATGGATTATAACACAATCAATAACATCACCTCCACTTACTTAAAATCTGTTAGTAAACAAGTACTTTTAAATCTTTATTATAAATTGAGACTTTCATGCTCAAAGATTAACAAATCAATCTGGTTCAATTCCCAACATTTGAAATTAAATCTCACCCCAAAATTCGTTCTTGCTAAATTAAATGTTAAGAACTGCTCAACTCTCTTACAAAGTAAATGCCAAAAAACCATTTTAAATAATGAATTACATAAATTGTACAGTCAAAGAGATACAAAATGTTTTTATCAATATATTGTACACATTAGGCTTGCGTCATTATTGTCTCAAGTAGAATGGGATGAGTTCGATTATGATACACGATCAAAAATTAAATTTATCACTGATAAAGAACAAAGTATATTAGATTAAAAAAAATCAAAAGCTTAAAGTACGGTTCACTTAAAAATAAAAATACCCATAAAGATGCAAAAACTCCAGTTAAATTTTACCAAAGGGTTATAAACTTAACAAACATGGTACTTAATAAAGAAGAAACCAATTTATTAAACAAAGGCTTAAAATTTGTCCCTAAAACAGAATTGGATACAAAAAAACTACTATCCCTTGGTTCATCGGTGGATTGTAGTAACATAAATACAAATATAAAATATAAATGTGCTGAAATAATTAAGCAAAACTTGGTAAACCTAAACGTAAATAAATTAAATAACCCACGTACAATTAGGTCTATTGATAAAAAGTTAAAAAGTAACAACAACGTTATTTTAAAAGCCGATAAAGGAAATAGAATAGTTATCATTGAACATCATAATTACGTTTCTAAAGTTGAAGAATTCCTAAATAATAATGAGTGTAAAGAAATACAAAAAGATCCCACCTTAAAACTAAAAACTCGAGTTCAAACGGCCATAAAACATAATTCTCAGATGACTAATATGCAGTTAAAAAACTAATACCAATGAACCCGAAGCCCCCAATGTTATACGGTACAGTCAAAATTCATAAGGAAAACAAACCTATAAGATCAGTAGTATCCTTTTATAATTCCCCATGCCATAAACTTGCAAGTACAATTGACAAAATAATTAAAACCAACACCAAATTCAAACCTACATTCGGTATCACCAATTCTTTAGAACTGATAAAAGAATTAAATAACATCAAAGTACCCAACAACTGTTTTAGTATCATTTGACGTTACTAATTTATTCACAAATATCCCCGTTGAAGAATGTACTAAACTCATAAAGCAAAAACTTACCGAGAATTCTATTAACGAATTTGTAAAAAATGATATAATAGACCTCTTAAATATATGCCTACTATCTAATTATTGTAAATTCAATAATAAATTTTACGAAATGAAAGGGTTGCCAATGGGGTCTCCATTATCCCCACTTTGTGCTGAAATATTCATGGATAATTTCGAAAAAACTCTTTTCAAATGAAAGAACAAATTAATTAAATATGTTCATTTCTGGAAACGCTATGTAGACGATATTTTATGCATATGGTCGGGAACATTAGAGGCTCTCAAAGAATTCCTCCAATTAATTAATTCTCTACACCGTAATATAAATTTTACATTGGAAATTGGCAAAGATGGTTGATTGAACTTTTTAGACCTAAAACTGTCCATAATAAACAACCTAATAGAAATGGACGTATATAGAAAACTCACAACTACAGACACTATGATACCAGCGGATTCTTCCCACCCATGGTCCCAAAAGGCTGCTGGTTTCATTTGGCCAGACCGGATGTTAAAACTTCCGCTAACACCTGATAACTATAAAAAAGAATTAAAAACTATTAAAACCTTAGCCAAAAACAACGGGTATCAAGGAATATTTATTGATAGGTTGCTAGTTAAAAGAATAAAAAAATTAACTTTAAACGAATCAACAATAGGACTCAGCCTCCCCACCACAAATGAATCATTAGGTTTCCGTTGTTTGCCATACATTGGTGAATTATCGGAAAAAGTTAGTAAAATTTTTAAACAAGAAGGTTTTAGAATAGCTTTTAGAAGTACGAGTTCACTTAAAAACATCCTCTCAAAACCTAAAGACAAAGTAGACAACTTGACAAAAAGCGGGGTTTACCAACTCAATTGTAATGATTGTGATATTAAATATATAGGACAAAGCGGTAGAGAAATAAAAACAACCTCTTATCCACCATTTATCATTTCTATTATGCTACTTTTGTGCAAATGGGATTAATCAGTACAAAAGTAAACAAAGGAAGTAAACAAATCAATATTTACTGATTTTGACTCCGATAGCTTCTAATTACCTGTAACTAATGTGGAAAGATAAAGGATTTAATTTAAACTAAATAAATTGAGGGCTGCGTTAAATTTGTCCATCAGTGTATAAACAATCAACCGTAGCCATATCATACGGTTTACTATTTGACAGAGTTGTCCTTGGAGTTTTAAGAACCCGCTTCTTCTTCATATTTTTTTTAAAGAACCTTTATATCGCCTTTCGCCTCCACGGAGGGAAGCGAAAAACGTGAAAAGTCGTCGATGGTATTGAGTGATGCACAAAGGCCGGCGAAGGGGAGTGGATGTGGATATTAGCCTTCTATTGGTTTGACAACAGTGCGGTTTGAGGGGAGTCGACAATGGGTCCCTCTCCTTGGCAGGTGCTATAATCTCCCCTTCTCAAAAACTATTGTCGCGAACACATGCCTTCCCCATGTAGCATCTTCCTCTTATATTATATACATACCTACCCTACCCACACCAAAACAAACATAGCCGACCCTCCGCCTTCGGCCCGGCTAATAACTGACATCTGGATGAAACTGTAACATCCAAAGGATGAGCATCGCCAAAGGGGGTTTCGTTACCGCTTCAAAAAAACGGACTAGAATGCTTCTCACTCCGGCGAGCATAAGCATTTTATCAATAGAATCAGGATTATTGTGCCGCAAGAAGAAATCGGTTGAAAACACATCTTCCTCACTAGAAAATTTTGAACGAACAGAAGATAAAGGCAGCTTCCTAACGGTATAAAAATCAAAGGTGTTATAGAAGATATTTTCATTATTCCGAACAAATATGTATCAATAGCAAAATACTCACTATTTTGTTAAAACAGAATTTTCCCTCCTTTTTGCCATTTTTCAAATGTCGTGTAATCTATTTGATTCTCGGCGACAAATAAAGTGGCCACGGAGAGCTTTAGTGAAGTATACTTCATTTTGCTTATTACATTTATTAGGTTTCGTGGTCCGCTTGACCAAATAAATTCTTTTCACTTAATTAACCTTTAATTAAAGTTTTGGTTGAGATAAAAAAGTCAGTGTTACAAAAGGTGGGGTTGAGATGGGAAGTTAGTGTCTGAGTGAATCGAAGTCACGATAGCTCAAGTGGTAGAGCAGCGGCGTATCTAGCCGAAGATCGTGGGTTCAAATCCCGCTCGTGACACTGACTTTTTTATCTCAAGCAAAACCTTAATTAAAGATTAATTAATGGAAAATACTTAGTAATATTAATTATACTTAAACAACGAATGAACGACTTTATTGTCGTCATCCCGTTGTATATTTTCCAATGTAATTGACAAAATTTAATGTATTTATGTATTCTGTTTTATAGATGTGTTACAATCGATTGATTATAAAATAAGCAATCACATAAACTATGTTTAAGACTTTAATTAATTGTATTCTGTGAATAAGAGTTCGAGAACTTTAAATGGTTATTTTTTACCTTTAATACACTTTTTTTTTTGCAATTTTTGAGGTTTTTATCGCACGTTTGCAGAAAATTCGGTTTTTAGTCATTACTACTATCTAGTAGAGACAACCGATTAAACAGGTTTTGATTGCTGAAATAGGTTTCTCTTTCTAGGTACAACCTGTCTAATAAATAACGTGAAAGACCCAAACAGACTCACTTAATTACAATCTCCCAGATAACGGAGCAAACTAGCAATTTAACCCAACTGTTAAAACAGTTAAATACGAGGCCCAGGACGTGTATCAAAACGATACCATTTCTACACGTACATCCTTATCTGAAGTTTGATAACGTTTATCTTCCAGTCAAGTGAGAGACGTTTCTTCACTCCTTTGCCTTGAAACTCTAGCCAGCAAGAACTGGGCACTATATACAAATAAGACTTTACAATTTAGGGCTTGAGTTCATGTTGCTTGTTCAACTAAACGATTGTCACTTTGTCTGCCACAAAGAATTTCGTTTTTTCCCTTTATTATTATCAGAGGGCAGTATATAGCATTATCTTTTCAAAGGAGTTTTTCTGAATGCAAGGGAAAAATGCATCTGTTCGGCGATAGAGGGGCCTTTAGGTCCACAATCGGTCGATCTAAAACAAATGGCTCCCACCGAACTTTCCCCCATCTTCCCCTGCAAAAGTACGTCAAATGCCAAGGGCGAAAATCGGACCGCAGGAGTCATATCGGCCCAGGGATCTCAAAGGCCGACAACCAACTGAAACAGATAACACTTCCTGAGGTTTATCACTGAATTATGTCTAATACAACGAGTAGCCAAATTGCAAATTGAACAACCTTGCAACCAGGTTAACTAAGACAAAAGTTAACCTAATACAGCTCTATTTGATTACAATGATTAAATCCGATATAGAATAACTCGTGTAAAGACATTTTTTCGACCGCTTTTTGTCCATTAACCATCGAGTAGGATTAATTAGGGAAATTACTCGAAAGGGCGAAACGAGTCGAGTCAGCAATTTGTGCTGGCTCGGGGCCGAGGAAATCTCACAGTAAATCATAAACGACATAAATCTTCGACACCCCAGACCATTGCGGTAATCATCCTCGGACAAACGGACCTGATTTAGTACTCACGTGCGCGCAACATCAAAATCGTGTGAAATGCAACTAGCGGTTGATTGACAAACGACCGTTCGATCAGAACTATTATTATTATACTAATTATCTCAATAATTTAAATGACCGATTCAAATAGTGATATTGACCGCATCGCCTATTCAAATTGGCCGTAACAGAGGTGGTTATGACTGTTATTTTAAATCTCGTTTACTTAGTTACTTTTATGGGTCACAATTTAGAAATAAAAATTTCTGTGATTTTAGATGATTACCTTATCTATTGATTGTTACCCGATTTGTTTGCTACGTAAATTTCTGTCAGATTTTTAAACTTTTAAAACAGTATGTTTTTCTCATCATCATCGTAATGAGCTCATTCAAAGACTTGGTAGACACACAATGGGGAATTAAATCAAACCCCTCAAAAACTACACTAATTGCATTAACCGTCAAAAGAAATATAGAAATACAAGGACTATACTTCTATAATAAATAGCTGCAGGTAAAAACCTGAGGTTATTTGATAAAAAATTAACCTGGAATCGTCACCTGCATCACATCATGAAAAGTAAAATATCACTAATGACCACAAGAACAACTCGAGGCAATTCTTAGGGACTAAAATCGAATATGGATTATTGGCTATATACGGCAGTTATAAGATCAAAATTCTATGGCTTACTAATCTGGTGGACCAAAGCTTAGCACAAACAAGATAACCAAACATTAGCCAGGATAAAATCTCATTTAGGCTTTAGAAACAATCAAACTGGATAGGAACTAAACACTTCAGGCACACAACAATAATCAATCACATCAGATACCCATTCTTAGAGATTGGGACTGATTCTTTACGACATCCCATAAAGTCTCAACGTACTACAAAGGAGAAGAAGCATTTTGGAGAGCATCAACAAAGAGAAACAAACGAATGAATTGGATCAGGCGATTTTTGTACAAGTCCAAAACATGAGCAATTTTGATTGCTCATGTTTTGGACTTGTACAAAAATCGCCTGATCCAATTCATTCGTTTGTTTCTCTTCAAATTCATGAGGGAAGTAACCTCGGTCTTTCAAGCTGGAATACACGCTATCAATGCTGTTGTCTTAGAAAAGGTTACATTGCGAAAAAAAACATCCTCATAATATCGTACAGCTAAACAGCTATTTAAGTATTAGCATGTAAAAAAATCACATCAACACGAGTCAGTGAATGCATCCGAAACGTCAAAAACCTGGAGAAACACAATAACCTGATGATATTTTGGGTACTAGGAAGGGATGCCGGGAAGCGGGGCTTGTATTCCCCAGGCACTGTTGGGTACTAGGACAACACAGTGGAATTTTGTGGATCCAAAAGAGGGAAAAGGTGAAATGGATAAACTGGGTGCAAGACAGAGCAAACTTATCCTAAAACTACCCTTACCGAGACTGGTGAACTCACTGCAGCAGTTAGACAGAGCTAAACTCAGAGGGGTGATCGGACTATTTACCAGTCAATGGCATCTGAGAAAACACCAACGCGTCATAAGCATATTCAATGATGACCCCACCCCATATGTAGCTTATGTAATGAGGAGGAAGAAACAGCCATCCATATAATCTGCGAATGCGAAGCAACCGCTCAATGTAGACGTAACTTGAGATGCAAAGAAAACTTAGGGAAAGGAAAGGAAAGTCAATGACCCAGTACTTTCTTAAGAGACGGCTCGAGTCGATTGGACTGAACTAAGGAATTAGGAAGTACAAAAATGCTGCAATGCGTGGGGAAGACAAAAATCATCATCAGGTGTGTAATTGTTTTGCATGTCCATTTCCCTGCAACGGTTAAGGCTAACACGGCGTAACTGTAAGGTAAAGGTAATCCAACGGCCATGAGTTCAAACCTGGGACCTTTACGTACAGTGCTGAATCGCTGTATCAATGCCTTAACCGTTGCAGCCACCTAAACACTCATTAAAGCCCGTAAAAATTATTTTTTATATCAAAAAAGATACTGTTAAGCTCGGATCAACGACTATGCTTCACACCTCTAAAGCATTACGCTTTTAATATTGTTCTTCCCGTTGACATGAAGGGGTTTATTATTTTGTCATTTTATTGATTTATTACAGTTATCACTCAAGAAACCTATCCAGAGATTTTTGTTTTTCCAGTTATACCCGGCCATCAACTTCTTCACTGTGGTTTCCCAAGCCTTTTTCTTGTCTTCCTATTTGAAGAGATACCCTGGCATATAAACTGAGACTCTGGTGATAAAATAACGAGTTTTATTCTTAAATTAACATATAATAACTTTTGACGGTCAATTTCTGGTTGCCCACATTTAATTTGTAAGATAAACAAACTGTTAGTAGTGAGTTTTATAATTACTGCGTCTTTCCGTTTTATGTGTGGGGTGTGTGTGTAATATTTTCCTCCTTTTTTACTTCTGATCATCTGCTGGTACACGGATGGATGTAGAACGCAGGAAGGTACGGGGGCAAGAGTATTCGATCCTGGAACCAAATACTGAAAGCCCCTCGTAATATACACCAGTTGAGAATGGCCCTCGGTTCAGTTTGAACAAAGGGTACAAAAACAAGAATATAGCCAAGCAACCATCAAAGCATACTTCAGATGGGATTACGCAAGTAGATTTTTTCCATGTATCATTGAGCATCCCTATATTTTTATCGAGACCTATACAACCGTGTTTTGTTATTTAAAACAAATGGTTCAAACGATTTGTATGTTTCCACATAAATGAAGTTCAAAAGTTTTATTCTTTTAAATATTAGAACTGAAGTTATAGGAGGAA
This sequence comes from Cimex lectularius, assembly GCF_000648675.2. NCBI lineage: Eukaryota > Metazoa > Arthropoda > Insecta > Hemiptera > Cimicidae > Cimex > Cimex lectularius. The sequence continues at coordinate 486,059 of NW_019392750.1, read as the reverse complement.
AATTTTTAACTTTAATTTCGCTCATTTGATTAAATCATAAATTTATAACTTTTTTTACAAGGTACATTCCTTGGTGATGTAAATAAACCGTTAATCTCGAGCAATTAAAAAAGTAAAGCAGTAAGTAGATCAGAATGTAGGCATAAAAGTTTCGAACAGGGTGGTAAAGCCTTAAAATCCAACGGAGTAGGCAGGGAGATGTTTATCTCTGGAGGACGCTTCCACGGAAACAAGGGACGGGAAAACGATTGAAATCTGTTTCTGCCGTCTGCTCGCTCAACTCTCTAATCAGTTTAAAAATTTTTATATATACACGGACTTCACCTTTCCTCGTTTCCAGGAGTATCGATCGATTTGCCATTTTCCGAAGGCCGTTTTATAAAGACCGACGCTTCGTTCAAAAATCACAAAGGCGCCCGTTCGTTATCTTCATAATTTTGACTGATTAAATGGCAAGATTTCTATTAATTCTCTCGCGCACTGACATAAACAAACATCAAAGGTGCAAGTTAACTGCAGAAATAAATACACGCAGTAAAATAATTTAACAGGTAGACAATAGCTTGCACCAACTGAAATATGTATATCCTCATTACTTAACCAATAAATGGGGCCATCATTCAATATGCCCACGTTGTGTAGACGTTTTTTCAGATGCCATTGACTTTATATATGCCCTTGCAGATACTCCTCTGGCCATGTATCTGTTTTTCGTTACTCAAAATTTCCGTGTCCTGATACCCAAGATATTATCTGGTTATTGTGTTTCGCCAGAGTTTGGAGGTTTCGGATGCATTCACTGACTGGTTTTTTTGTAATTTTTTTACACGGTAATACTTTAATAGCTGTTTAGCTAGGCCATCTTTTGAGGAAGTTTTTTGCTAATGTAACCTTTTTTAAGATATTGTAAAACAATAGCGTGTATTTCAGTTTGATGTGTAAATATGTTATATACAGTCAGTTCCCATTTGTAAGAATGGGTGTCTGATTTTATTAAATACTGTCATGTGCTTGAAGTTTTTAGTTCCAATCCAATGTGATTGGTTAGGGAGCCTAGATGAGATTTCCTCTCTTGTCCTTGTATTAATATTTCTAATGGAGGATGGTTTAGCAGTGTTTCTCGTGGTATTGGCGAGGTTATTTTCATTGCTCTTGTGATTCATAGGTTTGCCAGTTGAATGCTGCCGAATGTTTGAATAGCTTGTTTTTGCTGAGCTTGATTGAGTGGTAACATTAGAGTTTATGTTATGTAACGTTTTGGACGATCCTTGTTAAATTTTATTTCTTTCAAGATGCTTTTAGTGGTGCAAATCTGTGGTTGCCATGAAATGTGGATTAAGTCCAAATTGTACTTTCAGGAAATAGCAGTTAAAGGCTCAACACTTTTTTCCAAAAGTGGTATATAAAATCTCTTACGAATATACATTTTCTGATTCTCGCAAGATTAGCATAGTTTCCTGAACTTGCTGTTTGTACATAACTTGATTTTCACTTAACCCACTTTTCACTACGACCACTGATGCTGATATGCACAATTGACCTTGAAAGCAACATTTCCATATCAAAACCCACAAAGCTCCCAATCAAACCTCCTTCGGCCTTGAAGCCATTAATACCAAACCAATTCGGGCTTATTTTGTCAAATGAATGAGCTCGAACAACGAAATTGTTCTCATTGGCGATCCTTTAAGTTAGGAAGGCAGGTCGTTAACATAACAGAAACAATTCTCTTAAGAAAGTACTGGGTCATTGACTGTCGTTGCCTTTCCCATAGGTGTTTTCACAGATGCCATTGACTGGTACATAGTTCGATCACCCCTCTGAGTTTAGCTCTGTCTAAATGCAGTAGTCAGTTCACCAGACTTGGTAAGGGTTGTTTTAGCATAAGTTTACTCTGTCTTGCACACCTAGATTTATCCACTTCACCTTTTGCCTCTTTTGGATCTACAAAATTCCCTTGTGTCCTGGTACCCAACATATCACCAGGTTATTGTGTTTCTCCAGGTTTTTGTCGTTTCGGATGCATTCACTGCCTCGTGTTGATGTGATTTTTTTACATGCTAATACGTAAATAGCTGTTTAGCTATACGACCTTATGAGGATGTTTTTTTGCAATGTAACCTTTTCTAAGACAACAGTATTGATAGCGTACATTCCAGCTTGAAAGACCGAGGTTACTTCCCTCATGACTTTGATTGCTCACGTTTTGGACTTGTACAAAAAACGCCTAATCCGATTCCTTCGTTTGTATCGGGGCCATCTGTATATCATATAATTATATCTGATGCTCTCCAAAATGCTTCTTTTCCTTTGTAGTACGTTGAGACTTTATAGGATGTCGTAAAGAATCAGTCCCAATCTCTAAGAATGGGTATCTGATTTGATTGATTATTGTTGTGTGCCTGAAGTGTTTAGTTCCTATCCAGTTTGATTGTTTCTAAAGCCTAAATGAGGGGGCGTCGGTGGCCGCAACGGTTGACACGGCGCTCATCAATGTAAGCTAAAGGTCCCGGGTTCGAATCCGCGGCCCTGCATTCGAAGTGGACATACTTACAAATGGGCTTTTTTTTCAAAAACACCGGCACCCCGAGGGTTGATATAACCTCTGCTGTTGCGAACCCTCGTTAAATAAAAAATAAATAAATAAAGCCTAAATGAGTTTTTATCCTGTCTAATGTTTGGGTAGCTTGTTTGTGCTGAGCTTTGGTTCACCAGATTAGAAAGCCATAGAATATTTTGGATCTTAGTACTGTCATAATAGCGGTCATTAGTGATATTTTACTTATTATGATGTGATGCATTTAACCTCGTTTTTTAACTGCACCTATTTATTATAGAAGTATAGGCCTCATATTTCTATATTGTATTGTACTGTTTTAAAAGTGTTAAAATGTGACAGAATTTTAAGTAGCAAAGAAATTGGGTAACAAAGAAGAACAATAGAAACAGAAATTGGGTGAGGTGATCATCTAAAATCATAGATAGTTATAGTTTAAATTGTAGCATATGTCTGCAAGTGATCATTCTGCAATATGAACGCCTCCGATCAACCTGTATTATTTGGTTAATAACAAAATTGGATGGTTAATAACCATTGGATCAATACTTTTGAACATGTAGAAAAAATGTATTATATTCCCGATTCAATGAAATCAGATGATTTTGTCCAACCGGCCGTTGCTAATTGAATCGCCGCCACATAGAAAGTCCAGTTATCTCGTCCCAATACAAAAAGGATGAGAGTAGTTTTATTGCAAATGAAAAATTAACGGTTTGGATCAATTGTGCAGGTGATTGACTAAGCGGGGAACTCAATCGTGAAGAGGGGTTGATGGAAGAAGGGCGACCGGGTGGGGAACCCATTGGTGAAGAGGGAAGACCAAAATGGCGGCCGACGAAAACAAAACAATTCTCCTGCCCGGGAGCGGAATATATTTGCATGTTCATACATAGAGAGTTATTCATATTCAAATTGGTCCGTTACTCGCCGGCGCAGACAGAGGGACGATACGCCGACATACAACGATAAATATGTATTATTTTATTTGACGCCGGTGGAACGCGCACCTTCATTTATTTTCCCCGGCCTAATTCGCCTGACTTACAAACCAAAAAATGGGAGGAAAATAATCGAATGCATAAACGGTTTTGTTTCTGCTCTTTTTGTCCCTTGAGCTTCTCGGTTGCCTCGAGCGGTAAAACGGCCTAACTTCCAGGCCGCTTTTCATCGCTTCAATTTATTTCTCTCTAGTATGCAGATTTTTTTAATTAACAACTTTTTCCCACAACTGGGAAAATCCTTTCGACTCAGAAATTTCATGACCTTACACAAGATAACAGGCTCATAAAAGAAAAAAATAACCATTTCGGAATAATAATTACTTAAAAGGGACAGGTCTAATGTAAAAAAAGGAGCAGAACCAGATGGAATTCATAATAAAATATTAAAATAAACTAAACTTGCTATTGCTCTCATTTTAGTTTCTCTTTTTAACAAATCCCTATCTACAGGATTTTTCTTTATGAACTTGAAAGTAGTTATGTTTAAAAATGGCAATAAAAATAATAATTGTGATCGTAGACCAATTTGTATACAACTTGCTGCAGGCCAAATTTTTGAAAGTATTCTGTTAATTCCATAAACCCAATATTTAAAACCGTTATTATTCCAAATCAATTTGCTTTTCATTCGCAAAGATCTACATACAACGTCTATTCAAAATACAATCAACTTGTAGTCCTTTGAAAAATGATTGTAATGTAACATGGTGCCCTTTTTTGATGGCTCGGCTGGATTTTCCTAAAGCCGATGTCATTAACCAAGAAAAAAAAGAAAAAACTAATAATAATAACTAATAAAAATAATATTTTTAGACTAGTGGAAAATCTGAGAATTTCGTACTCTTGCCATCATAAGGTGGTTCAAAGTACGTTTGGTGTGGACTTCTCGGAAATAAATTAATTGGGCTTTATTTATACAAAAATAATTTAAATGGTGCTCAGTTCTTCCATTTTTTGAGGGACGTTTTACCAACATTATTACATGATGCTCCTCTGCAACGATAAAGAATGATTCTCTAACTTGATGGATGCCCCACACACAATTTTTTGCAGGTGAGATCACTTCCTTGATAGGTGGATAAGACCTCATAGCTCGATCTGTTGGCCTCCTCTCCGATTAAACTCCACTTGACTTTTTTCTGTGGAGCCATTTAAAACAGTGTCTACGGCTTAATCATAACCCTCATAGCAAACTCGGTTGAAGAACTGCGGCAAAGCCATTTCCCCTGACTCTATCGCTCTGAGCACCGGTGAAGAGTGGTTAAAAAGAGCTGGTGGTTAAATATATTTGCATCTTTACGCAAGGCGGGCATTTCGAACGTGAAATGTGATTGATAAATAGCCAACAAATGATTGTAATTTTTTCCAACTTTTTGCCATAACTTTCTCATTTTTGATCAATTTAAAATCAGATTGCACCATTGTTTTCAGTGTAAAAAATCCTTTAAAATGATATATCAGGATGTACAGGGTCGTATTTGAAATTTTGAAGTTCGACTGAGCCTGAAGTACCCTGTATAATTTTTCTTAAAAAAAAGCTAAAAATTTAAAAGTAGACTAAAAAATATTAAACACTTTTTTTATATAGAGTCATTCATTGAGAAATTCAGCTGGGCCATGTAAAAAGGAAACCCTGTACAATACAATTTTTTTTCCGAAGGACTACGAGGTGATTGTATTTAGACTGATTTTTCAAGAGCTTTTGATAGTGTTGATCATGCAATCACCATAGCCTTCAATACCTCGATGTAGTCCTAAATACTTCACAGTTTCATCTTCAACCAGTCTTATTCCTTTTGCCGTAATTGCGGACGGTTTATACTCGTTCTGTAAATAAGTGTCACCAATTTTGTTTTGTTTATTTATTTTTTTTATTTTTTTATTAACAACTTATTTCCACAACTTGAAAATCCTTCCGACTCATAAATTTCGTGGGATTATAAAAGAAAAAATGAGCCAACTTTACGGTATAATAATAGAGTGATAGACACTCAAAGAGTTACATTTTAAAGTAAGTTAAGTAGTCTAAAAATCTGTCGAAATTTATCCTGATGTACTATTAACGCCGAACTACCTGACATACAGGGTGAGTTTAACTTCTGACCCCAACTACATATTTTTTATTGAGAAGTTTTGGGGGGAAAACTGAGAAACGTACAGCTTTATTTTTTGACCAGGATAACAGGATTCGGATATTAACCATCTCAGTTGGCAAAATACTCATCAATGTACATGTTTTGAAAGTAATTTTGACGATGAATTCAATGGTGCAAACTATATTTAATTTGGAGCAACGGTTTACATGTTACATATTTGCAAAAATATTTACGAACATTGTTTTTCGGAAACACAAAATCTCCAACTTCTTCAACCAGTCGTCAATTTACTTATTTATCGTTTAAACTGATAGTAAATTCAATTTATTTATCTCTGGTATGGAGATTCTTTTAATTAACAACTTTTTTCCACGACTGGGAAATCTTTTTTTATTCAGAACATTATTTTTCGGAAAAACAAATTCTTCTCCAACTTCTTCAAGCAATCATCAACTTATTTATCATTTGAGTTGATAGTAAATTAATTGCTCGGGGTTGAAAGAAAAAATTCGGAACGAACAATTTCCTCAATTAGCATTGATACAACAGGATGCGCTGGTTGCAACCCGTTAAAGCGCAATAAAGCGCGTAACCTGGAGCAAACTTCGTCCCTTCAATTCTTTTTTATGTCTCAAATATATTTAAAGTTATTTACATTAATATCCTGTTTTTATTTGCTCGTTTATATTCTATTACGGACAGAGTTGGTCTTAATGAAAATAAGATTGGGACGTATTGAACGGGGTTTATAACATATACATAATAAAAGAAATAAAACCACAAATAAGTATATTTAATGCAAACAAAGAATTATATTTACTGAAAAAACCCACAAACATATTGGCTAAACTTTGATATGCAAAACAATACAATATTTATAAGATAATATTTAATTCTAACAAACTTTCCCTATGGAACACCGGCTGACTCTGAGCAAATCTGCTGAATGCCCAGCTAGTGCACGCCATCTTAATGTTCAGAGCCAGATAATTATTCTTAATTAAGATTAACAAATCGTATAAATTGTATACAATTATAAATTCCCTTTGAAAATGGTTTTTATTTAATTTTCGGTTAGGATTAATAAATTAGTCGTGTATACAGGGTGCTACAGGATTAAATGTCAATACTGCCATGGTGGACTCACTAAATAAAATTTAGTTCAGGGCCACCAGAACGAGGTGTTTATTTTGAATTTCCTGAGATATTAATATTTTTGTGATATTTTTACCATAAAATCGTGATTGCTCAACTTTAGCGTGATTAAAATACAAATCTGATCTTTAATTCGAAAACTACATTGAATTGTGAACAAGATAACATTTCCGTTGGAAAATTCGCGGTTCCGAATCCTAAGTTGCCGCTCAAAGTATAACAAATGGCAAAGCCCATGCTTTTTTAGAAAACTCAATAGTGGCTGGTGCAATGGCTTTCCTATCAAAATTTTCGGCGATTTCACCAAGTTGCCTTATTTTTTAAGTATTCCAAGGACACATTCACGTTTACATTTTTTAGTGAAATCTTCTTTGCAAGGCTGAAAAACGTGATATCGAACCCAAGGAGAACAGCAACTCAAGAACATTGTGAACGTCACATTTTTAATAAAAACCGTTGTTAGTTGGTAACAAAAATTGGATATATTTAGCCAAATACATACAGCTAGTAAGGGGAGGATAATTTAAAATTACAATTTAATAAACAACATGTGTTAAAAAGAAACAACCTCTTACTTTCCTCAAGCCGCACTTTTAGACCAGTAGGGGTTGAGGAAAGCGTTAAGTTTAAGTCTCTTTTCCAGAATTAAAATTTTAGTTAATTGGTCCGCCCGTATAGGGTCTCCATAAGGTACTAACTGGTGGATGGACAAAAAGAAACCTTATTAAACTATGTACAGTACTGTAAAAATCTTGTAACATACCTACCTGAGAGAATTTAACTGATAAAAGCCGATTAAATAAGAAACAGATAAAATTGGATAAACAACAATAACGATGAAATAATAATCAATAATTAAGAAAGAACAACTCCCACAGCCGAACCTGCTGTAAAATATTTTTGTTTTCAAAGAACATTAATTTTCTTTTTACAAAACTTGTGTTTATCTTTATTATCTAGTTTTTACTAGTTTAACTTCAAGTTATGTCTTAAATTTTACAATTTGAGTTGTATATTATTCAACTGTATAAATAAAGTATTCCTTCTTCTACTGGATAATGTTCATTGATAAAATATTTTAATTACAGCGAACGTTATGTTATTATTTTAAGAGATCGTTTAAATTAAATAGAATAATAAAGTAATTAAGTAATTCCTGTTTTATAGAAGGCTTAATGTCCAACTACCCTTCCCGTGGCTCGAATTATAAGTCAAACCATTTACAATAGTTTTCATATTCTCAATTAAAAAGCTATGGGCTTTGTGGGGATTCGAACCCAGAACCTCTAGCGTGACAAATAGGAGAAAGGTCGCCTTAACCACTCGGTCTCCAACGGCCCGCTAATTGATTACGATTAATTGTAATTCTTTTAATTATACTTGTTATCATTATTAACGAAATCTATCAGAAATATCGACATAAACAAGAGTTGATATCGAGCGGAGCGATGATCTTAAACCTGTTGATAATAAATGAGATCGATTGTGTGGAGCTTCACGTTTAAGTAAAGTAGCCAAACTATTTAAAAAGTGGTTCAAAATTTCGAATTAAAAGACCAATGCGACTGATAACGGCAGCGATGTGTAAAACATTATTTGACAAATTTTTTAAGGAACGATCTTCCGAATGCTATGTCAAATTGTTCATGAATGAGAGGAATGTAATTTGTCGTAACGATTATTTCATCTAAATGTGACTAAATACATCGAATGTATTGGGAAGGCAAAAATACGCCGAAATAATGACACAACCTCTGATTTTATTTTTTAAGGTTTAAGTATCTCATTAACCTCGGCTTAACAGGGTCTTGAGGGAAAGTTGCTAACTCCGACTGGTTAAAGCTGTCTGCACTTAAGCCCCAACTTTACTTGAATGAATGAAAAAAGAACTTCATTTACAAAAAGAAAATACGTTATCCTAACGAAGTACAACACACATTAAAACAAAACCAATTCTTATACAAAATTGAATACTAAATCGTCTGCTGTTGGTGGTGGCCGGCTAAGATTCACTTGAATAGAAGGCAGTAAAAAAATTAAGTAAACAAGATTAAAATAAATTAAACATATTACCCCTTCTAATATAAAATTAAAAATTAAATTGCTTCACGTTCTCTCTACGGTAATCAAGGGCACTCTTCGCGAAACCAACCATTTCTGAACAATCCAGGGAAATAAGTTTTGCGATCAAACACGATACCAAAACTCTCTAGTAGTTACCAAAAAGAGAACCCGAAACTCTCAAGTAATTAAGGTAGATAAACTCGCACCTAAGTTGGACGAACCAACATAAAATGAAAGGGGACAACTTTAGATGTTTAATGGTTAAGTAAAAAAATGCCTGTGAATGATTACGTTCCTAGTAGAGCAGAGGTCTATTGGATCTAAGACCCAATTTTGTAAAACGTTCAAAATAGTGAGATTTCCTCCTGTCGTCTGAGAGATGATTATGACAAAACATCATATCACCCTATATAGATAGACGACATACTCGCCATAATGAACATCAAAACAGCTCATAAACAACATACTGACAGGCCTGAACTTTCTACCCAAAACATAAAATTCACTGCAGAAACAGAAACAAACAACAGTATAAACTATTTAGACCAACAATCATACAAACAGACGACAAACTATAATTCGACATATGTAGACAGTAACTGACAACATCATCAGCCGACTCAAACCACCACACCAACTCAGTGGCATACATAATTAACAGACTAAAATCAATCCCACTAACCGAAGACAAATAGAAAAACGAATTAAAAAGAATACAAACCGTAGGACACAATAAGGCTATAACAAAAACCCAATCGACAAATAATAACCAGGATGATAGGTAACTATCAAACAACAACGTTCAAAACACCTAAAACTTATTGATGAGGAAGTAGTCAAGCAGTGTGTGTCCTGCTTAAATATGAACAGTGTAAACGAATGGTCAGTTGATGTCTCTAAGTATAGCAAAATAGGGTAGATGAAATAATTTAGGAATAAAAAAACGTTGGGCGAACGAAAAGGTTGGGCCAGACCGAATTGATTGCACATTTCTCCATATAAATTTTCTTATTGAGATATTAGAGAGAGTTTGGGTGTGAAGAACACCTTTACTTTATTATTACTCACATTACAGGAATATCCCAACTAGTGAAGTCAATTACATAATGTATATTATACTAATGTAACATTATTTACATTCAAAGTATTTACAAATCCCCTTTTAAACAAATAAAAGGAAAGATATCTATATTACACTTATTGCAAATTTCATTAAAAACTCTCTGACGGCTAGTGAGCACTCCAAACTTAGCATACACAGTCCGATGAAAATTCTTATAAAATAGTCGATCATTTCTCCGAACACACAAAGGAACAAAGAAGCTAATACAATATTTTCAAGTAATTGTGAGCAATGGTACAGACCATTCAGTATTTTCCAAAAAAATAACGTAGTCACAATGGTCTTCATCTTTTAATGAAAAGAGTCCACATATATCCATCATCATTGGTCATACTTAAACTCGACCTATTGGAGGGAGGTCCAGTGTAACCCCAGGAATTTCAAGAGGCGAAGTTGGAAACGTTCGATACTAAGGCCACTCTTAAAAGCCCAAGGATACCAAACCAAAGAACAATATTCAACCATGCTTTTCACAGGTCCAAAATCGAGGCATTTGACGCAGAAATATTCCTAAAAGCCTTAAAGTTTCTCATAAAGACACCCAAATGTTTGTTAGGCCTAGAAATAACTGATTCAATATGAGGTATACAGATAAATTCATTACCGTAAACTACCCCGTGGTCACTAATGATCAAAACTTTCTCCAATTCACAACCGTCTAAGAAATAGGAAGACTGGTAAGGCTTTACTTTTTTTTGCATAAGTACATTTGTAAGTATTTTATAACTGATTATTCTCCGAGCACCAAGAAGTGAATCTACCCAAGTCCTTTTGTTACAGCCCATTCTCTACTTGATCGTTTATTATGGCCTAGATTTTTGTTATCAGGTAATCAATTTCGAAAAGTAATAAAAATTTTAAAAAGAATAAAAATTCCGAAATCCTGAAGATTTATTTATTTTAAAAATATTAAATTAATTAAAATTTATAAAGATATAAACATACCGGCCCGAGATGCGTCCCTGGGAACACCCGATGAAGCAATAAATGATCTTGACATCCCTAAACTTAACCCTCGTAAATCTATCAGAGAAGTAGGTCGTTCTGAATCCCACGAACCTCAAATCACCAAATCAAAGAAGATCAAACGTGGATAAAAGAATATTATGACCCATGGTGTCAACGGCTCTAGCGGCATTGGCATAAATTGCATCTGCTTTTTGCCTTTCTATTACTTCAGAGACCTACTAAGACCTAAGATTACAAAGAAGTACAAAAAATTAAAAAGAACTATTCACTGCTATAGCTGATGAGTATTTATTTTTTGTTTATTATTTATTAGAATTCAGCGTAATTAGTTATGGTTAGTACATTTATCTTATCGATTCGTTAGATCAACTGGGTTTTTCAGATTATTGCGCCATCATAAAGTTCAGCAGGTGTCTAATTGATTTTTGTAACATGAAAGAAATTGTAATTAATGAAATGAAATGACTAATAATCTTTCCAGTGATTCAGTTCGAGTTTATGGTAGGCAAATGAAAAGCTAAGGGCGTACGATTAAAAAAAATATATATCCACCAATCCAGCAGTTTCTGACACCGCTTATTAACGTTCCTTCTACGCTGTTTGATAAAGCGACAATCACGATCCTTTCTCTTCGCTTCGACACGTCGTCCACTCCAGGGGAAAAGTTTATAGATTCCATGGCTAACCAATTTAGAAATGTTCCGTCCAATTGTTATTTACTGGATTTTATGGTCTAAAACAGCGGAGTCGCGGCCCCCTTCTGAAATGTAAATCTTCAATTTAAGTCGCTAAGCCCCTTCTGGGCCGACTTCTCTCGGGCTCACCCCGCACTTTTTTACATACATTCCGTTCATCATTTTTGCCTACCGATGAACGATTTGCCGTTCCTCTTCTATTCGGTCGATTGGTCCAACTATGTTTTAAAGAATCCCAATATCGCCTATATTTCTGTACTCTTGGCCTAGCATGCTTAAATTTATTTTCTTGATATATTAATGCATTAGTTCAAGTTCACGAATTTCAAGAAATCAAAGATTTATATTTTTTTAAATGTACCAAAATGTACATAATCATTTTTTTATTACCTAATTGTTTAAAGCCGAATATAACGAAGTACGAAGGAGAAAGAAAAATAATTATAACAATTATGGAATTTCTCTTTGTGATCCGTGGGGTATTTGGACGTTACCAATCATTTTGGTCCGCCTGTTCTAGCTGTATTCTTGACAGTGCGATTTCGGAGAGCCGACCATTCCCAGGATGAGAAACAGTTGAATACATAACACCCGCAAAAAATAACCTTTATTTTGAGACGGGATGACTTTCGTCTCCTATTCGGACGCGGAAGAGGTGAAAACAGAGCGAGAGGAACTTAAATGTAAGGAGACCAAAGCGCATGATCGGATTGTTGCTATGGCTACACGAGCGAACCAGCCACCTGGCAACAGAACGGCAGAGCTACCAATCACCAGGGCAATAATCAATCCCACACCACTCAGCACAACTAAGAAACACCCTCACACATCCGACACTTCTTCAACCGGCGGCCTTCCTTTCTCCCTTCCAACGCCACACCAGCATTTACCACCACCTCACCATATCCCTCACGCCTCTCTTCAACCCGTCCGGTTGGTTATCCTCGTCTTCACGCTTTTTCACAACGGCTAAACACTGTCATAATATTTTTTGCTTACTGGACAACACATTTTTTTTCCTTCTTTCGGCTGAGGATTTATGTAGAAAACGATACGCTAAACCAGGTGTGTTCGCTGGGCAAAAATGGATACTTCTGATAAAAGACAAGCCTTAACCATAAGTTTCTGAATTAAAACAAACACAATAGAGCTGATATTTTTAGCTCGTTTGGTAACATGAAAAAGTCCTTACTTTTGTTAGTCTATGTATCTCTTTATTTTTCATCCAATTATTGATTCTAAGAACATTAGGAAAAAAGTGATTATTTGTTTTAAACAACTGCGATTGGGTAATAGTTAAATTCTTGTTGCGTTTATTGAGTTAAAGAATGTATGTATCTTCTGACTATTCTATAAACCGACCTTTTTTTTAATCCCTGCGAAATTATTATCACATCGTCGTGACGCATTGAAGATGGCGAAGTGCTCTGACAGATTTCTGGATAGTCTGCAGAGCGATGAGGTTTTCGCCATCGTCAGTGCATCAGTATTCAACTTTAATCTTTTGGCAAATGGAAAAATTGGCAAATGGAAAAAGTGAGTCACAAAATCTCTTGTCTATCACGAGGATCATTTATTATTATTTATTTAGATTTATAAACAGTGAACGAAAATACAAATGTGTCTGCATACATATCCACTAGCCGACAAGGCAAACAGGCAGACCAGGCTCTCGTCCACACTTCGACGACCTGACCACCTACAAGACTTTCTTGACTACATTTTAACCAGTTTTCTTGTAGGTTGCACGTTTGGACAGATATCATATAAATCACGAAAATTAATTATTTTGGGCATAAACGAAAAATAAATATCGAAGGAGAATGAACAGGGGGACACGTCGAAACTACAAACATTATTCGACGTTTGTGACCTTGTTAAAGCATATATTTTTCACTAAAACTTTTATCATAGCATGGGGGGGGGTTACGAATGGGTACTATGCGTCTGCAATAGCCTCTAATACCCAACTCCGACTTTCCACCTTCACGCGGGTGTACCCTGTTAATTTAACAAACGAAAAGAGGGGTATGGAGGGACAGGAGCTGGACCTTATACCTCCTAATCCTAAACCCAATACCTTACCCCTCTTCCCACCCTACACCCTATCCTAGCCCCACATTCCAGCCCAAATCCAAGGTGTTATGCGATCCGTGCCGATGGATGAATGGTACAGGGGTAACTGTGCCAATAACGGAGACTCAAGGGCACCAGGCGACACCCTTGACTAAATAGCCTTTCACCGGAGAGAGGGCTCCTCCGGTAAGGACTTTTAGATCCCTCTCACTCGTGGGAACTATATGGAAAAACCTACAGTAAACAAAAAAACACCTGCAAAGGAAGACCCCAAGAATCAACTCATGGAAATTGAGGAGGGCTCCGAACCCTTCCCAATTCCCATAACCCAAGAATTGGAGGAAAATCTTCTTGCGTCACCTTCTGCAGATGTGGGGGTCTTCGGGAAAAAAACCAAACCAGAAGACGAAACCACTCCAATGAAGGTGACGGAGAAGATTGAGGAATTACGTCTAAAACCCCAAAAAATATCTGGGGCACAAAGACGCAAAATGGCTATTCAAAGAGCCAAAGAACGGGGGGAGTCTATCCTGAAAAGGATCAGGAAAGGAAAACGAAACCCCAATGTACACTTCCGGACTCCGGCACCAGGGCGAACCACTGGAAGTGTTGACCCCAAAAAACCGGAGCCAACGCCAACCAAAAGTGGCAAAAGGGACAGGTCACTGGGTAGCACCCCATCATCAAGTGGAAGTGCTCCTAGGACATGCCCCATAAAAAGCAAAATTGAGGGAGTCGGTGTGGAGCGGGTCATCCCCTCTGTTGGGGGGGGGGCTCTGGGACATACCAGCAAGCCCTCAAAGCGCTTAAAATGGCCGTGGTGTTAGAGGAATTCCCGGAAAAAGCACTTACAACGGATCAGGGCAGAGCCGTTCAGCGGGCCATCCTGGCTGAGGGCTGGAAGTGTAAAAACTCCCAGAGACCTCAGTTCAGGAATGAGTATGTTGAGAAAGGGGCTGTCCTGATAACCTGTGAAAATCAGAGTGCCAAGGAATGGCTCATGGCGACGGTGCCTACCATCCACCCATGGGAAGGGGCAAACCTTAGTGTAGGCCCCTATAGAGAAATTATTGAAACCACTAGGGTGGCTTTGTCGGTGCCGGACCCTGACCTTCTGGGCACTACAGACACTACCACCATTAACGGGCTGATGGAATCCCAAAACCCAGATATTAATACCGGGAAATGGAGAGTCATCAGTCAGAGGATAGAAGATAAAAGAAGAAATCTCATCCTGGTGGTTGACATAGATGATGTATCCTTTGGGGATCTAAGCAAAGCCAACCTAAAACTCTATCTTGGCTTTACAACGTAACCCTAAGGGTCATCAAAAAAGCAACAAAGACTGATGCTGAGGGTGCTTCAAGCAAACCTCCAGCACAGTAAGGCTGCAACACTTACGCTTTGTCGTGTGGTTAAGGAGAAAAACATCGACATAGCCCTTATCCAAGAACCCTGGCTAATAAAAGGCAGAGTAGCCGGGCTGGGAGATAGGGGAAGAAAAGTCATATATGACCACACGCAACAAAATGTAAGAACATGCATTTTAATTAGAAATGAACTACAATGCCTAATCACTTATGAGCTCTGTTCCAGGGACCAAACAGTAATTAGGCTAAACCACATGAAGGAAGAGGTTAGGACGGACATGACGATGGCCTCAACCTACATGCCTTATGACTCACCGTGACCTCCACTACCAAAGGAAACCGAGGATCTGGTACAATACTCCAAGCATAAAAACCTACGTTGATCATTGGAGCTGATGCTAACTCACATAATGAAGTATGGAACAGCACAAACAGTAAAAAAAGAGGTGAGAAGCTTTTAGAATTTTTAGTAACTAATGACTTAAGTATTATTAACAAAGGCTCTGAACCGACTTTTATAACTAACAGACGACAAGAAGTTATTGATATTACTCTTGCTACCTGCTGTGTTTCAAACCGGATAGTGAATTGGGCGGTCTCTGAGGAGATATCTAACTCCTAACCACCGACACATATACATGGAAATCTCACAAGTTGATAAGATATGTAATGTGAGTCGGAACCCCCGAAACACAAACTGGCGGAAATACGGCGAGTTGCTGGACAAAAATACACGAACTACAATGGCTAGCATCAAAAGCACCCAAGATATTGAGCTAACTTCCACGCAAATACAAGAAGCTATAATAAACTTATATCATGAAGCCTGCCCACAAACCACCTACAACAACAAGCCAAAAGTTTGCTGGTGGAATGATAACCTGGCGGCACTAAGAAAGAAAACTCGCAAACTTTGGAATAAAGAGAAAAAAACGGGTAATACTGAAGAATACAGTAAAATCCTAACAGAATACAATAGGGAGATAAAAAAGGCGAAACAGGAATCGTGGATATTGCAAGGAAATTGAAAACATCACTGAGGCAAGTAGACTCCACAAAATCCTCGCCAAAGACCCTATAAACCCCATCGGAACACTAAAAAAACCAGATGGAAAACACACACAAACCGGAAAGGAAACATTAGAAATCCTAATAAGTACATACTTCTCGGAATCCAAAACTATTGCCAACCTGGAGATATAGGAAAGCGCTGAACCCGCCAAAGGCCACAAAGCCAGAAGGGAAGATTGGCAAATAGCCAAAACAGTAATCACCTATGATAAGATTGAATGGGCTATAGATAACTTTAGCCCACTCAAATCTCCAGGAACAGACGGGATATACCCAGTACTACTACAAAAGGGAAAAACCATACTAATCCCCCTACTAGTAAAAATATACAGAAGCTGCCTAGCAATGGGATACATTCCAAGCATATGGAGAACTGTAAAAGTAGTTTTCATTCCTAAAGTTGCTCGGAACAACTACACAGACGCAAAATCGTATAGACCGATTAGTCTAACATCCTTTCTACTCAAAACACTTAAAAGGCTAGTTGAAAAACATATAAGGGGCAGTTCTTTAAAAGAAAAACCCCTTCACAAATATCAACATGCCTATCAGAAAGGAAAATCGTGTGAATCAGCACTACATCAACTAACGATACAAATAGAGGATTCACTGAACAACCAAGAAATAGCATTGGGAACCTTCTTGGACATTGAAGGAGCATTTGACAACACTCCTTTTGAAGCAATGGTTACGTCACTCAAACAGCGAGGAACAGACGAAACCTGCTGCAGATGGATAGAATCAATGCTAAAAAGCAGGAAAGTGCAGGCCTCCATGTTCCACGAAAAAGTAGAAGCAGTGGAGGCGAGGGGGTGTCCGCAGGGAGGAATACTCTCGCCTATGCTGTGGAATGTGGTAGTGGACGGCCTCATATGCGAACTAAATGAAAGTGGAATTTACACCCAAGGCTATGCAGATGACATTGTCATACTAGTCAGGGGATAATTCAACTCAACATTAAAAGAACTCACCCAAAGAGCACTAAACCTGGTGGAACAATGGTGCTTAAAACGGGGACTTAAAGTAAACCCCTCAAAAACCACCTTAATTGCTTTCACTAAGAAAAGAAATATAGAAATACAAGGATTACGCTTTTATAACGAAATGCTGCTATTAAAAACTGAGGTCAAATATCTAGGAATAATCTTTGATAAGAATTTAACCTGGAATCCTCACCTGCAGCATACTATAGCAAAAGGTAAAATATCGCTAATGACCACAAGAAGGACCTTAGGCAGATCCTGGGGACTAAAACCGAAAATGGCCTATTGGCTAAACACGGCAGTAATAAGACCAAGAATAACCTATGGATCACTAATCTGGTGGAACAAAGCTCAACAAAAAGTAGCTACCCAAACATTAGGCAGCATACAAAGACTAGCAAACCTATGTATCACAGGGGCGATGAAAACAACCCCTACAAAAGAAACTTTGCTAAACCTACCTCCACTGGAAATATTCATACAAGGAGAGGCTAGGAAAAGCTCACTTAGGCTCCAGAAACAATTAAATTGGAAAGGAACTAAACAATTCGGGCATACAACAATAATCAACAAAATCAGACACCCATTATTAGAAATGGGGACTGACTACATGATCCCGGAAACAATCTTCACAACTTCCTATAAAGTCTCAACGGACTATAAAGGAGAGGAAGAACACAGAAGAGCATCAGATACAATGATATGGTACACAGATGGCTCCAAAACAAACGAAGGAACCGGATCAGGCGTTTTCTGGACAAGCCCAAAACATGAGCAATCAAACTCATTAGGGAAGTACACTTCGGTCTTTCAAGCGGAAATACATGCCATCTATGCTTGTGCCCTGGAAAATCTTAAAAGACGTTACACTGACAAAACATCCTCATAAGATTAGATAGCCAAGCAGCTATTAAAGCATTAGCATGTAAAAGAATCACATCAAAATTAGTCAGTGAATGCATACAAAATCTCCAAAACCTGGGGAAACACAACAACCTGATGATATCTTGGGGCCAGGGCACAGGGGAATTTTGGGTAACGAGAAAGCAGACAGACTGGCCAGAGGAGGATCTGCAAGACCATACATAAGCCCGGAACCTATTCTTGGGATAACAAAAACAAATATAGAATCCTCCATCGCAGAATGGATTCAAGCAAAACAGAAGGAGAAGTGGATAAACTCTAGCGGTGCTAGACATAGTAAACTTATGATGAAACAACCCTCACTGAGACTGGCAAAAACACTGCTGCAATTGGAGAGGGCCAAACTCAGAGGAGTGGTAGGACTACTAACCGGTCACCGGTATCTGAGAAAACATCTACATAACATGGGTATATACAGCGATGATCCCATTTGCAGATTATGTTATGAGGAGGAGGTAACAGCCACCCATATCATCTTCGAATGCGAAGCAACAGCTCAATGGAGGTTTAACCTAACGTACGGAAAAGACTTAGGGAATCAAATTGCAGCAGTAACAGCCAATGACCTGATACTTCTAAGAAGAAGGATTGAGTCTATTGACTGAACTAAGGAACTAGGAAGGTACAATAAGCCAGAAGGCTGCCGTGCCTGGGGAATACAAACCCCGCTTCCTAGTATCCTTTTCCACCATGCCATACCATTTATCATAGTACTTTGGTGAGTAGTGTCCCAGAAAAAACATTTGAAGAGTGTGAGTGAAATAAAGAAGGAGGCTCGATTGCTTATCATTCATAAAAACATAGGCCGACTAAGAATAAAATTACAACTGAAAGATATCACATACACTAAAAACTCATATAACACCAAATATGGTAAACAAAAATTCCATATATGGATTACTAGTATAAAATATACCTAATGGCCTCAAAACTCACTTAAAACTGTTTTTTGACTTGCAAAGACCACTGTAAAGCCTAATTTTATTAAGGTGGAAAACTTATGTATAATTAACATAAGATGCTAAAATTTGATAGAACTATCAAATCAAACTCAAGTGAAAAATAATTCAGAGGGTAAACTGCCCCTTGCTCTTCTATATTTTAAGCTGTGTTTGAGAACTTTTCACATGTAATAGCACCAATTCGACAGACTATCATGGGCCGCTGGATTCGAGCCCGACATACTTACAAATGGGCTTTTTTTCAAAAACACCGGCACCCCGAGAGTTTATATAACCTCTGCTGTTGCGAACCCTCGTCGAAAAAAATTATTTGCAACGACCAAATTACAAAGACTATGCCCGAAAATTATAATTCACCATTTAAGTTGAAAATACATCTACGTAAAACAACAGGCGATTTTCTGGTTTTTACGAGTTCATCATTTCAACAACCAATACTGGATGTAAAAAGACAAGATCTCTCTTTGAAATTTTTAGTTTGTGTTATTTCTTCTTAATTTCCAGTATTTAGTTTGTTACAGTTTTCTGTGTTTATTTGTGTTTATATATTTGTATATTATTAGTAATGATAATGTGAGAAGTTCAGGGGCTGACGAATAGCTGAGGTCACCGTCGTCCCTTTTGTTTTTCACATTTTCATGTTTTAAATGACTCGATTGTTGTAATGTTCTTTGTAATTGAAGGTCGACTCTTTGATACAAAATCTGTATTCTTTATTTATTCATTAATATTATACTATTTTAGAAAGTTAGCGATGTTTTACTTTTCCCGGTAACAAAATGGCGTAAATTACGACGCCGTTTTATTAATTCGCCGTGGTTGAAAAAGTCTTAATAAACTGTAAACATTTGTTTGGGCAGGAAATAACTTGAGCAGCCGTTTTAATCAAACTCCGGCCTCTGATTAAGCGGTGAATATTTTAATAGGAAAAGTAGCAGGTAGAACGGTAGTTAAGAATGCCAACCTGCAATGCTTCCGCGCCACGTTGGAGTTTGACTTTTACACAAAGCGCCTTCGCCTTCTTAATGAACAATCCTCAGTGCCGTCAAACGAATTTCACCCCTTTTCAAATTCACTTACACAATAATTTGGACAAAGGTTATTTTTGTAAACGATTTTTTAAACAGCTGAACTGGATAGCCCAACAACAATGGAGTATTTAAGACCGATTAAGTCTCTTCCACCTCTTAAGCAATCTTCTCTAGCAATCAGGAAATAGAAGGGATATCTAGACATCAACCAGAAATTATGCCCCTTGAAATAAGTGGCGGATGTAGGGACTCTCGGGAACGGCAGGGATGGAGTCCCTTTATTAAATACTTTTAAAAGTATTTAAAAAATAAGTTTTCGTATATGTTCATTTTTCGGATTTTTTTAAGTGGGCCCGTCACACATTTGTACGAATCTTTTTATCGAAACTAATCGCGACTGAACTCAAATTTTACGCGGATTACAACTCCCTCTTCATAAAAACTCAATCGATAACGATTCGCGTCACGACATAATTTCTTCCGGCCTCAGAATAACCGGAAAGTTTAGATTAATGTTTAAAAAATCGTAAAGAACGGGATTTAGCTCCAGTCGGCTGGGGTTAAAAAATGGAAAAAGGGAGCGCCTTTTTTTAACCCCCATTCCCTATTAATTGGCCGGGCGGGTGCCATTCATCACAGGACGTCAACTAGAAAACTCTAAAAGCATTAAAGTCTGTGATTTGTTATATGGCAATCACTGTATCGTTATAGACTGGGGCCGTAACTTAGCCGGCTACTGGACCATGCGCAAATGTACTTCTTTACCGCGGTTTTAGATCTATCTTTTCAATTAAAAACCCTCCCTCGCCCACCCCATGACAAAACAGAAGAGAGAGAGAGAGAAGAGAGAGAGAGAAGAGAGAGAGAGCGAGAGAGAGAGGAGAGAGAGAGAGACAGAGAGGAGAGAGAGAGAGAGGGCAGGGAGAGAGAGAGAGAGAGAGCAGTATACCTAAAAATTCTCTTATAAAACCAATGAACGAGTTGTGAGAAAAACTAACATAACTTAACAATTTTTTTTCTCAGTGCCGTCAAACGAATTTCACCCCTTTTCAAATTCACTTACACCATAATTCGGTTATTTTTGTAAACGATTTTTTAAACAGCTGAACTGGATAGCCCAGTGTGGTGGGCTGTCGATGTCAGGTGTCGTAACCTAATAAAAATTTACGGTCTGGTGCCTTCAAACAAAAAACTAAAATTAAAAACATCCGGATGTTCAATGGTTTCGATTAATTAATTAAACATCTCATGTTCCTCTTTGTAGGTCTTGATTTGCAAAACATGTAGATTGCCTTTTTTTAAATGTAATCGTTTATTTACTAAAAGCGTACGTACCCAATGCTAGCAGACCCATCACCATCATCCCAAGAAATGCATAAAATCGACTAGCACCAAAACACCAATTGAAATATTGTACTTACTAATAAAAAATACATTCTATACAAACTGATATTAAAGATTAGTAAGAGATATATGCATAACACCCTGGCCACATATCCTTGTCTTTTTCCATCTTTTAACAAGGTTATGATTCTAGCAGAATCGGTATCGCTTAAAATCAAACCTCAAACAAATTTGACACTTATAAAACCAAACGACCGGAATGTTAGAAGGAAGCTTTACAGAAAAACCAACAAAGAAGAGATTGACTATTCAAAGATTTATTTACGAAATGCAATTGTAAACACAATTGGTAGATGTTATATGTGTTTTACTGACCTCTAATCCTGTAAAATGGGACAAATATTGTTTTAAGATGCTCAATGGAGGATTGTCTAAGAAATAATTAAAAATATTATTATTATGTTTTTTACTTGGGTTCGCAACAGCAAAGGTCATATCAACCCTCAGGGTGCCGGTGTTTTTGAAAAAAGCCCATTTGTAAGTATGTCGACCTGTCAACGCCTAAACCGTTTCGGCCACCGACGCCCCCCATTACTTTTAGTATACATTGATAAAGTAGTTACAATTAACAATTTACCAATATCTTTCCGTTTTTTGTGGTTTAATTTTTTAAGTTTCAGATTTGTTTGAAGGATGATTTTAAGTGATATCGATTCTGCTACAATTGTAGGTTTTGTTTATTTCTTTTGTCAAGAGAAAAGCATATCAGAATTTAAAAAAGTTTTGTTGAATTGTTTTTACAGTAAATTCATTGTTTATTCAAACTATCAATGAATGAAAAACGTAAAAACAATTCATTTGAAAAAATATAAGGTAAGCTTTATATTAAAATGTAAAATACCAATATTCTTTGTTATGAATTTACTTTTAAAAGACCACTTGGAATTGTTTTAAGAAAACCAGAAAATTTAAAAAAGACTAATTAGTCTCAAAAATGTCTGTTATTAAAAAAATCTTATAAGAAAAAGTAGTATAGAAATTTAAAAAAAAGGTAAGAAAAACTTCCTCACACGTTTGAAATGTAAACAACCTCTACTAAAAAAAACTGTAATTATGTGAATTGTATAAAATGTACTAAATGTCCCACTGTTTACTATGATCAAACAAAGTAGTATATCTCAGGACGTGTTAGGAAATATAAATATGTAAGGATGATGAAAGGCCAGGAACTGCACTTTATTAATTTATTAAAAACAGGCTATGATAGAATAGTAGTATTTAAATTGAAAATATTACCAAATGATATTACCCCTGTACAAATTCAAAGAATGTACTGTAAGCATGTGTAAGCAAAAGACTCTTCCCTGTTCTCTATTCCATTACACTTGTAAAAGACAGATTCAGATTAATCATATCCGTGAACAGGAAAGGTTCTTCGCAAATTGTAAGTGTGTTTAATTAATAAAGTTCTTTTTAAAAAGACTCTCGTTTAGTCAACACACGTAACTTTATATATATATATGTANTAAAATATTTAAAATAGTAGTGAAGATGGATGTTTTTTGTTACTTAAATTGTGTTTGAGTGTTTCAGTTCTTTTCAGCGTAACTGATCCCGATTTCTGGAAAGGTACGCCACATTGGTTTTTGTGTATTAACAACAAGACTAGAGATGCGGTCTGGTATGATATAGGTTTAGTAAAACATTTTCTTTATAGTGGCAACGATTCGACTTTTATTGAGATCATCTTCAGAGCCTGTGCTTTATAAACATAGTTTAAATTATACAAATATATATAAGATATGACTATAAATTTGTATAATGATGTATACAGCATAGAAATTTTAGGTCTAATTAAAGTACTGTACACACTCAAAGTATGTGTTTTCTGTGTGCATGTGTCACTGTTGTGTGTCATGCTGAGAGTGTTTGTTAAGAGATTAATATCTCCTAACACTCTCAACAGACCCACAACAGTGACACATTTACACAGAAAACACACTATAATTGAGTACAAATACTTTATTAATCCTAAAATTTCTGTATTGGGTACATCATTTTATAAATTCATATTCACATCTTACATGTATTTCAATCATTTAAACGTTGTTTCTAAATCCTAGGCCGTGAAGATGATCTCATTAAAGATCGAAACGTTATCACGATAAAGAAAATGTTTTTTTAAACCTATATCACACCAAACCGCATCTCATGATCTCTTAATAATTCCTTAGTAACATTAATTAAATCTGTTACCTTCTGATTCTACACTGATTCGGGCGAATTCATACAGTTTTTTTATTATTTTAACAAATTTGTCACTTACACAATTTCAAAATCTACAAAGATTATAAATAACTTACTCCTCTTTAATGTAAGTTGGAACATTATTATTGCCGAAAAGGTAAAAATCGCATCCAAAAAAACCCTCCTTTTTCCGAAAGCCATTTGTTTCCATTAAATTGTTATCTTCTGCCCATATGTATTGTTGTGATAAAAATTATACATAAATAAACATAGGAGTATAAATATTAATTGATTTTGAAGCAATTAAGTCATATGTATTCCATTGTTTAAGATCGTCATCATGATGCAAGAGATGTTCAAATATGATCAAGATATATATTCTCCCTGCTTTATTTGAACTATGTGCTGTTAGTTTGTATAAAAGATTTTTTTTTCACTTAGTTTTTAAAAGCGAGTTGAGAGTTATCTGCCGTTAGTAATCCGTGAATAACAGCGACATCATTGATTTACAAACAACAAAAAGCAATACCAAACAAACCAAGGTTTCCTTTTTAAGGGATAGTTTTTATAGAAATAATAGTTTTATTGTTCCTATTTTTTTATACTAAGTTAATTTGCCCCGGTACCTCTAATCGAAGTCAAATTTTCGACGCTTTTATTTTATAATCGTGTGATAACCCTTTCGAACAAACGTTGTTTTCTCCATTAATCCCATTGCATTTATCGTTTTTCATATATTTGTAATTTTATCTTTCCATTCGAAATACATTAAAGATCTACTGAGAAATTTTATATGTTGATTAATTTTTATTTTAGTATCGTTTCTCACGCACCAGCTAGATGAATTATTACGCAGTAAGGTACTTCAGTTTTGAAGAAATTAATGCAGAAATACTTTCTTCTCGATATTGAGAAGTTGGTTCTTCACTGAAGTCGCTCTACTCAAGAAACAAATTGGTCGTCAGGGCTGGATATTGTGACAGGTCAAACTATTATTTTTTATCATATATATTATGCAGGGTGGGCGACCAAGACCCGAGGGGTTAAATGCCTGGGTAGGCTCTTACCCCATCCCTAAAAGGTCCGGGACTTGGTCGGCTCACGTGTCCTGCATAAACCTCTTGGACTTGTTCACAAACCCCAAGATTTTGGACCATTTTATCTCGGGGAGTGATTTGGTGATGTCCTCTCCTTCAAATATTTCAAATCTAGACCTAGCATACCTATCACACTCTGTGAGGTAGTGCCTTGCCGTTTCTTTTTTTATTTCGCAGAAGCGGCAAAAGGGATCTGGTAGGATACCCATTACGAAGAGGTGTCTTCTCAGTGGGCAGTGGCCCGTCAGAATACCTATCAGCCTCCTAATTCCCTTCCTTGAGATAGAGAATAGCCATTTCGATTCTGCTGGTTTGATCTCCTTAACAAACTCATTCGATTGCCTGTGTCCGGGGGATAAATTCCACTCCGCATTGTTTCATGCCCCAGTTATTGATACTCTCTTTTACTGTGCTCATATAGTGAGGTAATACCGGTTGTGGGCCGTCAAACGCAGTATTAGAAGCTTCTTTGGCTAGGCCATCCGCCTTTTCATTCATTCATCGCCATGGTGTCTTTTATGTGCTGGTATCCAAATAAGGGTCACCTTATTCTCAAACCTGAAAGAGATCCTATTGATAAGATCTATAGTTTCCTCCACCAGTCGTGAGGTTGACAAATCTTTTTGTAATGCCCTAAGACTAGCCTGACTGTCAGAAAAGATTTTAATATCTTTTCCCTTAATTTTATTTTCCATAAGTGTTCTACAACACACATTGATGGCCCAGATTTCCGCCTGAAAAACGGAGGTGTTATTGCCAAGAGGGGAGGAGATGCTGATTCCTAATTTTGGTATGTAGATTCCTGCACCACTCCCTCTACCTTTGATAAGTGATCCATCTGTGTAGCAGTCTATGTTACGATGGTCATCATCCAGACTATAATCATAATCACAAGGGGTGACTACCTGAAAGTGCTTTTTCCCCGAAGGGGTTTTAATCTTTTTATCACTAACGCTTAATAATTGACCGTTAACCTTACTCAATAGTTGAGAGATTTTCGAGTGACCTATGTTATTGCACTTATGATTCCAGCTGCCCTCGCTAATTAATCTGTAGCAGCTGATTAGTGCTCTGACCTTAACCTCAATGTGAAGTGGTGTGGTATTGGTTATGATTTCAAGTGCTAGGGTGGGTGTAGTTGAAAATGCTCCTGTCATCATCAAACAACCTAGTCTTTGAAATGACCTTAATTTATTACTATTCCCTTTATTTTCTAGACCTTTCCACCACACTAAAGCTGCGAAAAAGAATCTAGGTAGAATAATTGCAGTATATAGCCATTTGGCTACCCATGGTTTGATGCCCCATGTTTTACCGACAATTCTCCTACATTGTACCATTGATATAGTGCCTTTCCTGTATATGTTATTAATATGACCTTTCCAATCAAGTTTCCTGTCAAGTGTCACACCAAGGAATTTGATGGAATCCACTAACTTTAATTCTATGCCCTGAAATTTAGGGTTTTTAAAATTATCTAATGTTCTTCTCCTGCTAAACATTATCAATTCTAGTTTAACAGGATTAATTGATAAACCTTTGTCACAACACTACCTATAAAGCAATCCTATGGCGTTTTCCATCATTAGTGAAAGAGTCAAGGGATCCCTACCTGTGAGCATTATGGTACCATCATCTGAAAATAATTGACTGTAGAAATTTGAATTATTCAGAAGTTCTATTAAGCTGTTTACTGTAATTAGCCATTAAAGAGGTGACAAACAGCCTCCTTGTGGACGGCCTCCTTTTACCTTAATTCTAAAAGTGCTACTACTTAAGCACATATTGACCATCCTCCCCGCCAAGTAGGTCTTCACTCATCTAGTAAGATGGTGGTCGATTATTTTTTATCATGCTTGCATATTGTTTTTTCAACATAAGGCCGGCGCCACACTAGACGGAATTCGACGGAAGTTTTCGCGACGGAAATTTCCGCTGCACAAGCTTACATTCAATACACACAGCCAGCGACAGAATGAACGGAAATTTCTGCCGTAATGTCTCCGTCGAGCTCCGTTGGTGTACCTGCGTCCGTCTGAACAGATTAAAACAGTGGAAAGTAGTTGGGGTGCGCCACACTGACGACGGACAAGCGTAGTACGGAAGAGGTAGGCAGTCGAACACGCAAACTGCAAGTGAAGCTCATCTAGGATGGACTTGGACCAATTTACTGTGGAAGTTCTATAGTCATCCGATAGTATTGGAAGAACGTGACAGGATAGCGTCGAAGTTCCCCATACAGACAGTGTAATTGACCAAGTGCTATCCTTTTGATATTCAATGGATGAATCCAATGTTCTCTCTTTCTCTTCTGCTTCTCCATTGCCTTGTAAAAACACAAAATGAAAAGTTGTTTCATTGTACCGTACATTATCAACTGAGTCACGTTGTATAGTACCCTTGCGGCTAGACAAGCTAGAAGACGAGCTATAAAACCTGGATATTTCATGGTAAGGTTTTGGGACCCCGACTAAGTGGTCAGATCGTAAGAGTTCACGTTAAATTGCCAAAATTAAAAAGAAAGCGGAATGAAACTGTAATTAATGTGAAAACTAAAAATGTTACCATTGATCCAAGAGGTATGAATGTTATCTACAAGAAGTATTAAAATAATGAACTTAAAAGATTATTGCCGCTCTTTACCAAAACAGGGTTTCCGAAGCACGTTCCGGAAACCAACTAATATATTTTAACCTTCCTGGCACCTCTCGACTGTAAGTTTTGTCCCTTCCCTACATGACTTAAGTTCAAACCCGCGAACATAAAATACTGGGCCCTGACATCATCAGCTAATTAACTTAGAATTTTGTCATATCTGTCACTTTCACAAAATTGGAGGAATTTCGAGATTTCTGTTAAGCAAATCGGTTGGATGATAAACTTCCTCTTGAACGTGAAAAGTACACTTCTGGGAAAGTAAAATGCAATAGATGTGTTGCGATATTTTGCCACTTAAGGGGTGGGCGGTCTCAAAACTCGACCCTTAAATATGAAAATGTAAATAAAATTTTGGTGGACGGTATGTTCACCCGCTAAGTAAACGAAATTCGAGAAAGGGTGGAAATCGAGGAAGGTAGATTTTGTTGAAAAATTAACAAGTTACTTTCGTTTTAGATGAGCGGAAAACGTGGAAAATGAAGTGAATGAAATGAAATGAAGTAGTCCTTTGTACTCGACATTTGGAAGTCGGTTCTTCACTGAAGTCGCTCACCTGAATAATCATACATCAATATTTGCGTAAACTGGAAGAACTAACAATTAATTTTTTTGTTACTGCTTGTAGTTTACATTATTTTACCCTAACCATAAAACAAGGCAGGCCAAATTTGGTCTTTTAATTGCATTTTTTTATTTATCAAAATGTGTTTAAATAAATGGTACATACCTATTCGTTGTAGTTCCTTTTACAGATTTTGAAATCGATAAACCAAACCCTAAAACAGAAACACATTTTTTTCGTTTCGATTGAAAGATTCACTAAATCTTTTTTAAACAAAGAAACAATTTAAGTTATTTTAATAAGGATAAGGAAGAAATGGCTTCGTTTTACGAAATGTTCGTAAATGTTCAACTATTGTAAACGCGTACGCGTGTTTATCAAGGATACTGGATACTTAGAAAGAATGAATGGCATGCTACTACAATAATCAGGAAGATGTTTTCGAGAAATTCTACAATGATAATATGTGACAATACGGAGGAACAGACGTATTGAAAAAACCATATTTACAAGATTCGACAAATAACTATTAACCTATCCATCACAACCAACTATGCGTTAATTAGTTAAAAATTAAACTGTTAAATTTATTTGTGTGGTCTGCGGAGTGATGAAACTGTAATTCTCTTCATACTCATTGTGTTGGTCTGCTAGACGCGTTCGGCATTTCGCCATCATCAGTGTTTGGTCTGGGTCAATATTAATTAATGCAAATTTAAAATTACAAAAAAAATTACATGACTACGTCTCAAGAGGGAAAATTCAGCTAAGAAACTTCAATTCCTCTTCTTCTCGATTTTTTTGTATAATTTTGTTTCTTTGTTTTTAACCAAACATTATCTTGTTCGTTAACCCATTTTTTTCAATTACCAATTCCTTGCTCCGAAGAAGATCCTTACAAGTCAGAGATTCCTTCTCCTAAGAAAGAAGCCCAGGCCTGAGAACACACGTCACGAGAAACTTTGGTATCTGATAAAAAGCCTTAACCTTATCGGAGTGCTCTTAATAATAATGGAGATTATAAAGACCAATACTGGCCGAGATGAGTAAGGTCGTATAAAGGTCGAATCCTTTTAACCTTAACTTTAACATTACTTGAAAATTAAGTACATAGAACCAATTATCGCATGGAGTGCAGAACTAAAAAATGAAATCTTAATAATGAAATCTTAATAATACTTTCATTGGTATATGTCAAGTTGTTGCAGCATAAATCTAGTCCGGACGGTCCAAAACACCATAAGTCTCGCAAGTTTTCCAGGATTTAAGAGCTGATCAATGGCGTAATGTCACAGTCCTCTTCGTTGCAATGGTTTTCGTCAGACCATTCACAAAAGTAAAAACCACATATTCGTTCCGCTAGGAGGATCAAAGATGATCCGTAAGTGGAGTATAACTTACCCTTAGCTTTTTTTGTATTGTCGGCTTAGGGGTGGCACGCGATCGTCCTTTAATTTGCCGCCTTTGAATAACTAATTGTAAAGCGAACGATCTTCAACTAGAGGGACGGTCCCGACCGACTAATTACGTCGCACTTTCGCCCACGTTTTATCATCTTCCCCTTTGAAAGGATGGGCGCCCCTTTCCAGGCGCGATTGCACACGGACAAAGCGGCTCGATTGCAACACGGACCAATTTGCTGCAACAGTTTTATCAACACGGACATGGAATGCCTTTGTATTTTGGCGTTCAGTTGATGATTTGGCCTTGAAGAACTTCTATGTTGTGACCTTTAAGGTAAATTGTCCTTATTATTTATGATCAAACGAACAAGCAAATTATTGTCCAACATCAGTTTGGTAGTTATTGTTTTTGTTCTCGTTTTTTTCTAAATGATTCTCACAGAATTGTTGTTTTTAACAATCCGGATTTCAAGCATTAAACGCTTATCATCCAGGTTGGAAGAGTTTACAAACACGTCACTCGATATGAATTGTAAGTCTGAACCCGGCGATCCCCCGCCAACGCGATGTTCCAATGAGAAATTGGTTTATGATGCCGCTCCATTTTGAACGTGCAAAAAAACATGTGAATTGTACATGTTTAAAATTGGGGGTAAATCAAAATTTGT
This sequence comes from Cimex lectularius, assembly GCF_000648675.2. NCBI lineage: Eukaryota > Metazoa > Arthropoda > Insecta > Hemiptera > Cimicidae > Cimex > Cimex lectularius. The sequence continues at coordinate 456,000 of NW_019392750.1, read as the reverse complement.
GATATTAGGTATGCATTTATCTCCATGTTTAATTTTACATTTTTTTTATTTTTGAACCTTCCCAAATCAATCTAGTCCCCTCCCTCTGTTGAAACTGTGTAACACAATTGTATTTAAATTTAAATTTAAATTGTGTTTTGATTTATTCATTTATATTATATTATTCTCGTTTAAGAATTTTACTTACTTTTTCTGATATTTCAACAATGTATGGCAAGCGAAAGCCTTTCTTGTCGGCCACGCTTCATTGATTAGTAAACCATGTTATGGAATCCAGGGCTCTCTTCTCAAACGATTTCATTCTTTTCTAAGGCGGGCCCTCGACGGTCAATTATATTGAAAAATATAACGAATTGCGGTATTGCAATTTGCTCAATGATTTAACAAAATGTGTGGTGATTAGTGACCGTTAATGGATAATTATTCAGAAATGGTGAGATGCGGTTTGGTGTGATGTAGGTTTCAAAAAAACATTTTCTTTATCGTGCCAACGTTTTGATCTTTATTGAGATCATCTTCAGGGCTCAAAGTGTTTGTCTTCTGTGTAATTGTGCCATTCTTGCGTGTCGTGTTGAGAGTGCCAGTGAGATTTTTCTAAAAAAACCGTTGATTGGTGATACTCTTTATGAACTCATTCTTGAACTGATTGGACATGAATGTCCCTACACTTGCAGACATTGATCTAATCTTCGTCTACAAATCGTTAAATAAGCTTCACTGTCCTGATCGTCTATATCGTCCAAATTTCTATATTCCTTCTTGTAACAACAGACAGCATCTTACTTTCTCAAAAAAAAAATCACATGGCACCAATCATATTAAATACTCAAGTCTAAAATTGAATTTCTCCATTAAATCCTCCATGACCAGTGGAAAGAGTGAATGCCTTACAGACGGAAATTGTACGATTTGTATCTATTTCAATGCAACACCCAGATTTCTCAAAATTTAAAGGTTATAGGACAACAGGTTAAATGGCAATCCCCATACTTTACCCAACGATCTGAAGCAAGTGGTCTCAACATTTTTAATATCTCAGTTAAAGGAAACTTTGTGCCAACTTAATTTTTTCAAATGGGCCTTACCAAATTTTTTGTTAATATAAAAAATGACTCAAGAACAATATGAGTTGTGTATTACCGGAGATAATTCATAGACTAGGAGGTTAATTCATAATTTCAATGTAGCATTCAAAGAGAAACACCCTGTAAATATATAATTTTTATTATAGAATTATATTATTTCACATTGATTATAATACAATAAATCCTTATTTCGCCATAATGAAAAATGCAAAAGATCTTTTTTTTAATCAGTCGAATAATTTAAAAAAAATTAGTACGTAATTATAAAAGTAATTTGTTATTCTTCCATTACTTTCCATAAATATAAATACAAATATAAATATAAATGTCCGGATAGCAAGAGTTGTAAAATTAACAACGTATTTTTATAAAACAAGTAAAAGTTGTTGTAACTGAGTAAGTTCTAAATAAAAAAGGGTGGATCGAGATGAGTTCAAAAGAGAAGAACAACGTTTTAGTTTTTCTTTAGTGCCATGCTTTCGGAAGATATTCTTTCATCATCAGGGCTCAGAAATGATTAATCAAATAGTCATTACAATTAGTACTTAATCATTTATAAAAACATCAAACAACCTTCTTTTTTTATTTTAAACGTTTATTTAAAGAAACGAAATAACTATTTGTAACTATTACAAATAAACAATACCTGTATGTACAGTGTAATAATTAATCACGGTAAGGTAAAGGTACCTGGTTCGAATCCAGCAGCCCTGTATTTGGGCTTTTTTGACAAACCCTGAGGGTTCTTACAATTTCGTAGTTGAAATACCCCCGTGGGAAAAAAATGAGGCAAAGATTAAGAGCCATGAAGGCTGAACAAAAAAAAACTGATTTTAACTTAGGAATTTTATGTAAATCATCAAGCACGTACAAATCGTTAGAGTTAAGATTATAAAATATTTTCAATTGGCTAAAACTCCTCGCCTGCAGATATAATTGAAGCGTCATCCTTGGTGGGGAAAAGCCTACCATTTTTCAAAGCACGGGTGGGAATTGTCATAAGGGGGGTGAGAATTCACTCGCTCCCACCCTGGAACACCGCAACAATCCACCGCTCAAGGCGCCACACTCCAGACGCCAGACCAATACTGGACACTGGACATTGAAGAATGTAATTTAAAAAAAAAGGTTCTGGATGTTGACTTGTTCAACGTAATTCTGTTTTGTTCGTTTAATATTCCCTATGAATCGGAACAACCTTTTTAGGATAAATAGTGTTACTGCGGACGTACAAGGAGGGTATGTTAAAGGGTTAAAAGTTTGACTTACGACAGACGGTTTGACGTTTTAATATGTTTATAACCGGGGGACCGCGGTAGCCGAGTGGTTAGCATGAGACTCTCACGCCGCGGTCGTGGGTTCGATTCCCACCGTCGCCTCTGGCCCTTTTTTCCCGATAACCCCCAATTTGAACACACAAGAATTCGTACTATGGCTAATATGCAAGATCATAAGGCCAATATTAAAAAAAAAAAAAAAAACCTCTAGTTTGACCCTTTCCGATCATTTTGGTCTGACTATCCTCCCAGTTTCGACTCCCCACCGCCCTCCATGCATAACCATTTTTTCTACATAACTCTTAAATTTTTTAATTCATTATTCACGGCAGCGAGTATTTCCGTCCATTGTTCCAGTATGTTTTGTGTTTACTTTTTTGTATATTGAAAGAAAGAAGTATGTAGATAGAAAGAATGTATTTAAGAGTGAGTTTAGATTTTAAAAAAGCCCCTGAAACCTGACACCCTAACGATTCTGTACTAAGGACGCAGAGTTGAACTTTTATTAATCAGTATAAGCTATTATTTTGTTAAAATATTCCACACATTCCCTGAATATGGCAAGAAGTCGAAACGATTGTCTGAAAAAAGATCTGGAATTGTTTCAACAAATAACCAAAGAGAAATGTACATCTTCAAAACTAAATTTTTAAACATTTTCTAACAAATGAAAACGTTTCTAACAAAAAAAATGTTTTAAATATTAAGTTTAAGATATAAGAAAAATTCGTCGACTTAAATTTACGAAATTCTAATCTTTACAATTTTTTAATTTATTCTATAAGTAAAATCATATTTTTATTGCTAGTTTAAAGGTGATATTTTCAACTATACCTTTGACGAATTTACCTAATTGCTTTTCACGTCCCTACTTAAAAGAAATTTCAACAATATTAAAAAATTTTTTTTTAAAAACAGTGCAGCATATCTTAGTTACAGTCATAAGACCATATAGTAAGAGCGATTTGAACACAAATCACACAAAATCTCATCATTTTCCGCTTTCAAATATAAAATAGTAAACGAAAAACCTAAAATCCAATCAATTTGTTCTGTTGAATCTGTAATAAAAAGATTTTATTTAAATATATATACAGGACGGTTCTCTATGATATGGAAAAAAGGAATTGTAAGATAGTAGTAAAATGGGTTTTCTACTCACTTTGTCGAAAAACAAATTTTAAATTTTGAAAAATCGGACTTTTCCCACACGAAAATTTCTCCATTACCTATGCATTTTTCATCGAAATTATCGTGTTTTGGGGTGTTTTTTTTTAAATCTATGTGAAGTTGTCTAAAGAATGAATGAGTCATTTACTGAACACTTTCAGTCCGACTAAGACGTTTCACTGGCACAAACCTCTCAAAATGAAATATCGGAAGATCTTAGAACAAATTTCAAAAATTCACTACGCTGTGGCAAACCTTCTTAGAGATTAGCGAATTTCACAAAAAAAGTGTATCATCGGAAAATAGCACAGATGGCACAAAAGCTAGATTAAAATTAAAACAGTTAAAAAATAAATTAATTAAACAAATAATACGAAAATCACCCAATGTATAATTCTAACAACGTGTGCCACATAAAGTTTTCCCACGTCTACAATTGTATTTTAATTTTTAAAACCATTTGAGCAGTGTAAAAACCAACGTGACTTCGTATGAAAGATATTCGAACGGCAAAAATTGCAATTGTTATTTTGCAAAAAAAAAAAGGAAATCTATTGGGTTGGTGCAAAATAAATGGAGGTTTGGAAAATTTGCTTATTTTCGCAGATGCTTGTCATGTACACAAAGCTAATCTTAAATCTAATTTATGGTTATCGTTTATACAAAACATTTTACTTCATATTGAATTTTATAAGAGTGGGGTCCTGCAAAATTAAATATGTCCAAACTAGATTTTCGTCAAATTTATTTTTACGAATTAAAAACTTGGGCGAAGTGCGGCTCAAACCGCGCGTAACATCAATACAGTTGGAGGGAGGCATTAGCGAATGCACGGTAGAGCGATTTTTCAGAAACTTCCATCTGGAGGCAGGGAAGTTCGCGATAGGCCTTCCGTTGTGGACATCGACAACCCAAAATGTTGTTTGAAGGAAATGCACGAAGAAAACACGGGAATTTGCGGAAGAGCTTAGTGTTGACCAATCAACCGCTGATCGCCATCTGGAGCATTGGTAAAGTAAAGAAGCTCGACAAGTGGGTACCTTACGAACTAACCTATGCCCAAAGTAATCGACAATTTGAAATTTGCACGTCGAGAGGACATGCAAGATGAAAAATGAATTCTATGCAATAACAGGAGGCGTATAAAACCGCACATTTCTGCTGTACCTCCTCAGGGCAATGCGATAACCCCAAACTTAGCAAAGAATGAGCTTCCATTTTTTAAACTTAATTTAAAATTTTCTTTTCTTTTTTTAAGAGAAAAGAATTTTTTCCATCCGTCTATAATTAATGTATACCAGTGCGGGTACAACGTATTCCATAACAAGATCTTTCAATATCATGAAAATATTATGATTCACACAATATCACCAAAATTCGATAATTAACATAACGTCAAACTACATTTCTGCCCAATCTTCACCAAAATTCAAAACGAGCTTTTACATTAATTTAAAAAAAATAGTTTTTTCCTTATTTATCATATCGGCTATGCATAAAAAAACCGCTGAACTACGAATACAATATTTGGGCTAAGATTTTTTTTTAATGTATTGTTTGGGAGACTTAATGGAAATTTCACACGAGTTAGCGAATATTCTTCATTGTATATTCCATAAGCATATCTTCCACAATTTTAAACACCGAGGGAGGGATCTTTGAACATTCTTCAAAAAAGAATTTACATCCTAGAATATTCTATATTATGATTTTGTCGTTTGTCTCAAACTGAATCGTTCGAAACTATATTTTTTCTCCTCATCCTTCCCTCTTGGATGGAAATAATTACAGTGGAGAAAAGAACTCTTTGATTCTTGGAAATATTTCATTCTCACAACATTATCAAAACATGATGCACTACATTTCTGTCCAATCTTCACCAAAAATCAATACGAGCCTTTATATTGTTTTATTATAACCAAGAAAACAAAATGTATACTTTGGGATAGATTTTTTGTTAAATATAATTTTTGGGAAACTCAATGGAAAATTTCGAATAGATAGAGAATTCCATAAATATGTCTTGCACGATTTTAAACACCGAGGGATGGATCTTTGAACATTCTTCAAAAAAAAAATTACATCTTAGAATATTCGATGTACTTATATTGTCTCAAACTGAATCGTTGGCAAATATATTTTCCTTAGTATTTAAGGCGTGAGAATGAGAAAGGAAAGAAAGATCGCGCATGCTATGAAAAGGCTCTTGGAGGGAAACAATTACAATTGGAGAAAAGAATTGGGTGATCATGGAAATGTTTCATGATTCACAAACCAGTACCAATATCACCAAAATTCGGTATTTTGCATAAGATCAAACTGAATTTCTCCCAAATCTTCACCAAAAATCAAAACGAGCCTTTATATTATTTTTGTAAAATCAGTTCAACTACGAATACAATACTTTGGGCTAAGATTTGTTTTTTAATATAATGCTTGGAAGACCTAATGGAAATTTCAAACGAGAAAGAGAATTTTCTTCATTTTGTATTCCATAAAAATGTCTTCAATTTTCTTCATAAAAGAATTTACATCCTAGAATATTCTATATTTGATTTTGTCTCAAACCGAATCGTTCGCAAATATCTTCCCCCTCGGTATTTAAGAAGTTGGGAATCCTTTGGAAAAAGGCCAAAGTGAAATTTTTATTTAAAAAAAATAAATAAATAAATAAAAGAAGAAACACAAGTGATATGGAAAGGATCTCTACTTGTGCGTTGTTGAAGCTTCGCGGGGCAACAGAAAAACTTTCCCGTCCTGCTTCTCAATTTGAAAAAAGGGGCAAAAGGCCCGAAAATTGATTTTCTTTTTTTACGTTTTTTTTACAAGGAGAAAAATCAGCCGGTTTCCGGTCCGGGAACTGGCTGGTGAAAAAGTGCGTTATATAAGGACCCGGCTTTAAACCGGGACCGGCTTTTAATAAGTATCAGAAAAGGGAGGGACATGTAGGGATAATGTTTGTATAATGAGAGAGTTGTGCGGCTGAGATGAAAGAAGACGTTCGAGATGGCTCCGATAGGCCATCCTGTCACTCACGACTCTCTTATTGTATTAATTATATCTCCCTGCCGCGGGAAGACTTCCGATCAGCAACTCGACAAACCGGTGCGGCAAATTAATAAAAAAAGGAAAATTTTTGTTTATTATTTTTTTTGGGGGGGGGATAAAACTGAACCTAATAATTTATTTCGGAGAAAATTTTAAATCAAAAGGAGGAAAAGCTTGCAATTAAAATTCTTTTAGCAAGATGAAAAGCATTTTTTTCATGTCGGCGGAGGAAGGTTATGGATTTAGCCGTTATGATCTCTAATGGTGTGTTTTGCCGTGAAAAGGACCCGGAGCTTTAATGAGCGTCAACGTTTGACTCTACACTAATCAGACCTCTACCACTTCAATTACAACTAACAACCTCTGTCCCGATAAAAAAAAAAAAATGCAGGAAAGACGGCGAAGTGCTTCGCCAACTTTATTTCCATTCTAATTAATGGCGTTTTGAATCTGGGATAATGGACAAACCCTTTTTCTGATTAAATATGGGATAATTTAAAAACCGATTAAAAAACACTCATGATTCAAAATTTGCCATGGAAAAGGACGATTAAGAGAAAAGGAAATGTTCACATTCCTCTCAAAATAAATCTACATAAATATTGCAAATAGTTAAAAGTTTAAAATGCAAAGGGTGTGAATTTTTTCTCTCAATTTCCCATAGGGGTAAAGGGAGAAAAATTCACCTCGGCTTTCCCACCCTGGGATCGACCGGCCTTGAACGGGAAGACGCCGTAAATTGAAAAAGCCCTCCGGCTTGTACTTACGCGTTCGATTTGTCGTCAAGTTGTGCCACGGCTAAGTCCAAACACTTTTAAGTCCTTCCCAACTCGGGCAGCTCCGAAAGCTGACTGGAATCCTCATGAAGGGTGCTGGGAGGGGCGATGGGCGGAGCACTGATCCCCACCCCCAAACAACCCTAACCTTACATATTTACCTTACTCAAATTGATCTGTTTCAACGAATACACATTATCGGGGTTGGAACATCTTTTCCGGAAATAAACTCCGTCTCGATTGAAATTATTAAACTAACTTTTATCTGGCGACTAATTGATTTGTTTTGCTGACATCAGAGGAACGAATGCAACGGCTCTTACCAAATACATATGCATATAATGATGATTATATATAAATCATCAACAAATTCATAAAAATGTAATGGTGCATCAATCCCATCGTCCTTCCCATGTGTGACATGAATCAATGTATTTACGATTGGTGAATTTGTAATTTGGATTTTACCGATCATTTCGGTCCAACTTCTCGCCATATTCAGTGTAATGTCTGTGTGAAATACCGAACGAGTATGACAAACTGACCCAATGATGATGACAGGACAAGACCCTGCAAAGGATATCTCACAAGTTGTGTGAATGTCCATGCATTTTATGATATATTTATTATAATAATTTTATANTAGTTTTACTTCAATAATAAATAATAATTAATAGGTAATAATTAATGTCTTTGCATTTTACATACAAAGGTTTTTTTGAGGTGATTCGCGTAGTTTCATTTTCTTTCTGTATTTCATACTTGGTAGTTTCGTGTCGTTTTGACCTGCCTAACCACTCTATTTTAGGTGTATCCGACATGTTTCGAATTCTCGCCATCTTCAGTGGTGGGTTTTGTTGTCACACAAACGCCACCATTACTAAAGCGATATCGACAAAAATGATCAGAAACGCCCAAACTACAGGTTGATCATCACTCAAGACTTCGAGAGGATTCTCACAAGTCGTACGAATCTACTTGCATTTTGTAAACGTAATAATAAATAATACTTAATAATGAATTAAGTTATAATTATTTGTGATGTGAGATTTTTCATGTCGGCGGGGTCCTGTATTTTGGTCATTACCGATCATTTTTTTGATTTTCCTGATTCGCTGGGTCAGAACGTCAGACGTTTTGCAATATATCGCCATCTTCAGTGTTGGATCCGCACATGTAGTAATTCCTGCTTCATATTAATGCCTCCGAATATATCTTTATTTAAAATAAGATTTGGGGGTGGAAGGTTCGTTTAATTATTTGTTTGCCACTATGTGATTGTAAAACCCTGACTGCACACAAGTATCTAGACTTCTTAGACTGGCCTATCTTAAAATAGTATTTTCTAATTATTTTCTATATTATATTTTAGCCAAATAATGTGTTTTACATTCAATTTAATCATCTAATATGTGTTGTTCATGAGCTTCAACCTATGAAGCAAGTTAATTGCTAAACAGATTTTAACCTAGGAAATACATTTTAAAATTGTTTTTAATAAAAAGAAATCAGTCTGAGGAACATGGGTAACACGATAATTTAACATCGTTTAACAGTTTTTACAATAGAAAGGAGGTAATAATGTTTAGCATACAGAAAAGACTTTGCATTAACATCATACACACTACCAAGCCTGAAATACAGGAAAAAAATTAAAGAAAATACGCGAATTACCTACAAAAAAACCTTTGTATGGAAAATGCAAGGACATTCGTACTACTTGTGAGACATCCTTTTTATGTACTTTGTGATCAAATTGCAGTTTGGTTGTTTCCGGTTTTTGGCCTACCTTAGCTAAATGTCAGACTCGTTTTAGTAGTTGTAGTGATAATGAGGTAAGAAAAAACCCACAGCCAAAGATGGCGAGAAGCCGCTATGCATCAGATAGCCTACCGTCGCTGTTTTGGTCATCAGACCCATTCACTTTTCTCACCGTCTTCGGAGGTGGGTGTTTTTGAGAATGAAGATATTGAAATTTAATAAAAATTTGAAGAAAAAACGCACTATGTTTCAAAAATGATAAAAAACTTTTTAAAATTTTTCGTGACGTTATAAACTGTTAAATTTAGAAATATTAGAAGTATAAATAAATATAACAATTAAATAAAATAACAAATATATAAACTATACATAGCAACGGACCTCTATCGGTAGAACGAAAATATTCGCTGTTAAGCAGGGAGCACGACAAGAATGTCTACTTTGTACTCTCCTATTTACATTATTTATAAAAGACTTAAAACAAAGATCGCCTAAAATCGTCCGACAGTAGAGAAATGTTGCACGATGTGACCCACCTAATTAAAGAATGTTGTTCCTTGGTTCTATATAGAGAGCTTGTATGAATGCAACCCGATAAGATTTGTGCTTGAGCACGTCCCCTGTTCTGACTTTCAAAGGAAAAGGTCTTTTTTGCTGTTTATAATACTTTATAAGTTATCTCGTATTGTATTTCTTTGCAACTAAATTTATTTATTATCATAAAAGTGTAGTGTGGCAGGGCCTGTAGTGGAATATTGTGTACCATATCAACTCTCAATTAGATTAATCATACAGTATGTGTAAAAGGTGATGGAATATCACGTACTCCTAACCAAGTAAATGGTCGTAAATAAATAAGAAATAAATAAAGAAGAATGTATTTAAGAGGCTATTGATAGCACCTGGAGCTCAACCTCGCTAGCTGGATGGATGAGGCAGAAGTCTGACCTCGGGCTGCCAACACGCTGGGTGGATGATTCTCGGTGCTTGTCGTTGTTATGATGATCAAAGTCTCTTTTTCCTGAGAAACTTAAAATTTTATATCGACCCTGACAAGGAACTGTTTCTCTGCGTTGACTAAACTGTAATATTAATTACATACAAAAAATGAAAAACTCGAATAGTAAAATGTTGGATAGTCCAATAAAACGTCGCCCTGCTTCTTATATTTTAAAACTATTCTCGTATCAATCGTTTTATTACAGCTTAAAACGCTCGTAACTAAGAAAATAGATTGATTAAAATCAAGGTAAAGTCTGAAGTTCAGACAAATCGAATTAATGCGTGACGGTTTGAATCATTAAGATAAGCCGAATTCAATTTGTTTGCACTGACTCCACAAGCAAGCGGAGGTGTATTGTTTTGTTCTTCTTCCGAGATAATTCAATTAGCACTTTCTTTGTGTACGTTTTCTTTTATTTAAGTTAGAATTCTATTGTGCCAGTGAAAGAAAAGGTGGCTACGCAGTACTTTTCACAATGATGTGTGGAGTGTTTTGGTACTTTTTGGATGAAGTTTTCGGCTTGGAACTTAACATACAATCGCGTAAGTCGAGTATAGTGGGAAAAGTGGTAAACCCCAAAGGTATGTGTGCAGTTTTTCGAAAAATAAATAAAACGATAAAAATAGTATTTTTGGTGTACCAACAACTCGAAAATAACTTACCGTTTACAATTTGTTTTTAGATTTTATTTGTAGCCTGTACATATTACAAATGTGTTCACAGCACGTTTCAGCACCAACACTAATGTCAGCGCTACACCCGGAGGAACATTCCATAAGAAGCCAACCAAAGCTGGCAGGTGGTCTTGATCAATGTACATACTTTAGGTGGCTATCGTTGATTAAGGCTACTAGCGGGTTCTCGGGATAGAAATGTGTAGAGAGGGCTCAAGCAGTAGGGTTAGGGTGGATCGAGAGGTTAGTGTGAAACTTTTGGAATCGAGAACGGATCATTTCATTGACAAAAGGAATGCTAAGGTCGTTGTGGATAGTAAGGTAATAATAGTGACGTGATAAGGTGCTGTGGGGGGGGGGCAACGGTTTAGGCGTTGACGCGTCGCTCATCAGTGTAAGGTGAAGGTCCCGAGTTCGAATCCAGCGGCCCTGCATTCGAAGCCGTCATACTTACAAATGGGCTGTTTTTTTAAACACCGGCTGAGGGTTCATATAACCTCGTTAGTTGAAATACCCTCGTAAAAAAAGCAGTTATGGTATAGTGAAAGAAGTCATACACAAGTGGGTTAGCTCATATCTCCAGGAAAATCCTCAGGGGATATTAGAATAGGGAATGGTTTGTTCAGTTCCCATGCAAAACGATGGGCGTGCCTCAAGGGAGCGTACTAAATCTTTCTTTGTTTCTGCTATGTTAACGACCTGCCTTCCTAACTTAAAGGGTCGCTTCATGCCGATGACAACAATTTCGTGTTTCGGGCTCATTCATTTGACAGAATAAGCCCGAATTGGTTTGGTATTAATTAACAGGCTTCAAGGCTGAATGAGGTTTGATTGGGAGCTTTGTGGGTTTTGATATGGAAATGTTGCTTTCAAGGTCAATTGTGCATATCAGCATCAGTGGTCGTAGTGAAAAGTGGGTTAAGTCAAAAATTGTGAAAATCGAGTTATGTACGGATAGCCAAGCGGTTATTAAAGCATTAGCATGTAAAAAATCACAGGATGGATCCAAAATAGACAAAGGGAGAAATGGATCAACTGGAGGGGTACTAATTGTGTACATCCGGAATCTCCAAAATTTGGGAAATCACAACATCATTATATCTTTGGTACCAGGACACACTGGAAAATCTTAAAAGACGTTACACTGACAAAAAATCCTCATAAGATTAGATAGCCAAGCAGCTGTTAAAGCATTAGCATGTAAAAGAATCACATTAAAATTAGTCAGTGAATGCATACAAAATCTCCAAAATCTGGGGAAACACAACAACCTGATGATATCTTGGGTGCCAGGGCACAGGGGAATTTTGGGTAACGAAAAAGAAGACACTCTGGCCAGAGGAGGCTCTGCAAGACGATATATATGCCCTGAACCTAATTTTGGGATAACAAAAACAAACATAGAATCCTCCATCACAGAATGAATCTTAAAAAGATAAAACGAGAAGTGGATAAACTCTAGAGGTGATAGACACAGTAAGGTTATGTTAAAAAACCCTCACCAAGACTGGCAAACACGATGCTTCAGTTAGAGAGGAGGACTAAACACATTGTCAAAGGAATGATAGTACTATTTATTACTTATTACCATGATGACTCCCCCTCTCTTTGAATGTTATGCAATGAGGAAGAAAAAATGGCCTCCCATAGCAACTTCAAATGCGAAGCAACAGCTTAATAGAAATAAGCTGAGACACTAAGAAAACCAAGGAAAAGGAATTGTAGAGACTTAATCAATGATCTAGCACAATTATGAGAAGGATTGAGTCGATTGCCCTGAACTAAGGAACTAGGATGTTACAATAAGCCAGATGGCTGCAGCGCTTGGGGAACAAAAATCCCCGACTTCCGAGTATCCATCATCATCATCATCACCACTCAATCTTCCAAAACCATCAAGAAGGACACTTACTATGAAAGAACTAAACATATCTGATTATAGCCAGGATAATCAGGGATGATGGGTGGTATGCCAGCATCATAAACATCATTACACTACAAAACAGAAATTGTTTGTAGGACATATTGCAATATTAATTTATTTTAATCGTATCTGGTTCTAATTAGGAAATAAACAAATCGTGTATTCACAGAGGGAGTTTATTCGCTTGACTGAAAAATCAGACTTTAAAAAAAGATAATAAATTTAATTTGTTGTTTTCCCAATTGGATTTTTCCACGCAAAATCAGTCAAATATGCAAACATTATTTTTACTTTACTCCGGCTGTTCTTCCAAGTTCATACTTGAGGCGTTACAAGTGGAGCATTCTATTGGCTCACCAAAGATCCAAACTATCAGCAGTATCAGGACACAAAGTATTTTCCATTTCATACATAATTTAGTTTTAGTTATCCATGTTTTAACAAGTTTAATGCATAAAAAATGAATAATTATAACTGCACCTATATAATTAATTATATAGTTCACATACTTACAAATATTCATTGATGTTTTTGAAGCTATAATTTGGATCATGATTAATTTATTTTATGGACGTATATGTTCGTATCATCCGTAGTTTTTAACTTATTTTAATATATAAATATAAATAATACTGATGAGGACCACGGACGTGGGATCATCGATTTGAATGAAACCTTTTTGGATGCTAGCAAAAAATATAATTTAAGTAATTTACATATTTTTTAAATTTTGTTTTGTAGCCATTGTTGAATCGTATTTAAGTTTATTACATAGTAAACGATTTGTTTATGTTTACCAAGTTATAAAATGATCGTGTTACACTAAATATATAAAATGTTATAAAAATGAAAAAAGAGAAATGTAGACAAAAAATTTGATTTTGGAAAAACAAAATCAATTCAGAATCGTTTTAAACACTCTTTTAAAGCCTTTATAAATGATTTTTTATAACAAAAATAAATATATTTTTGACCAGGATTCAGTCGCGGGCATTATTTCCCCAATGTCCTGTGTTAAACTTAAAAATGCATAACTCCTTGGGATTTTGTTCAATGTTCACGTCATTACAACTATTAGAAAGGATAATATTTCTTCTTTTAATCTATATCGAAAAAATTTTATATTTGATTTCATTATAATTGAGAAAAATAAGGGTGACGTCAACAAAAACTCATCAAAGGTTTTATTTTATTTATCCAGTTCTAATTTATTTACGAGGCTGTCGTTTGTGCCATTACATCCAGTTAATCAAATTCTAAACTTTTCGGTGGTCATTTCAAAGTTCAAAGTTATTACTAATTTTGTGATTTTCGAAAAAATCTGAGACCGGCAAAAAATGAGAGATTTTTAAAATTTAAGGGTATTCCCAAAAATTTGTACCTCAGTTTTTTTGTGCAAAAAAGTGAACATTAACTTTGTTTCTTGTTAAAAAAAATTGAACCTATTTTTTAGCAATAAGCAATATTGACATTCGTGCTTTATTACACACCGAGAAACCCCCAAATATAAATTTTTGGGAACATTTGGGATTTTTCATTTTATTTTTTATTGATTGTTTTAAATACAAAAATAGAATTACGTTTAGAACGATTCCAACGATATATGTATTACAAACTTTAGAAAGATTGAGAGACCTACAAACTATATTTAATTACACAAACCTCGCCATAATTAATAGTTGATTAATCAGAACCCAAAATATAAAATAAAATGTTTGAAAGTTTTTTATTGGTTTCATCCTTATTTTTCTCACTAGATCATCCTCATCCTAGATACTCGTAAAATCATTCTTTTTCACCCATTCGGCTTCCGTCCTCTTCAATCCACAATCTTACAAGGTTTCAGAGTTGCCGACACCATCTCCTCTGCTCTAGATACCATGAGTGTTGTTTGGGTGCTTTCCTAAACGTAACACAGGCTTTTAATAGGATCTGGCACCCAGGCATACTTATAAACTTAAACGTATCCGACACACTTCTCATTACCTATCGTACTTACACACCCCAACACTATCACCACCTCCTACGCGGACGATACCTCAATTTTTTCCTCTAATTTGAATCCTATTCAAGCTACCTCCAACATCCAACAACGCCTTGACCTTATCAAAGACAAGGGCAAAAAGTGGGAACAAGACTGAAAGAAAAATGTACCAAATGAAAATGGAAAAACATACTTGCCTTCCACTGTACATCAACGACAAAAAGATAACTATTTCCGTTCATGTCAAATACTTAGAACTACACCTAGACAGCGGACTGACATGAAATCACAACTTTCACTACACAATACAACTACGAAGACTTCTAGGACCAAAATCTGATTTGACTGTCAAAACTAAACTAATCTTGTACTGCCGTGCTTATATCTGCCAAACCATCCAACATACAGCTCATCCAATCCTTCCAATCAAAAGTCCTCAGACAAATGGTCAAAGCTCGTTACTAGGTCACTAATCTCAACGATCTCAACATTCCTTGTGCCAAAAAACTGATCTGTGCCCGTTTCCGATTAATCGACGATGGCCTCGAGACCTCCTGGGATTTCTCATACTGAGTGTCAACATTGGCTGGTTTCTCACGGCATGTGTCCTCCGGGTGCAGCGCTGGGAGTAATGTTCATGCTGTGATCGTGTGAAAAAACGTACTGTGATCACATTTCTAATAGGTACAAATGTGTATAAACTACCAACAAAATAAAAAGAAGAAAAAATAATTCCTCGCTTATAGTTGTACAAAATCTAAATATGGCTAAAACATTCTAAAACTAAGAAAATCAGCTTTAAAACCCATGTAACAACGTTGAATCTGCATAAGTTTCAGAAGAGTTATGCATTTTTAAGTTGAACAATGGGTATCAGAGATTTAGACAAAAATTACCATCGGCGAATCTAGCCAAAAAAGTTTTATGTTTTTATTGCTATGAAAATTCGTAAAGGGTGCGGAAAATGAATCGGATTTTTTTGACTTACTTTTTTGCAAACTTATTTTGGTTTTCGTAATTTTGTAAGTATGTAATATCATTTAATAAAATCCTGCTATCTAATGTGTTATCACATCAAAACAATGATACATAAATGATCAAATATTTTATATAAAAAACAGTTTTAACAATGCCAAGCAAACCCCATCTGTCACAATCTAGAAAGAAGAAAAACAAATTTGATAATGGTATGTAATATTGCTGCAAATTATACACAAAAACCTCTCAATAATAAATTTATTTACCAAAAAAATATTCATGAGCTTTCGTACGTTCTTCATGTCTTTTTTTAGAAATCATCGTACTGTCACAGAGAAGCCATTGAGGATGGCATAAATCATCATATCTGGAAATTATAAAATTGCGTCTGTTCTTTCCAATATGGCTCTGACTTCTAGTTTGTAATTTATTTATATAAATTTTTACTTGTTGGAGGACATACGAACTTGGATTTGCTAGGTGCGTCACCAGTTCTGTACTGAAATCGAAATCCGACTTTTTCATTCCTGGGAGAAGAAAACCTGTTTTACCTTTGTTGTTACTCCAGAAAAAGGTTGTCGGGGCCTTACTTAAAAACGTGGCACTTATTAAAAGGATAAAAGAGGAGCCGCTGGGATGTAAAGGCAGGCTGAATAAAGCGCCCTCTTACCGTATTGGTGCCCGACCTCAAACCACCACCCAAATCCTCTTTCAGGCCACACATATAATCCTTATTGCCATTATCGCCGTTCCTTTATTACTAAGTGCCCTTTCCCACCTATTTACTCTTTGCCGGCGAAGATCATCATACCCAACGAAAAAACTTCAAAGAAAAAAAATATATACAGGAGAAACGGATAAACAAAACGATTCCCACGCACTTTGGTATCGTGAGACTTTTTCCTTTCGAATCGGGTGGAAGATCAGGCTGCGAACTCTTGATGGTACATGTATACCTGGTGATTATTTAATCTACCCCCTTTTTATTTCTTTTGTTTGAAATAATTTTTAAAAAAATAGGACTGGTCTTTATATAATTTTGTACGTAGAATATGAAGACCAAAATTTTTTTCAAACGTACGGTACGTCCCCAGGGCTCAGCAACTTTTTTTTAAGGTTGTAGAAAGCAATGATCAATAGACTCGCAACAACTCGATTTTCCAAATTTATAAATGAACAAAAAAGTGGAGAATAAAGCTGAATAAAAAAAATCAGTACATTTTATTTTAAAAATTAATTTTAATGGTTTGGTAGAAAATTAATCAAAACGCCGGAATACGATTTTTTGGTATAATGAATTTAACTAACAATTTATTGTACTCGCTTCGGCGGTACATATACTAAAATTGGAACAATTTATTACACGGTTTTGCTCATAAAATTTAATTGACAATTTATTTCATAGTTTTACTCGTAAAATTACACCATTTCCGTCGGGTAGCATCAGAACAGGACACTCATATTTTTTGTACTTTATTTCAAACTACTTAGTTTGAATTACATGTACAAAATTACATGTAATTTTGTCGTTATATTAATTACAACATGTTATTTTAATGTAAACCAAATTAAACGAGATCAAAAATTCGTAGGTTTTTATAAACATTGTTTAATTATGATGGTTAGGATTAACTTTATTTAAAACTAATTATTCAGAAATCGTGAGATGCGGTCTGGTGTGATAGGTTTCAGAAAAACATTTTCTTTACCGTGCCAACGTTTCGATCTTTATTGAGATCATCTTCAGGGCTCAAAGTGTTTGTCTTCTGTGTAAGTGTGCCATTCTTGCGTGTCGTGTTGAGAGCACTCTCTCGCTGTTGACTGTACGCGATGTGTGCTTGGGTAGGATAAATGTGCCCACCACACCAAAACGTGGCAAGGCGTCGGGTAGCATTGGGTAGCGTCGCATGGCGTAGCATCGGGTAAGTGTGTTCCTGGTTTTACGCCAACGAGGCAAAGTACTTTGGTATGATATTAGACGCACGTAAAAAAAGAGTGAAGATTTCACCATAAAATTCCGGAAAATGTACTGGTTAATGGGCAGATGCTCTCCTTTGCCCATTGAAAGTAAGATTTTACTGTTTCAACAGGTACTGAACTCTATGTGGACGTACGACATCCAGCTCTGGGGCGTGCCAGCAAGGCCAACCGCCAAATCGTACAAAAATTTATAAATAAAGTAATGAGAAGCATAGTCAATATAGTCATAGTCAGTGGCAAGGAAGACGAGGTTTCATCGAGTGGCCAGCGAGATCTCCAGATCTAACACCCCCCCAACCATCCCTAACCATCTCTAATACCCTTAGATTTTTTTGTGGGGGCACATTAAAACAATGGTGTAGGGATAGGGATAGGGATACAAGAGAGGGCCACAAGGCCTTCTGCACCTCTACCTGAGAAGATTTATTGTGCTCCACTGTTTTTTTATAACTCCCTGGCCAGCTTCTGGTTGTTAATCAACCTCCATAGACTTGCCAGCGGCTCCTAAGTGTAGGATCTTGCTTATGGTTTTTCCTGTCCTGGTCGCAAGAACCTGCACGTACATAGTCCTTCACAGACACATAAAATGTGTTCTGCGGTCTCCTCTTCTTCCTGGCAGTATCTGCAGAATGTTTGTTCTGTCTGTACTCCTATCCGGTGCTTTGTTAAGTGGCAGTGCCCTGCCAGGAGTCCAACAAGAATCTTGGTCCGGTTACGGTTGCCTTCCATTAACTCATTTGTAGGTTTTGCGGATGGCCCTTCTATGAATCTCTTCGAGTGCCTCATGACTGTGGTATTGTTCCACCAGGTTTTGAGTTCATTAATAATCCATTTTAAGATGTATCCTCTTTTGTGGCACGATGCTAACCTACAGTACGGTTCAAGACCTAGAGAGTCCATGTTCTTTCCCTTTTTGGCCAATATGTTCAACTTTTTGTTGTCTCTATGCTCCGAGTGACCAAGGACCTATGCCAAGGTCAGGTCATTTGTGTCACCGTCTTCCATAGGTCGTACATGCAGTTCCAAACGCTCTTTGTCTTCACCTCACATTAGGCTAGGGCCTTAGTGCTGCCTGACTGTCAGAGAAGATGGCTATCTTCCGGGAATGCCTTTTTATTTCCCTGGCGCAGTGTTCAATGCTATGATTTTAGACTGAAAAACTAGCATATTTACCTAGGTTTACCATCACTTCAGTCTTTGGATTCATCCCGAAGACTCCAGGTCCCGTGCCCTTGTCGGTTTTGGAGCCGTCCGTGTTCCAGTAGGAATTTACCTTAGCGGTGTTCCTTTGGCCCATTCTTCCCGTTCTCGTATCAGTACCTTGCATTTTTTAGTAAAATTGTATTTTGGAGTAATGGCATCGATTGGCATGCCTAATATGGCATCTGCCTGTATCCCCTCCCTCACTTTCCATTTTTTATTTACATGGCCTTTCCTTGCAGATGGTTGTGCATTTATGAGCCTGTGGGTTGCTGCTCTGGCTTCTCCTTGGATTAAAATATGAAGTGGTGGGAGGTTTAACAACACCTCCAGGGTCGCAGTTGGCGTTGTGCTCATGGCTCCAGTGACACTGAGACAAGCTCCTCTTTGGGTGCTACCTAATAATCTGATTGCTTTGACCTGCAGAGTCTTGGTCCACGACACCAGTGACCCATATGTCAACACTGGTCTTAAGACGCTGGTGTATAGACACAGAGTCATTTTGGGGATTAATCCTCAGTTATTGGCGCAGAAACTTCTGCATCTCCTCCAGTCAATTTTGTCTCTCTGAGTGGTTTTAGTTAAATGTGTATCCCATGTGAGCCTCTGGTCTAGTGTGATCCCTAGATATTTGGCCTCCTTGGAAAATGGGATCGGAGTACCGTTTAGACTTGGAATACATTGTTGTCTGCATGGCGGACCTTTACTACTGACGCAAGCTCGTCCGTATAGCCTAGACAATACAATCTTTCTTGAGTCAGTATTTGGAGTTCATCTACCAGCGTCCTCAACCGTAGAGGTGAGAGAAACCCCCCCCCTTGTGGGCATTTCCTGGCTGTCTTAGATGGTCGCACCGCCCATGGTGGATGTGATTATCCTCTTCATTAGGCCTTCTTCCACCCATTGGCATATCTTTTACGAGATTCCAGTGTTTTTGATTGCTCTATATAGAGAGGCTGTGGTTGCATTGTTTAAAGCACCCTCTACGTGTATAAAAAGTGTAACAGCTATCTCCTTGTCGTTTATGGACTTGGTTATTTACACATTTACACAGATCATCCAGGGCTAGCTCTGTGGATTCCCCTGTCTGTTCCTCCAACTAGAGGATACGACTGTTAAGGTTTTGGGAATGCAGTGGGAACCGAAGAACGATTGCCTGTCTTACCGAATCCAAACGAGAGAACCCGTACTGACGGAAAGAAGAATCATGTCGACCATTGCGAGGATGTACGATCCCCTTGTACTCATGGCACCAATAATATTCAAAGCAAAAAGGATATTATAGAACTTCTGGGAACACGAGGTAGGTTGGGATGAGCAGGTTCCGGGACAGGTTGGTGTAGAGTGGACACAATTTTGCAAGGAACTGCCAACCTTGAGTTCCATATATATGCCGCGATGCATAGTTTCAACGAATCGTACACATACTGCCATTATCGGATTTGCTGACACTTCGTCTTTGGGATATGCGGCAGTCTTGTACCTTCGCGTTGATGCCCCCGTAAGGACACCACTACGAACCTGCTGTTTGCAAAAACCCGCTTGGCTCCGATGAAGCTTCTTACCAACCCACGACTGGAACTCTGCGCCGCATTGCTGCTGGTGAATGCTCTTGCTGCCTTCTTCGAAGATATAATAGTAGATGAAATCATTCTACTCACCAATTCATCCACTGTTCTGGCATAGCTTCAGTATTCCCTGCATCGCTTAGGGACATTCGTGGCCAATAGAGTCGTGAAGATATTGGAGAACTAACTCATCGCTCGACTGGTGGTTTCACGTACGATCTGAGGACAATGCGGCAGATTGGCGTCGCTCGGAACAGATCCGGGTATTCTTACAAGTCAGATGTCGTGGTGGATAGGTCCAGATTGGATGAAGCAACCGAAAGA
This sequence comes from Cimex lectularius, assembly GCF_000648675.2. Taxonomy (NCBI): domain Eukaryota; kingdom Metazoa; phylum Arthropoda; class Insecta; order Hemiptera; family Cimicidae; genus Cimex; species Cimex lectularius. Next base: position 435,248 of record NW_019392750.1, on the reverse strand, counting down.
AGAGTGGGATCTGAACACTTGGCTGGAAGGCGGACCTGACTTACCGGAAGTCAAGCCTCAAACCATTATGTTGACTGCCAACGAGGTAGGTACGATTGAGACCTTACTGGAGCGATTTTCATCGTACTCGCGGATGCTTAGAGTCGTTGCCTACAAACTTGCGAGCTGAAACAGAGCAACGGAACTCCGGCATCTTGACACTAAGAGAAACCAACGAAACCCATCACGTATTGACGAGATCCGTGCAGCAGTATCACTTTCGAAAAAATCTCTAAATCCTTTTGTGGATTCTCTGGGCATTCTCAGGGTGGCGCTTAGCTAATGCACCCGTGAGCGAAGAAATGAAGCATCCGATACTACTGACTAACAAATCCCACCTCTCGACGCTGTAGATTGACCATCTCCGTAGGGTCCACGCTCACGCTGGGCCTTAACTAGTACTCGCGTTGCTGAGGTAAAGATCCTGGGTTCCCAACGCGCGACGGCTAGTCCGATTTCGTGTCCGCCGCTGCATTCGCTGCCACCGTCTGAGAATTGGATCGAGTGCGCCTCTCACGTTTTGAACAAGGTACAGCATTTCTGAATACGGGAGTAGATTTCGCCGGTCCATTCCAGATACGGGAATCTCTACGACGCAAAGCTGCTCTGGGAAAAGCCTATATTTGCTTGTTTGTTTGTCTCGGAACTAAGGCAGTGCATATTGAGGTGGTCTCGCAGTTATCGACTCGGCATTTCTCGCATGCTTGGACCGATTTGTTGCTAGATGAGGGCTCCCCGGCAAGATGATGTCCGACAACGCGAAAAATTTCGTCGGAGCTAAACATCAGCTGACCGAACTTTATGTCTGGTGGGCCTCCGAGAATACGAGACAAGAAATCGACGTCCAGATGAACGTGGTGAAGCGGAGCATCGAATGGAGCTTCATACCGCCGTCTGCCCATCACTTTGGAGGATTATGGGAGGCGGCGGTAAAGTCACTGAAATATCACCTCACGCGGGTCCTGGATCATCAACCATTAACTTTTGAGGAGTTGTGCACCGTGGCTATCAAGACTGAATCAATTCTAAACTCACGCCCTCTCTACTCGATTTCATCCGATCCCGACGATTATTCTATGTTGACACCTGGACATTTTTAGTCGGCGACGCCCTAGTATCATTGCCACAATATGATTGATTGGACGGATCGCGCGCCACAAATGCTAACTCGATGGCAATTCCTGCAAAAGTGCGTGGAAGATATCTGGAAAAAATGGCGTCTGGAGTATCTGACTACTCCGCAGCAACGGCAGACCGACAACATGGCTCTTGGAACGCTTGTTGTTATGCGGGACGTACAAGTACATCCGTTATCATGGCCTGTCGGAAGCATCATTGAGCAGTACCCGGGCAAGGATGGGGTGTACGAGTTGTGAGCATAAAAACGCCCTCAGGGGAATGTACGCGTCCGGTTACTTGTCTATCTCCTCTACTCCTTGAACTCTGAATCTTTCCAATCCTGTTCTTCCACCCTACAACGTCTCTTTCCTCTTGGTGAAATTTCTATTGAAATTTGGTGGGCGGTATGTTTACGCCGGAGAGAATTTTATTCATTTTTAATTTTGTTTATTTATTCAAATTTCCACGGAGACGAAAAACAAAAAAAGGACTCGGGGTCCAGCTGGCGAATAAGTAATTGAGAGTGGACGACACATTTGTTTAATTCTTTTTGATCTCGATTTGTAATCGAAGTTACAATTTACGAGTACACCGCCTTATGGCATTCCAGCATGAATATCGGTTTGAGTTCCGAATAGGCTTCTTACTTAATTCGGAAGTACCTGTCAGCAAGGTACGATCCGATCAGATTTGAGTAGTTGGCTGGAATGAACACCTCTTTTCGCCAGATCCTCCGAGGGTCACCTATTCGACAGTGCTCTTAGTACGGAAAATTCAATAGTTAATAACTTTAAGCCTAAATATAATGTAGCCCCTGTAGTTCATTTGAAGATTTATAGTAATTTCCTCTTTAGGATGGCATTATGTGAAAAAGAATTGATTTTGAAAATCCTATTTTTTCCATTTTACATCCCCGCTAGAACATGTTATTCTAAAGCAGGGCGCATACTAGTCGGTGGGTCGGCGCGGCGCGGGTCGTAACTGTGAAGGTCCGCAGTCCGCACACTATGTAGGAACCAGCTCTCGGCCGCGTTGGTAGTATTTTCCCCCTCCATCTGACTAGCGTTGCGGTTTAGTGGTGATTTTGCATTTGCAGGAGTCCCCCGTGACAATAATTATATTCATAATAATAGTAGTGTCGAGGAATTATTTTTCTGGTCGCTCAGTTGGAAGAGGAGAAAGAAAGGCAAAAATGGAAACGACAAGCATGGGTACATGAAATAAACACCAAACGCCTTACGTTTGGAGAATATCATCATTATTTTATGTAAATGATCTTGTTTTCAAACTTATCCTGAAACAATGCAACTACTATTCCAAAAAGCAGGGTAAACAAAGCAACACGTTGGCTTCGTCTTTACAAATATGGCGTCCGAGGGCAGCCGAATATACCCGAACTCAACGATTTCCGACGCCCCAGCGCACACTAAGCCGGTAGGAAGGCGCGGCGCGGAGCCGGTTTCCAGAAGTCTGGCAACTTCTCCAAGTTCGGCTCCGCGCCGCGCCACCCTATCGATCTAGTGTGCGCCCAGCTTAAAAGAAATAAGAATTATTTAAAATTAAAAAGTTTTATAAATCTATTAATGTGCATTCTATGGTGTTATCGATAATAAATTCGTTTACAGAATGGAAAAATTTGGAATGATACAGAAATGAGAAGTCAAGTAAATTTGATAATTTACTGCTGCTCTATTTAGGATTCATATATTCTTGGGTACATTTGGCCTTAACCTTTATGTGTGCTCTGTCTCCTGGTGGTTATTTATATCCATCACTTCTCCATTTCTATTCCAACTTTTCTGGTTGTGACTTAAAAAAAAGGACAAACTAACATGGCTACTAATTTAAGTATAGTATTACTTCCATCATACAAAAAATTTAATAATGGCCCAAACTCGATCAAGATTTGATTACAGCCAGTTCCTGGAGTCTTATCAGTTCTACTGCTAAAGTTAACCTTGAGGGACTCAACCGCTAGGTCATATCAGCCCTAATGAATGCAGTTTTTAAATCTAAATACACTCACATTCTCATTCATTCTTCAATACCTGCTTTCCTATTTACATACCGTTCACTCAAATAGCTGTTTAGATTAATCTAATTGAAGGTTTATGGGTGCTCAATATTACACCATTGGCCTCTCACACACTAATAAACACATTCAATTTCAATAAAGAAACAAACGAAAAATATGTCAATACTCTTAAACAATCAAATTAATTTGTGAAGAATTTTTTGTTTAATTTTTACATTGTGTTTGAATAATGTTTTAATAATATTGGTTTTGTTTATTTTCCTTCCAACCTACTAAAACTACTTTTTTGTGACGAATGCGTTGAAAAGTGACTCGCCTATTTTTTGGTACGAGACTAACAAAATAAAATGTGCCGAGTCATAATAGACGTACCAACGATGATTTTCCTATGGTGCACCGAAAATTGACTCACTTTCTTTTATTAACGTATTAATCAAAGGAAATAAGCCTAGTCAGATTTAAACGCACCCACGTTGATTTTCCAATGGTACGTCAAAAAATGACTCACCCTGTATACAATAAAACAGCCATATCCTCCAGAAAAAAGAACAGAGGACCCAAATACTAACTGCTGAGCTCAAGCACAATTCTCATATCATGTGGCATACACTCTCCTTATATCGAGCCAAGGAATGACACCCTTCCATTAAATGGCAGGCACAACGAGCAACTTTCTTTACATGCCAGACCATACACGGGCTTTGGCTCATTAAGCATACATGTGTGCAGCCTTGCATGATCTTAACTGGGTGGGGATAGTCCCTCTTGTACAATTTAGATCCTCCGAGGGCCACCCATCAGCCATGCTCTTGACAAGTACGAGCTTCTCTACCTATCTGACCCACTGATGCTGCCACTTGCTTAAGATCATATTTTTTATTACATCCTTCCAATCCTCACTATTATTGTTGGCAGTACAGGGTCAGTTCCTGGAGTCTTATTAGTTCCATCACCAAAAGTAGGCATAAGGTGCTGTTAACATAGGTAATTTCAGCCCCAAACACACTCACTCTCACTCTTCCTTAAATATTTTCTAAACTATTTACGCGCACCATTCACTCAAATATGTGTCGTGGAGTACTTGATATTCCTCCTTTAGCCTTTACACATACTATATAACTAACCTAATTGAGGATCAAAGAGGTATTCAATATCTTGTACAAATTTTGATCAAATGCTCACAAGTCATTATCGCGTGTTAATAAAATGGTAAACACTCTGAAGGAAAGCTGCTTTTCAATTAAAAAAATAAAATAAAATAAAATAAATAAAAACAATATTAATGTATAACATTTATTTGGTTAAGTAATACAACCTTTCTTCAACTTCAACTTTTCATCAGGAATTTCCTTCCATATTTCATCAGAAATTAAACCCAAACATGGTGAAGAAAATAAAACAAAAGAATATATAATGTAAAGGAAATAAAACAAAAGAATATATAACAAACACATTCATATGTATTACACACTGATAAACCAAAACTGAATATATGAATACCATCTTAAAATGGTTTAAAGTAAAATAATCACATTGATGATACTTATGGCAAAAAAAAAGTGGATGATAAAATAAAGATATAACTGTTGTACACGTTATAGAAGAATATGTAAATTTTGTTAGATAAGTTATTATAAGTAAATTGTTTATAATGTTAGTTAATTTAGAAAAATTTGTTGACTTATTTTGTCTTTTTGTATCTGACTAGATGCCTCTTTGCTAAAAACTTTGTTAATAGCAACCGAAACAAAAGAAATCAAAACCTTGCCGTACTCTTCATCAGTATGTGCTATTTATGACAGGCTTTAAATAATGTTCTTGAGCTCACAACTGTAAAAACAAGTTACCTCACCATTTTCATTACCTTTAATAAAATATAATAAAAAGCCAAAAAAAGAAACAACTTTGAAGAAATAAATATGGTTCACCTTCAGTTGCTGATCCAGCAAACATCCCTAACTAAATACATAATATTAAAGATTTTTTTGACAAATTCAAAGAAATAGACTATATACAAATTTAAAGAATATTGAAATTTAAAAATAATGTAATACATACACATATATATGTATAATATATATAATGTTATATAATGTATATATAACAGTATATTTACAATCAAATGTAATGTAAAACAAAATTCAAATACCTAGATATAAAAAAATATATATATAAATCAATTAATTAATATAGTGGAGGGAATGTAAAGATAACTTAAAATTTATTTTATAAATTTAGTCTTCATAAAAAAGAAAGTGGATTACAAACCAAAAACCAATGCAACAAGAAACCTTTTTTTTAATGTTAAAAACTGTTGTTTTATCGTTAATTTCAGTCTTAACTTTTAAAATTTCAATTATATAATAAAGAAAGAACAGAGCAAAACATATTTTAGCAATTTATGTTCAGTCTTGTGAAGAATTAGACATAACATCTTTTATATCCAGCAGAAGGTAAATTGTTCTTTTTTTATATAAGCGAGTTCAATTTTCTTTTTTTTATGTTACTACATTTTGGATAGGTTATAGAATTGCACTACTTTTTACATATTCCTATAACAAAACAAACAAACAAAAAATCTAAAGGCATCAATATTTTTATTATAAAAAAAGGTAAAGTGAAGTTTGATGGGTCATAACACCAAAACTGATAAACAAAATAAGGTAAAAACATATTACTACACTTGTACCAACCATAATAAAAACTAATTTGACTCGAAAATACTAGCAAATCTGTAAAAACTAAAACTGTAATTATTGCTCAATTTTAACCAAAAAGTGATGTGAGAGAAACAGACTAGCATTGCCAATTTGATTTCAAAAAGATTTGCGCATAATTTTGTATTAAAACATAAAAAATTAAATAAAAGAACACATAATTTCATGGCAATAAATTTTCAAACAAAATCTGATGTTTAAAGTAAATATATAATGAAAGTGCAGCTATTCAATCGCAAAGTAGTATCATGAAACTTTGGACAACGTAATGATACAAATATTACAGAAGAAATTTAAATTACGGGATTTATTGTAAAATACACGTCAGCTATTTCTAATAGATTTCATGTGTAACAACAGTGAAAAGGTCTTTTCACCATGATAAAATTATATGAAAAACTCCATCCTGTTTGTGGAAAAAAAATCTACATAATTAATTTCAGCACAAACACAAGTTAAAAATGATAAATCAACCACCATTTTTTATAAATATAATTAGTTATAAAATTTAACTTTAAATACTACACTAGTTATTGATAAACATTCTAAACCTGAAGTGAAATTGTAAGTGAAAAGGCTTCTGTGTAGGGCACCATAAGGAAATGCACCACTTGCTTAAATGGACTCTGGCGCAATTTTTCTAATTTAAAAAAATTCTTGGTAAACACTGAAAGAATATAATGCATTAATAATAGCTTCGAGCAGTCACCCCCTACCCAAGGGGCAGTGTTTCAGCCGGAGACGGAAGCAACTCCCATCCAGGCCAAGCTTATCGCAGGACTGAGTGAGGAGGTGCCGAGTGCCAATAGGCATTCCCGAGATGTTAACTGGTACAGAAAGGCACGAAACTATATCACAATTCTATAAGATTAAATAGATAATTTTCCTGTTTTTTGATTTAATTAAACTTGTTGCATTTATCTTTCTGTTTATTTATTTATTTTGACTTCCCTAGGATATTTTTTAATTCTCATTTTTGGGATTGGTAGATTCACCCCCCTTTCTTGTCAAATCACCCAGGCAGTCACAGAGCACTTCATTTTACTTGGATTGTGTAGCTTTATTTATTTATTTATTTAAGTACAGATCAATTTGTTTTTTTAAGGAATTTATTTATTACCCTTTTACATTACAAATTTTAAATTCAATTGTTTCAAAAGTCTACCAAGAATTGTTTTTAAATTGGAAAATGAAGAAAGTTGTACAAAGCAGGTCAATGCAGTTTGCTTATAGCACATCAAAAAATGCACCACTCTTTTTATACAAGCTTAACTTATGTGAAATTTACTTGCAATACGATTTCACTTGCTAATTGAGCAACATGGGGGAAAGTTTCAGACAGATGAAAGAAATTTTAACTTTTGACAAATTTATTTAAATTACTAATAAATTAGTTTTCTTATTATATGAGCCTGGCAAAACATTAGGACAAAAACATCAACTATTTTAAAAATCTGATGTTTTACTCTCATTTATTTGTTTGCTGCTGTTGGTTGTCATTTCAAAAATAATGAGTTATCCTTAATCTCATAATCCCATATATATGAGAGCGTTTTTTTGTTCGTTTTACTTTTCATGTAAACGTATGCTACAATTGCTACAATTGTGTTGTTATTTCTATTATTCTATTTCGATTTGTTCGTCGAATACTGTTTTAATGGTTATTTAGCAGTTTTTACAAACTGAGTCTGTAAATGAAAAAAATGTTGAAAAAATTGAACTTTACTAATCTTAAAATAAATACATATATTATATGTCAAATACTTTGAATTCCAGTGCATTAAAACTTACACTATATCAATTTTCTGTCTTTTTATTACCATACAAAATGAATGTAAAAATTATTTTTTATGCTTATAATATAAACCAACTACAATACTAAATTAGGGCTATGTTTCAAAAGTTATTGTAACATAAAAACAAACTGAAAATAATATATTGATTGGAACTTATTATTAACAGAAAAACTCAAAACGCAGACAAAACTATTTTTATATATGTGGTAAATAAGACAACAAGTAAGCTCAGAAAATAATGTTATTCAAGTATTTTTCACATAAGTGCCTAAAAGAGAGAACAACTGTGCACAATTTGGAATATAAGTGGTCTAAATCAGAACACGGTTAGTTCATACTGAAGGTTGCAGAAATGCAGAATAATCAGAATAAATAAAGAATGAATAGAATTGGAGTATAACTCTGTTAAGTCAAAGTGTCTGATATGAGTGTGATAGAGAACCCCATCATTTGTGAAAAATTAAACTGCTGACTATATCTGCTCATCAATTCCATATGGATTGACTCAAGTTATTACTGAGAAACGACTTTATAGACTAATTGTGCTGAACATTTATAAACTTATTAATTATATTTAAATACCTGTAATTGTTATGGGAACAAAAAAGTATCAGATTGAAAAAATCAAATAGAAATTATGCAATACATACATATATCATAGTCATGCAATGGAAAGAAAATTATTATGACAAGATTTCAATTTTTTACTGAAAATTGTGCTTTTGTGATTCAATTTTTGTAAATAGGGAAGTGATAGAAAGCAAATATTTTATTAAATATGGTACTTAGCTATATAATGTATTGATTGACAACAGCTGCACATCTTTTCCCGATTGTTTTAAAGCAAAAATCATCATTATAATATGTATGACACAAATGCATAGTTTTATAAATAAAGCAAACTAATTTATGATTTGTTGAAGTGTTGCAAAAGAAATGGAAGACTTTAGTAAATACCCTACATAAATTTTACTACTACAAATAACAAAATGTGAATTATTTTATTTAAAAAAATAATATTAATTAAAACCATAGCATTATTTAAACAATGCAAATGATTTCCTCAAAACACCTGAACTTTTGGTATATAACGATTTAATTTTGATGAAATTGTACAAACTATTTAAATAGCAGCACCTGATTGTTTTGTAGGCACAAAAACCTTGAATTTATAAAAATAGTTGACAACTATTAATAGTACGAACAAATTCAGAAAATTTTACTTATTTTTCTTGGATTTTGGAGAAACTTTTCCATGTTGGTTTGAACTGCCAGAACTACTAGTTTTCTTGGATTCAGTAGAATCTTTACTTGGGTGGTCTTCATATCTGAAAAAATTAAAAATTTCTAAACTAAACTATGCAAAAATGAATATTGATAGTATACAGAATTTATTCCTGTTCTATTAATTATATATACTTGTTAGTTGGATAAAGCAAAATAGAAAATACAAACAGAATAATTGTTAATCCTCATTTTTAATAATGGATTTACTTAACAATAGCAAACATGAAGATTACTTGTACATTTTGTAAACAAACATCTTTTCTCCATTTTAATCCAGTTGTATTCTCTTTAACCACCATCTTGGTATTATTTTATACACACCTCTTCTGAACATATTGGTATAAAGAATAAGTAAAGTAATTCCTGTCATACAGAAGGAGTTAGCATCCAAATATCTGTTGGGTGACACGGACGAAGAGTCAATCCTATTTACAATGCATTTGTCATAGTATAATTCATTAAACCATGGGCTCTGCCAGGATATAAACCTAGAACCGCTGGTGTGGCAAATACGCGTCAGACGCCCTAACCACTCGGCCATCACGATCCCCTACATAGTGATTTAACATTTAATGCATGCTTTACAGGCTGTTCAACATTAATAAACCATCTGAAAATGTATTTTAAAAAACTGCCTGGATTGATGTGCCTTTTTCACAAGTACAGCTGAACTATTGTTTTTAAACAATACTTCAATATAAAGAACTTGTCAAGGCATTTTTAAAATTGTTTGCCAATTTTTTTGCATGATGTCAATTTCATGAAATCTACCCTAATTATCAATTTTTTTCTCACAATTTGATTTCCAAAAAAGTGCTTGACAAAACCTTTAGTTTTTGTCCTTGTTCAAATAAAAACATAAACAGCCAAGAAAAAAAGAAGACCAAAAAACGTGACTTTTCATCAGTTTTTTTCCCAGTTAATTTTTGAATTTTGAATTTTTGAGCACACTTTTTTGACGTATCATTTCGTTGATGCCACACAGTACTGCCTACGTCGAGATATTTCTGCAGGATATCACATATTATTGGGATTTATGGATGCCAAGACACCAATCTGATCTGTGTAGATCTTTTAACTTTTAAATCGAGCACTTCTATTGCTCAAAATTGAAAACTTTTAAACCAAATAATTATTTTAAATGACTTTAAATGTCATGGTTGATCTGATGAAATGAAATGGACGAATAAAAACACATTAAGGGGGAGGGCTTAAGAGGCTTCGTTATAGATCTAGTTTTTTTATGAGTTGTTTTGTTAATTGAAAATCATGGAAAAATAGTGCAGTGCATATTCTTCATTAAATTTTTTTATGACCTCAAAGGAAAACCGATAGGAAAATTTATGTGTATGGTGATGACAGTTTAGGAGAAACCACCAGCTTGTTCAGTTCAAAGTGGAAATTTTGATTCGGAAGACCCAAAGCACTCTGGTTTTCTTCAACCATTGTTGATGACCAAATTCAAGCTTTAAGTAATAACATGAGACATTGCAGACACTTAACTTCTCTCCCACAAGTGTTTCCATGCTTTTGAGAGCTGCTGGAGGGAGTCTCTAAAATTTTCACTTAAATAACCATCAAAAAACACTACGGACTTGTTTTACAACCAATATATTCAAATGTATTAATATGTAATAAATTAATAAAATATAGGCAATAAGTCTTACAGGTAGGTTATTCAGAAATAATATGATTGCTTATATATTTATAATGGAATACGTACTGAAACAGAGCATTTATGTCTCCCCTTACTAATGCTATTAGAATTGGTGTTCCAAGGCAGGCAGGTACAAGATAAAGAAGTGCTGGCTGTGGATGGCTAAAAACATGCATTACTAAAATCGTTGCAACCAATCCTAAGAAATATGCAGTTAATGTGGAATAGAAGTATGTTTTAGTGTTTCTGTTGAGGCTGAAAGAAAAATACAAACCGTTAATAAAAATAACATTAATTTTCAGAACAAAATAAAATATTTATACCTGTTATCAAAACGCAGAAGTAAAGCAATAAATATCCCAGGAATCACTATGTCTCCAAGTCCGAGCATTGCAAAGTTGTCAGCAGTAAGGCCTTTTTCAAGAATGTCTTGAGGGAACACCACTAAAACAGTCATAAATGAGATTAAATGTAAATATTAGACTTATAAACACCTATTATGAACAAAAACTGATGAAAAGATAAATAAATAATTAGATTATACCATTAGATTATATATGTGCTTCTATTTCATAGACAATAAATAAAGTATAAAGTGGCACACTTTTGAGTTGTGTCTCATTGTAATCTAAGGGTGCGATTCCTTGGTTTGCAGAAAGCGTGCAGGAATGCCAATTGAGAATTGTGACTGAGCACAGGTGCAAAAATTTGATAGATAGGTATGATCTCGACGAAAAAACAAATTTAATTATCTGCCAATTTTTCAAGCTATTTTAAGGTCATCATCCGGGAAAAAAGTCTACAATGCTAACACGGCTGTCCCCATATTTAAAGTTGACTTACGCTAATTTGTTTATTGCATATTTATTCTTTTAAACATAGTTTTATAAACTTTACCATTTATTTTATTGTTGTTATCTAGTATATTTTTTAATTTAATTAAAAAATTTATTTGCATAATTAAACACATTGAGTTTAAAAATGAATAATCGATTCATTTCAACAACAATGTTTGTTTCATTAGATTAAAAAAGTTAAATGGGAGTTTTTACCTTTATCACACTTTTTTGTACGTTTTGAAGTTATTATTGCACATTTTAGAACGTTTCGAGGTTTGTACTGCACAAAAATCTGGTCTCTAATTATCACCATGTTACTTAAATAGAACAGTTTTAAAAAAGACAATACCAGGAAAAAATATTTTTGGAAAATATGTGGGGGGATTTGGTTTCAACAATAAATTCTTAAAACTTATATTATATTAATTGCATACTTACGTTTAATTGGAGCTTCAAACGATCTTGCCACGGTCACCATAACGTTGGTTCCAAATACCCAAAATACATCATAGACAAATAAGCCACTCAATAAAATACAACCAGTGACAACATTATTTAAATGAAGAAGCTCGACTCCATTTATTGCAAATGCAATCCCAAAAAGATTATTAACAATCCAATGCTGAAATATTAAATAACATTTATTAAACTTTTTTCATAAAATAGATAATACAACACAATCAGAGATATTAAGGCAATAAATAACAACTCTTTAAAATGTATAGTAACTTTTTTAAATTTATCATTTAATTTATATAATTTAAATAACTTCAACTGTGGATTCCTTTGTTAAAAACTTTATTTGAAGTTACAAGTTTAACCTAATTTAACGAGGTACTCTCATCAAGCTCTAGGCAAGGAATCGTAATTAAAAATACAGAAATAAATAATTAGGTCTCTTGGGAGGGAGAAAGTGCTGACTACAATACGAGGAATGACTCCTGCATCTAAGAGTTGTAAACAGATAACTTCACGTAACATATATTTATTGTCTGTTTAAAAAGTGCTTTCTTTATTTGTTGTATATACAAGTTATATATAAGTTATATATATTATATTATTCAATATTAGTTATAGCTTTACTTGTACAGAAAAATGCACTAGGCTTATCAGATGTCGATTAAGCACAATTGCATTTTTCTCCCCCTTAACCCAAGGTGACTTAATGATTGACCGAGGGTAAATAGATTAGATNTTGACAGACAAAGCTAATGAGTCTATGAGAAATATTCAGTTCACTACTTGGGAACAATTGAAAGCACACTTGATAAATAACTTTTCAGATATTCAAGATCCGGCGAGTTTAATCATCGAAATTATGAGGCACAATACAAACAAAAACGTATTAACTTCACTCGCGGAAATTCAAGAAAAATTCGATCTGTTCCGTTCAAAAATAAATATTTTAGAAGGCACAGAAGCCAACAAAAGTTACCTAATTCAGTTTCAAGAATTAGTATATGCAACAATTTCATAAGTTCACTGAAAGACCCTTTACAAAACAACTTAGTGACCAGGAACCCGAAAACTTTGTTACAAATTGAAAGATTGCTGGTTAATGACTTCCAATACATGAATTATGAACCACACACACAGTCATCTCATTTAAAACCTTTAAAAACATTTCAGAATCCTCATCCCAGGAAATTTTTTAACACAAATTTCCCAACTAGACCTGTGAATATAACACAAAGACCCTTTAACCCCCAAGGAAAATTTGCACCTAGAATGCCAATAACCAACACACAAAACACAAAACCCACACCGATGTCAACACAAACAACTCAGAGTTGGCAAAGAAACAGACATCCCAATAATTACACACATCCCAACAATTACTTTACCCAACAAAATGCCAAATATGGTCAACACGCACCTAATTATATAACGGAAGAACTTAATCACATGAGCGAAAAATCACCTAAATTGAAACAACCTGATAATTTTCAATCATCAGACGACTTTTCCAGTGAAAATTCGACTCATTTTTTAGAGGTTCCCGAACACTACCCGAATTCCGGATGATGACGAACTGGGACAAAATTCGTCTCCCATACATCAAATTACCTAAGTACAATTTAAAAATATTATTAGATACCGGAAGTACCACATCATTTATTACACCTAACATAGCATTCAAATACTTTAAAGATAACATAAAGAATGACCCATTTAGAATTACAACTGCACACGCGACATCGACAGGAAAATTCAGCACAATTGTATCTTGCGACGAATTGTTTAATATAGACAATTTAAAATTAAAATTTTGATTATTTAAATTTCACGACCAGTTCGATATGTTGATAGGATTGGACATGCTTAAAATACTCAATGCTCGTATTGATTTTAAAGAAAATAAATTAACTATGCCTGATACTAATATACAAATCTTTTACCTTGATACCCCTCAAGAAACACCAAAAATGTATCAAATACAAGCAAAAAGGGAACAAGTAATACAAGTTCCAGTAAAAAATGTTCAATCTGGACATGCAATTATTCCTCACATCATATCTAAAGACTTAGAAATTAATGAATGTCTCGTAAAAGTAGAGAACCACCAAGCCTTATGCATTATCAAAAACAATAGCGATTCAAATAAACACGTACAATTACAGAACCCTTTAAACACGATACCAGTCAGCCATGAAGAAATATTAGAATTATCAAACCCAAAGAATAAAGATAAAACCAAAAACCATATTAACTTGGCAAAAATCAGGACAGATCACATGAATACGGAAGAAAAACTAGTTATAGAACAATTGACAAAAGAATTTAGTGACATATTTCATCAAGAAGGTACACCTCTAACATTCACTAATGACATAAAACATGTAATAAGGACGAAAGACGAGGTACCCATCTACACTAAATCCTATAAATATCCTGAGATATATAAAAACGAAGTTAGGCGACAAATTGATGAAATGCTAGAACATAACATAATACAGCCATCTAGCTCTCCATGGAAAGAGAAGTTCCGTCTTGTAGTAGATTACAGAAAATTAAACGATAAAACCATAGATGATAAGTACCCACTTCCAAATATCACAGACTTATTTGATAGGCTAAGGAGATGCCAATATTTCTCTGCGATAGATTTGGCCAGTGGCTTTCATCAGGTAGTCCTGATGGTAGGAGTCCTGAGAGTATTCCTAAGACAGCATTCAACGTAGAACGGGGACATTATGAGTTCCTAAGAATGCCGTTTGGGCTAAAAAAATTCACCACCCACGTTCCAACGGGTTATGGACAATATCCTCCGTGGTATCACCAATTGCATGGTGTACCTTGATGATATAATTATCTTCAGTGCTAGCCTCCAAGAACACATTACTAAATTAAAAGAAGTATTCCGTCAGTTAAGAAAATACAATTTCAAAATCCAACTAGATAAAACAGAGTTCCTAAAAAGAGAGATTGGATATTTAGGGCATATCATAACGCCTAACGGCATAAAACCGAATAATGAAAAAATACAAATAATACAAAATTACCCAATCCCAAAAAGAACTAAACAAATTAAAAGATTTTTAGGAATTTTAGGGTATTACAGAAAATTCATTCCTAACTTTGCTAAATTAACAAAACCTTTGACAAAACGATTGAAAAAGAATTCTTCCATTGACATTAATGATCCAGATTATAAAAACTGTTTTGACTTGTGTAAAAACATGCTAATTAATGAACCCATTTTACAATTTCCAGACTTTTCTAAAGAATTTATACTGACCACGGACGCTAGCAACTTTGCAATAGGTGCTGTACTTAGTCAAAAAACAAACGGATCCGACCTTCCTATATCCTTTGCAAGTAGAACACTGAATGACACGGAAACTAAACTTTCCACAATAGAAAAGGAACTTCTAGCCATAGTATGGGCTACAAAATATTTCAGATCCTATCTCTTTGGACGACGATTCAAAATTTTCTGTGATCATCGCCTACAATGGCTCTTTTCACTAAAAGAACCGAACTCTAAACTACTAAGATGGAGATTGAAATTGGAAGAATATAACTATGAAATAATTTATAAAAAGGGATCTGAAAACGTTGTAGCTGACGCCCTATCTAGAGTAGAAGTAAATGCTAATGAAACAAAAGACATAGACAATTTGGATGAGATGAGTATAGACGAACTGTTAGGAGAATTTTATAATAAACACCCTGAACTCAGGGAAGAAAATTTAGAAGATTTAAATTTAACTCCAAATGACTTAGAATTTCAACACTCCAATACTGATCAACTTCACTCAGACAACGAGTCCGTAATAGTGAATATAGACGAAAACGAACAAACTGATGAAGATGCAACAATGCATTCCAATTTTAACGGCAACACAGTAATCAATATACCCATATTAGAAGGACCAATTAATAAAATAAATAATCAAATCATTATTTCTGAAGTAGAATGTGCCCCTGCCAAACACAAAATTATCAATTTATTCGACAACTCAAAACAACGAATATTGGTACAACTTTCAAAGAAGGAATTTGAAAAAGATGTTATTAATTTTATTAAATCTTATATAGTTCCCAAAACTAAATACGGTCTATATTTTGAAAGTGACATCTATGAAAAATTTAGTTCAACACTGGCATTATATTTTAAAGATGCTGAAATCAATTTTACTAAGTATACGGATAAATTGATGGACATTGAGTCGAAAGAGGAGGAAAAAGAAATAATTGAAAATTACCATGTAGGTAAAACAAATCATCGGGGAATCGATGAAACCGATACTGCAATTAAAAGATTATATTATTGGCCCAACCAAAGAAAATCCGTACAAACTTTTATCAATCAATGCGAAAATTGCCTATTAGTAAAATATGGCCGAAGGCCCCTCGAACTAAAATTCAATATTACCCCCACACCAACAAAACCGTTCGAAATAGTACATATTGACACCATAACACTAGATAACACAAAATTTCTTACGGTTATAGACACATTTTCAAGATTTGCACAAGCCTATAAACTTAATTCTGGGCAAGCGATTGAAGTAGTGAACAAATTGATTAAACATTTCAGTAGGCATAATACACCAGAACAAATAGTACTAGACAACGGAGTAGAATTTAACAATGCTCTTGTTATAGAACTCCTAAAGTTATACAAAATTAATATACACTTCATATCTTCCCAACACCCTGATTCAAACGGAGTAATAGAACGCTTTCACTCTACACTAATTGAACATATTCGACTCTTAAACAATGAAGAAAATTTTCAAAAAGAAACAATAAAAAATAAAGTAAATTACGCGATATTAGCGTACAACAACACTATCCACTCAGTTACAAAACTAAAGCCAATCGAAATAATTATAGGTCATATAAAGCAAGAATCCCTATTACCAATAAATTTAGAGTCACAATTGTTAAATGATTACATTAACAAACACAAAGATAAAGTAGAGATAATATATAGAATAATTAATGAAAACAGTTTAAAACATAAAGAAAAACTTATAGAAAAACTTAACGAGGATAGAGAAGAAATATCAGTTATTCCCGAAAATGTTTACGTAAGAAACAAACAAAAACAATCTAAAACAAAGAATTTGTACAAAAAGGAAAAAATAAAATCCCGTAATCTTTTAAGGAAAACAGCTACGAAAGAAAAGTCCCATCATAATACAAAACCGAATATTCATTTAGCTAATGTAAAGAGACTACGAAAAACGACATCAGTTTAATACCGGAAATATCAATGTTACAGAACCTGGACCCTCGCTATGTCAGCTGCCAGGCCTGCATTCGAGATAAAAGATATCTCACACAACATCGGACTTCTACCAATATCTTTAGGAGAAGCGAGAATAATCACGTCTGAACACATTTTGATGCATTACTATGATATAGAAATACTACAGTCGGAATTCAACAATTTAAAACACCAATACAGAAAAATTTCCAAATATAATAAAACAATTTTGGAACAAATGATACCTTTTAATAAAATACTTAACTATACCGAAGCTATGGCTCAGGAGAAATTGGACAACTTGATCATACACTCGAATAACAGGAAAAGACGAGGACTGATCAATGGACTTGGCACAGCAATAAAATGGATTACAGGAAACCTAGATGATGCGGACGGACAAAAATTAAATACAATCATCGAACACATCAACACTAACCAAATTACACTTCAACATCAAATAAAATTCATGTATTCCCTTAACGAAAAAATAATCAGTAACTTTAACGAAACAATAAACACCTTACGGAGTAACGGAGAGGAATTAGAATGTAAAATAAATTTAATTGGTACAAACAGAAATATTCAACAAATAGCCTCAGTTAAAGATACTTTTAATCAATTACAAATCCTTTATCAATTATTACTAGAAATAATCCAAGATATTGAAAATTCAATAACATTTTGCAAATTAAAGACAATGCATCCAAGCATTATAAACACCCGTCAATTATTTTCGGAATTAAAAAGATTGGAGAACCGATTATACACTCAGTTGCCCTTAGAAGTGAAATATGAGAATATCATAGACTGAAAATATGTTAAAAGTCGACTGTAGAATAGAAACAAATCAAATAATCTACTTTTTACGATTACCATTATGTAGTAACGATAAATTTGAATTATATAAATTACAACCTATCCCAACAAAAGTTGGCCAAAAAATAGTTACTATTCCAGAAAATAAATATGTTCTTAAATCCAAAAATAATGAGCTAACATATTTAACAGACGAATGTATTAAAAACAAAGTTTACCATTGTCCGCAAATTCTAATATCGAATCAACAAAATCATTGCGAAAAGGAAATCATCCTACACGGAAACAATACACAATGCATGTACACGGAGCTTCAGATAAGCAACAACCACGTGGTATTCGTCCCAGAAATAAACCAATTTTTATGCACCTTCATCACGCCAGAGAAAATCCAGATCACACAAGACAACACGATAGAAACAAAAATCCTGGAAGGTATATTTCTGCTGAAACCAGGCAACAGCGAAATCATATACAAAGGACACCCACTCTTCTATCGGACAACGAGCCATGGAAAACCAAGCATCAACTTCAACCTCACATTTGAACCAACCCAGATCTCCAACTTCAGCATCAAGCTTCGTCATTTTACTCTTCATGATATTTCTCCAAACTTTGTGACAAAAAATAATGTTATACCATATGTACCTATAAATGTTAATCTAAGCCTATGTACATTATTCCTTTATATTTTAGTCATTATTATAACAATAATATTTATAATTAAATGCATAAAAACTAAAACTGTAAATAAAAATAAACAAACAGTACAGGTAGTAAAAGACGACCCCCCAGGGGAAGCATTATTCTAAGGGTGGAGGAGTTATATATAAGTTATATATATTATATTATTCAATATTAGTTATAGCTTTACTTGTACAGAAAAATGCACTAGGCTTATCAGATGTCGATTAAGCACAATTGCATTTTTCTCCCCCTTAACCCGAGGTGACTTAATGATTGACCGAGGGTAAATAGATTAAATTCTGTGTACGCTTCCTCGAATGTATATCGGCGGAGCTACTACTTTTTAAATAAACATTTTTTAAAAAGTGAAATCTCAAATTATTATCCATAATTTACATATACAGTAAAAATTATTTATAATAACACTGGTTATAATGAACGACCGGTTATAACATACAAAATCTCTGGTCCCATGAAATGTCATAAGGAAAAAACAATGGGAACCATTTATAATGAACAACCCCAGCTGCCTAATGCTTCTAGGAAAGATTCTTCCCCCCCTTTTTTTAAACTATAAATGTCTTTAAAAAATCTCTAAATAAAAAAGTAAATAAATAAAAAACCATGACCTTAGTCTCTTCTGTTGAAAAATTCGTGATAATTTCTTCGATTGAATTAGGAGATTGTGCGAGATTATTCGCAAGTGAAATGCGGACGTCTCATTCCAAAATATCAGGAATTGTGAAAAATAAAGTTATAGTTAGTTATAGTTAAAAAATGCAGGCCAACAAAGATAACAGATTACATACTACAATGATGCTAATAAACTCCGTACACATTTGTACACATGTACATATAATGTACTAATGCTTTAAAAACATTTATGTAAATAAATTACTTTACCAGGTTAGTATGTATTTTGTACTTCTCATAAACCTGGATAAATTATATAATTACTTATATAATGAAAACTGCTCTGCTATAAATGTAAATGCCTATCAATTCGATGAAATGTTAGATATAACTAACTGTTAACTAAGCATATATTGCTTATAGTGAATACCACTTAGTAAAGTTCGTTATAAACGATTAATAATTTAGTTATTAATGGCGGGGGAACATGATGGCTGAGTGGTTGGGGCGTTTGACTCGTGCTTACCATGCTAGTATTTTCAGGTTTGAATCCCGATATAGCCCTTGGCTTTTTAATCGAGAGTAAATAATGTAAGAAAGTATTGCAAAGTAGTTTGACCACTTGTCTAAGATACTCACCAGTATGTGTGTAAAATAAACATTACAGATGGTATCGCCCACCTGCCAGAAGTTGTATCTTAGGACAACTTTGTACAAAGAAATAAAATGAAAAAAGTAAATCAAAACTGAGAAAAGAATATCAAATGACAAAACAAAGGCTGTAAATTAAAATAATACTAATTCCTTGAAGGTATCACACAAATTAAAATGCTCAAACCAAAAAATAGTAAAATTAAAAGTTTATATCTTCAACCAAAAATTGCCGTTTCTCCAGGCTGCAATACAAAAGTCTAACCGTTTTTTCCCATATGCCATTTTTCCTAAACATAAGCCTATTGCCTCTTTATGTATCAACCACATTTTCCTGTGCTGCCTTTCTCAATTCATTAAGGGATGAGCACACAAAAAGGAAGGGGAGAGTGTTGCACATCGAGCACTTTGCCTGCCTATCCCTATCTTCATCATACAGTTTGGCATTAAGGTTAAGCAATTTTGCCTTCAAGCCAAAGATCCATCAGATCCACTCTGGCATCGTTTTCAAGGCTTCCACATCTGGTAGTCATCCTCCGGTACAACTTAAATTTGCTGTTCAGTTTGTGCATGTATCTTGAAATTTGTTAGTTTCTCATTGGCAATTTTTTGTTTAAATAGTTTTTATGTCCTTTTCCAGTATCTTTCCATCCATCCATAAAAGGTGATTCGGGATATCGTAAAATTAAAGGCCAAAATGCCTCTTCATTTATGCATTCTACTGCCAACTTTTTGGAAACCACATAATTAAGGTGAAGACTTCACTTCGGTCAATGTCCAGCTCAGTCTCCAGGTGGAGAATGTAACGAGGCAAAAAAATACAGTTTTTTGATAAACATAAACGGTATGTCTCTCTGCTGTATAATCCCCATAAACCCACACTTAAACTGCATAACATAAAATAGCCTGGATGACCTTCCTGAATATGGCAATCTTGGCGCTCCAAGGGACAACTCGCTGTCAAACACCCTCTTCCAAACAGAATTTACTGCAATCCTTACCCATTCTGCTCTTTTTTTGACATGCTTAGCAAAAGTGAGCCTTGGAATGAGCATGTCCCAAGATAAGTGTATTCATTGACAATTTCAATTCCCTTTGAGGCATATGTCCAGTGTTCTGTAGCCGCACATTGCTCACCTTTTTGAAAAATCATTATTTTTTATTTGACCACTCTCCTGTATGACAGGAATTACTTTATTGCTTTACTTAATAAAGCATAAATTATTTTCAAAAATAAATACGTTACTAGTGAAAAATCAATCTGCCTATTCCACTCCATTACTGAGGGATAATTGGAACAACCATGTTAAAAAAATATGAATGCTGTTATTTATTGAATAAAAAAAATGAAATAGGATTGTTATACAGAAATTGTATCTTACCTTCTTGACAATATACCATGCTCCAACCAATGAACAAATTACAAGACATACAATGTCATAAGTAGTAAATTCGTAATTGATTAACACTTTCGTATGATTCCCTTTTCCTCTAGTGAACTTCATATGGAATGGTATATTGGGAACAGCAGATGGAACCAAGGACGTCACAACAGAGCTAGAAATATCATGAAAATTAAATAATTAGCAAAGTAGACATTAATCTAATTTTTACAATTATTATTGTATCATTTGGTTAAAGAACACAACCGTATTTGCTTTTGTTTATTAAGAAATTATGAGTCTTTAATAAAGTACAACTAGGCAGTGTGATAAAATTGGCAGAGCTGTGCATCGCAGGAGCAATGAATACATTGATATGGCATGAGCTGCCTTAATACATTGACTGCGTCCCATGCTTGGCTATTTTATTTTGGTTTCCCAATGGTTAGGTTGGCGGAACCCAATTTATCACACAAAATACCTCTCTGGTTCTTAAAAATAATGTAAATGACTTTTCTTTTTTTTTATCATGTTTATCTAAGTTAGTATCAATTATATGATGCAAGAGTTGCACAAGAGTAGCTCCTGCAGCGCTAAGTACATGAAGAAGGCAACCTGCAGAACATTTGTTTCGTTTGAGTGTAAAGTTGAATAAAAGTCGTTACCACATTCTACAATAATTTTTACTTTAATTTACATAATCATACAAAATGGGTAAATAATTAATTAAAACAAAACATATACAAAAAAAAGCAAATTACCTGGTTTTCACAATAAAAAAATCACAGTTGACAAAATTTGAAACGACTGTAGCTGGTAACACTTTGGCCCTATCTGAGACAGCTGTACGAATTTCGAATGGAATTGTATAGTGGTAAAGTGGAGGGAGAGTTTAAAAGGTATTAATGGGAGGACACAGACTGTTCCACACACTCAAGATAGCTGGCTTGACACACATGTTGCATCTAACACATTCAATGATTTTTTTTTTTTTTTTTTGCTTTACGTTGGTTGCCATTTAGGCGGTACCAAGAGGGCCACCAACCCGGAAGCAGCCAACCAGCCGGGTGGATCAACGGGCCTGCCATTTGGGTATTCTTCTTTAGGAATATTCTTTCACTATAACGAGGGTCTTAGCGAAAATGTGGATAAAAACCACTAACATCGAAATAATGTGGAAAAGTCCACATCTCCCAAACCCCTGGAGCAAACTTCGCTCTGGAGGCCCCCTTCTCCACCCAGCAAGAAAACAGCAGCCGGACCGACGCCCCCCCCGACACCAGCCCAGAAACCTCCCCCCATTGTTTAGAGTCATCCATACAGACCCGAAGTCAACTAGAGACCATAATAAATAAATAAATAGCCAAATAAATAAATAAACTAACAAACGAATAGATAAATAACAATAACAAATCACTTAGCACTTAACAAATTCAATGAGTTAATAAATTAAAAATGTATAATATACAACTATTTTAATTCTTCTTACCTTGAGAGATGACAGAGAGACATAACGCCCAAAACAAAGAAATACGCAGTTAAAAGAATGTTTATGTACTCCTTGGAAAAAATCTATAATAAAACACACATAATATCAAAAAATATTAATAAATTATAAAACAATCAACAAAGGAAAAATGAAAATTAATTTACACAGAAAATATTTTACAAACAGGAAGGGGTTTGTTTCCAAATATTAGTAAGAATGTGAATTAAAAAGTATGTTCTTAAACAAATACAACTGAATGATTTAAAATAATCACAATTTGAAGTACCATAACTTGAAAACAAAAAGCCTGATTAATACAATAATTCAATTATGTAATCTGAAATAGTTTTTATCACATAAAACTAATTCTGAAATTCATAATCACCAGAAGGCTATTTATTGCAACAATTTCAATGCTATTTTCAACTATACTATCCATTACAATATTAAACATAATTACTATGCTAATTAATAAACAATTTACCTATTTCATTTCTTCAATAAAAAATAATATAAAATAAACCATGCTTTTTTTTATTTATTTCATAAGTGTTCAATGTTCAGTTGCTCCACTTCCATTTTTATTTATTTTGCTTAATTTTGTATAAAATTTAATAGATGACTGATCAATCAAATCATTTACTCTGATAAATCTAGCTATGTTTCTGTTATAGAATGTACTGGACATGTTTGATCTGTATTTCAATTTTTGATTCCGCCGTACTTAAGACCCGTAGATTAACCTTTAAGATGTTAACCTTTAAAATTAAAATAAAATAAACAATCTGGCACTAGATTGCAAAGGATCAACTAGTGGTGACCCTCCTAGGCAACCAATATCGTCTGCCCAACATGTCATGAAGCCACTGCCGCTTTAACCTCCTGGGAGGATTGTTGGGAATAGTACGGGGATGTTAAGACTAGGAGTAAGAGATTGGGGTGTAATGAAAAGGATCTGCAGAATTTTTTGTATCAGGATAATACATGACATATTATATCATGTTGGTTTTTCTTTTACAAGTTGGATCACATGGATCAAAACAAGATGTGTTTCAGCAAATAAACAAAGAGAATAAGACTGAAGAAGGAAGGCGGAAGTCCCTGAAATTGATATTGAAAAAATTAAATTAAAGATTTTAAGAAAAGATGGGATTTCTTATTCTTGAAGAAAAACCTACTGTACATGACATGTTTGCCAAAAGGAATGTTAAGGTCATTATGGACTGTATGATTGAATATGTAGGTTTATTTTTTTCAGAGGATTTTAGATTAGAAAATTTAATTGGGATGATAGCTGAATTATTTAGTTTTAGACTCGTATATGGATTCCATGTTAGTCTTTTGTCGATGTGCAGTCCAAGGTAGCGGACATGGTGAACTATAGGAAGGGATATGACATGTAGAGACAGTAACCCTTATCTGAGTGGCTTTTTAACTAGTTTTTTGAATAATAATACTGTAAAAAAAGAAAAAGAATAGAAACTAACAATTTTTGAACATGTTATGTTAACATTAACGCTAAACCATGAATGTTTACTTATGTGGGTGAAAAGTATAAATATATGCACGGATGTTGTTTTTTCCTCATGCTGACAGCAATTAGCCACTTCTGACAAAGATAAAGCTTTTTTATTTGCATCCTACTTATCGAATACACCTTATCCAGACCTAAGCAATCCCAGACATGACGAACACATTCAACAGGACCTTGAGTGCCCCTTATCACTTTCTCCTCTCCCTAAACCCTTCATCACAGGTCAAATTCGTACATTATCAGTCAACTCCAAAAATAAATAAAAAAATTTCCTTACCACATTTACTGCCCAATCCAATGAAAATTGTCAATCATAAGACTCATTCTCAAACCTCAAAAACCTTAACATCCCCCTATGTCATATCGCCATATCAGTTTGTTACCATTACTTGGCAAAATCCATCATTCCATCCCATCAATTCGGGTTCCAGCGATATCACTCTACCATTCATGAGTGCCTCAGGGCGGTAGACATTATTGCATCCTTAAACAGAAGGAATGCTGCTCAGGTGATTTCCTAGATGAAAGGCAAGCATTTGAATGAGTGTGGCATCCAGGCATACTCTGGAAACTCAAGGTCATTCCATTCACTCAATACCCTCCTAAAATCCTATCTGTCTGATTGGTACTTTCAAGTATGAATCTGAACACCCTCCTCTCCCATACACTATTGGGGCATTCTGCAAGGCAAAGTCCTTGGTCCCATTCTCTGTTCATTATACACTGTACACATGTCAATCCTGACACAGTACTCCTCACCAGATAATATCGCCATCATTTCGGTAAACCCAAACCCTGAACTTTCCCGTTTGGAAGTTCAAGAAATAAAGGATCAGACTTAACGAAACCAAATCCCAGCAAATAACCTTCACCCTTACTGCAAATCTGTTCCTCACCAAGCAACCAATGTCATCTACTATTTAGGACTTTTCATGGACAAAAGACTTACTTGGAACCCACATATTAGACTCAAAAGAATAGAACTTAACAGACTATGTAAACTACTCAAAAGGCTACTTGATTACAGATCAAAATTCTCAGTATTTAAACAAAAACCTCACCTAAATATCATTACTAAAACCAATCTAGACATACAGAATCAAACTGTGCAGTTCAACAACCAAGCATTCCATCCTCCAGTCCAAAATCCTTCGAACCACTGCTTAAGCTTTTAATTTGTATCCAACCATACTTGACCTCGAAATCCCATTTGTCCTGAAAAACTGGAAGAAGTTGGGTATAACCTCCATAAAATCCTAGAACTTCAACCTGACAATCCTGTAAGATGTCTTAACACACTGACTACCATTTTGATTGCCCACGGTGGAACACATTTCCTGTGCATAAAAACAATATAAATGACTGTTTTATTTTTATCATTTACTGACTCAGTCCCAACATTTCACAGTCCTTGGTAATGTTGGGACTAAGTCAGTCTTCAAGGAAATTTGAGATTGCCTGGAAAAACCATGTCTTTGCTGTCTAGTGTGAAGCCTTGTTTCTCTTTAGTGCCAAAGAACCCTTCCTATCATAGAGTGATTTACACTCGTCTCCTGGCGACTTCGTGCTGACTATATCATTCCTATAATAATGTTATGACCCTGACACTGTCATACTCATTCAAATGCCTGACTGGAGCCATTGAAAAAGGTTTAAGAATAAGAATAATATCAAATAAAATCAACAAAGGAAAAATATTAATGAAAAGCAATCCTTAGCAGAATGGAAGGGTATGATGCTTCTTTCTTGTGCAAAAAGGATTAATCAGTACAAAATTAAATAAAGGAAGTAAACAAAGCATTATTTACTGTTTATTCTGTCTATGATTGCTTCTAACTACCTGTAACTAATGGAGAAAGATAATGGATTTAATTTTAAACTAAACAAATTGAGTGATGTGTTAAACTTGTCTATTAGTGTATAATGTTAACGTTATAAAACAATAAATTCTCTCACATAGACAAAATACTAAAAAAATAACACAGCCTTGGTATATAGAATGACTATGAATTCCGCATAATAAAATTTAAAAAAAAAAACAAGTAAATATGGAGAAAAGGAAATAGAATACACATGTTACCATATGGATGGCAAAATTGAGGCTGAAATTGCTTATACTAAGTCATAATCTGTGGTTGGAACTCACCTCAAAGAAAATATAGAGACCAAATAACGCAGCACTGGCTAGAAATGGAAACATCGCAGCATCTTTCTCTGTCATCGTATCTGGCTTCCCTCCAGTTTCCTGCATAGAAACAATATTTAACGTGAATTATTGGTAAAGTTAGAGAATTTTAGTCATTGCTTCTGTAAGAATATGTACAGCTGTACAGAAGTCATAAGGTTAAATAATATTTTGAACATATGACACTTAATATCTTGACATACCTTGTGGTGCTGTTTCTGCTCCTTGTGATATTTAACTGAACGGATGGAACCGAAAAATACTGGAAGAAGGGCCATGACGACGAGGCTGGTATAGGCGACTGTGACACCTTCTTTTGTGGCCGGGATCCTTTTGACGGCTTCTGTAGCATTTTCGCTTACGTTCTCTTTGAATATTTTTTGTAAAAGTTCTGCCATTTTCTTCTTTAAAAGGGCTGAATGACTGTCGAACTGAAATAGGTAGAAAACCACGTGGTTAATTTACTCGACGAGCGAAGAATCGACGGGACTCCGACTCGGCAGAGTTGGAACGGAGTCGAAATTAAAGGAAGTGGCCAGACGGCGGTGGAGCTAAATAGAAAGTGAAGTAGAAGGTGGGGAACTGACTGGAAAACTGATATCACACAATCGACGAATGACACGTCTGATCTTCTGTTGTCATTGAATCGATCATACGCAAACCAAGTTGGAACTCGTTTACAATCTCGATTGTTTTGTTTTTAAGTGACATCATTGAATTTTACAAGCATTTGCTTTTACTTATTTATTCATTTATTTAAACGGGCGGATGCCAAAAATAACCCAATTAAAAATACAAATTTGTCCATATGAACAATTTAAAACATGAATTTTTCATTTGTAAGAGATTAAACGAAAAACAATTATTAAAAACCTAATAATTGTTACCTGTTATTAATGCTATTTATAATTATCCCCGGCAAGGAACCCTGCTGCATAGCCGAAATTCGGGCGGCAGGACTTCCAGCTCACAGCAAAAGCTGGTCATGTTCTGTACAGTGTACGCGCAAGAGACCACTCTAAGACCCTGATAGTAGAAACTATCGAGCCTCTGTAAGTGTATTTTTAGGGCTGAAGAAAAGAAAAATGTAGAACACTTCACAGATCTTTTCTATATCATTCCAATTTTAGTATATGTGCTGTCAAAGCGAGGACATTTTTTTAGAATTATATACTAAGCAATCAGGCTAAATCTTTCATTCTTATAGTCCTATCAATATCATTTGCCCAATAGCAAAAGTATTTGAATCTATTATTTAAGACGATATATCCACATGTGTTACAAATTATTATCCTGTAACGAAATGGCTTTCTAAAAAATAAGTCAATATCCACCAATCCATCATGACATTTTGATTGCTAAGTTGGAGGCATATGGTTTTTATGACCATTTTCTCTGTTGATTTCATTCTTAACTGGAAAATAGATTCTGAATATCAAAGTTAATTTTGATGAATCTTTTAAATTTACAGTTACTCCCGGAGTTCCTCAGGGCTCTCATTTAGGGCTCTCTTTTTGTTTCTTGTTTTTATAAATGACATTGACTCTTTGCTTAATTATATACATTTTTTTCTTTGCTGATGATCTAGAAAATTTTAAACCTGTTTCTTCTTTTTACAACCACTTAATGCTCCAAAAGAATTTAAATTCTCTTCACTTTGGTGTTTAAATAATAATTTAAATCTCAATAGTTCAAAACGTTTACATATCCGCTTCTCAAGGTGCAATAATTCTATCAACTACACATACACAATGAATGACACCCCCTCAATTTAGTTAACATTATTACAAATCAAAACCTATTTAACCAGCAGCTAATGTTCTAAAACCACATTTTAAGTTTACTGGTAAAGCTCAAAACTTTTCGGATTTAAAATGCGTTTTTCTAAAGATTTTCAGAATATTTAGGTGTTAAAAGTGATTTATATTTGTTTAGTTAGATCCCATCATTAAATTCTTTTCTGTAGTTTAGTCACCACATAATCAGTACCTAAAACATTCTCTTGAACGTGTTCAGCCTATTTTTCTCAGGTATGTACACTGGGTTTTATCCACAATTTTGCTGTAAATTATTCAACAATTCTAAATGCCTTGAATGTAAACACACTTGAAACCAGATGTAAAAATATGATGTACTTTTCCATAAATTATTAAATAATCAGAAAGTGTCAAGAAAAGAAACTCCTCTAATTAATTAACATTAAAATTCCATCTCATAATTCCAGAAACCCTCGAAATTTCAATGTAGCCTACAGTAGGAACAATTATACTTTTCATTCTCCAATCAATAGAGTTCAGAGACAGCCAACTCCAATGAGGAAGACTTTTTCACTGATAAAAGTACAAAAATAAACAACTTTAAATTCCACTTCGAATTATATCTAGACATAGTTACATATATATATTTAAATTAGGTATGCAAAACAAAGTCAGCCTCTGCTGGTTGCCAGGACATGTGGGAGTAGAAGGCAACAAGAAAGTGGATGCCCTTGCAAGAAGAGGGGCTGCTATACCGATGATAGGACCCGAGCCCTTCTATGGCATAGGAATGCACACTTTCAATGAGCACCTCAGACAGAAGGATAAAAAGAAAATAAGGGAATGATGGAACTCACTCATTGGACACAAACAATCCAAGAACCTCATAACTAATTTTAGAAGGAAAGAAGTAACAGAATGTAAAGGAAGCAGGAAAAACTGTGAATCCTAACAGGATTCTTAACAGGACACTGCAAATTGGCATAACCCAACACAGGATGCAGATTCTGCAAAGAAGCAGAGGAAACACCAACACACATACTAACAAACTTGCCTGAAGGAGGAAGTGTTTTGGGACATAGAACATAACCATGGAAGAGACTTGACCATTGAAACCAGACCTGCTATTCAAGTTCCTTGATGAACTAGGACTTACCGGTTTGCTTTAAACTCAGGATGGGGGATAAAATAATACTCTTAAGATAGCTTTCAAAGGGCGCAGTATAATAGTATAATACACACCCCAACTAATACATCAATCTATCATATGAATACTTTTATATCCACTTATATTTGTGTTCTTATATATTTATTTATTACCTATATTTTGATTCTATTTTGTGTTTACCTTTTTTTCTGTTATTAAGCTTCTAAGCCTGTATTTGTAATTTTTAAAAATATTCTGCTAAGCAATGATAGAATTAAAACTACCAATTATAATAAAAACAGACAAAAGTAACAATCTAATTATTTTGAGTAACTAGGATAATATGATAATGAATAAGTACTGGTTTTTGTTAGGATTTAAAAGAATGTTGTTATTACTTGACCATTTATTAAGAGAATGAAGCTCATGGTTGAGCAGAGCTTCAAAGATGTTGCTTGTAGGATATTTAATGAAAAGCTGAGTGTCATCAGCATATAGATAAAATTGGGAGACGTTAAGAACTAATTAATTATTTAAGAATATAGTGAAGAATAAAAGTCCAAGAATAGAGGCTTGGGGTACACCAGCTGAAATCAAGAGAGAAGTGGAAACAAGTGTAGCTTTAGCTCGTAGAATT
This sequence comes from Cimex lectularius, assembly GCF_000648675.2. NCBI lineage: Eukaryota > Metazoa > Arthropoda > Insecta > Hemiptera > Cimicidae > Cimex > Cimex lectularius. The sequence continues at coordinate 405,119 of NW_019392750.1, read as the reverse complement.
CTACCAGTAGAAGGAAAACCAAAAAGAGAGTTTCCAAATAATAATAAAATTATGATTTACGAAGGAGAATGCATTGGAAAAATCAAGTAGAACAGTAATAGTACATGTGTGGTGTTTAGTGACCGTTAGTCAATGATTTTTCGAAGTTCATGAGATACGGATGGTGTGACGTAGGTTTTAGAAAAGCATTTTCTTTACCGTGTCAACGTTTCGATTTTTATTGAGATCATCTTCCGGGCTCAAAGTAGATGTGTCATTATTGTCTGTCTTGTTGAGAGTGCCCGGGCAACTAGCGGCCTAAGTTAAGATTTGACCCAGAGAATTTGGATTACGGTGTTACCCTATGCTCTTCAACTTATATTTGTTTATACGAAATATTTTAATTGTGTTGAGTGAAATTTATTTGTTTATGACGGTAAATGACCGGCAATTGACATCATTGAATGCGTTGCTGAAATAGCTCGAGAATATAGATGTCAGTGATAACAGTTGTCAAGAAGGTTGTCATGAGCATGCTATCGTATGCTATCCTTGTCATAAGTTTTGTTGACGTTCGCAAATGAGAACCGCGATGAGTTATTTCATTTTTGCAATTTAATAAAAATAAAAAAATAGACAAAAAACTGTGGAAAAAATGTGGTCATTCTTTGGGCGAGACAACTCCAGTCATTTTCCGTACGAATTGCAGGAAAAATACGGTGACTCATACAACCAAGATTCGTGTTTTTCCTTGTACAAAGGGGTCTCAAAGGTATTCATTTTTTCATATTTTAAATCATACTTTATTTGATAAAACCAGTCACCACTGCTGCATAGAAGTTAAAATTTTATTATTTTTCTTTCTTTTTTTCATTTAATTTGTTATTTTATACCTTTTTTTTACCCTAACCAGCTGATAACAATTATGTATACAAACCTACAAATTTTTATAAAAACAGTAGAAGTTCGGTGCCTACACTCATTAAAGAAAGTCTCTGGACACCTTCCGTGAAATAGGAGCAAACCTTTTTAATTAATATTATAATGGGCTAAATATAAATAAACAACACAATGTCTCTGCAACTATAAACTATAATCAATGGCAAAAGTCATATAACATTTAATAGCATTCAATACATAGAAAGTAAACAACATTATTCATATGAAGGGTAATTCACTACTCGTATGACAAATTTTGTCAGTGCTTCAACAGTTCAAGTGCAACAAAAAAATTCTTATGAACTATGGTCTGATTCTCAACCTTTTTGCAGATATTCAACATTTGATGTTTTTTCAACAATTTACGGTTTTCATCATAAATCTATTCACAGCTCTTGAACTATTCATTTTTGTGGAAATAAAAAAAAAGTATTGAAAAAAGGGTTAAATTTCCTTTAACCCTCAAACAGTACGGTATGGGTTGGATCCTACCCAGCATTTCCCTACCATCCCCTTTCATTGTCAGTGGTCAAGTTGGCTAGGAACCCCACCTGCCAGTCATCCGACATCTAGTATAATAATAATAATTGCTTTATTAATACAACATGTTTACAAAACAAAAATATATGCCATAACATAAAATAACAGCATGGATAAAAACCGTCTGCCCAACTGTATGCTGCAAGACATCTAGTATATAGACTATTGATATCAGATAAGTGAATTTGTCTTCCAAATTCCAGTTGTCCAGTCTATCGAGGTATTTTTATCCAGGGCATACCAAAAATGTTCCTTATATTACTAAGGACTTTTTCGCAGTTTTGATCCGAAAATATCTTGGCAACAACTGTTTTGCACTCTTGAGGAAGTTCTAGGAAATTGTCGTCAGGACAAAGAGGACCCTGATCTGGATAAATATGTGTCAGAAGTGGACGGCAAAGTCTCATGAACAATGACATTGAAGATGTTTTCGACTGTGATGAGGTCGAATGCTCCAAGTCTGATGTAGAAGGAACAGATGGTACAACGTTTGAATTATGGTAGGAAGTGGAAACAGTGTGGACTCACAATTCTAATATTACATCTACATAGTACTATTACACCTGCTAAAAACTACAAGTATTTAACAGCACATGTATGTTCCTCACTGAAGATATCGCAAAGCTGAAACATGTTTGGTTGTGCCGAAACCCGTGAATATAGATGAACGCAGTGCCAGGTCAAATTAAATGTGAATGTGATGCATATTAATGAACTTTTCTACTCTCATGCAAAGAAAAGTATATAACAGGAGTAATTAGGACTATAAAAGCTACTAAACAACCTGTAGCTAGAGGGTATAACCAGTAGAAACACAATAATCATACTTGGTTGCACAAAAGTGCTAAATGCTTATTTATGTTTTAACGCAATTTTTTTATAGATGAGAATGTTTTAGGGTAAATAAAACCACTAATTGTTTTTATTTTTTATTTTATTTTAGACTACTAAAGAAAATGTAACAATTTTTGTATATGACAAAAAACTTGGCAGCAATGAACAATATGAACATGCCAAAGCATGCATTAAACGGCTCAAAACTTTAAGACATCCAAGTATTTTAACTTTTCTGGACAGCCAGGAGGTAACATTTATTATTTTTGCATTGCCACTAATAAACTTTAGTTAATTTTAATTTTTAAAATGTTCTGTTTAATTACATATTGCACACTGTGATATCAAAATAAAACATTTTGAAAATTGATCTATCATTGAAAGTTTAAAAAAATTAAAATAATTAATGGATTTATTTATAAAAGTATTTATTTTTGTTTTAAAGGTTCATTTTTTTTTCTAGAATGATTCCAATATCTGTATTGCTACAGAATTTGTGGAACCTCTGACTGACTTCATTACAAAAATAAAGGACCTTCCAAAAAAACATTTGTATCTATCATGGGGTATATTGAATATTGTGGTATGTATGATTCTAAAACATTGACAATAATGTTTAATTCTAGCTAAATGTTCCATCACGATTCATGAAAATAAACATACTTTAGATTAGTGAAGGGTCTACGTTACAATAGTTTTTCATATTATTCTCCATTAAAATTTTATAATATGCTGGGATTCAAACCTAGAACTCCTAGAATGGCAAATACAAGTTGGATGCCCAAGCCATTCAGCCATCATGGCCTCCAAGATACTAAATATATGTAGTACTATGCTATCGATTAAACATGATCAATCAGATGATTAACAAACAACTTACCAAAGTAGAAAACTAATGTAAATAATTGACTTTTGTTCAAAGCAAATTGATTTTGGAATATTCCACTTGGAAAAAGATAATTCTGGAATTTTTTTTTTTTGCCTTGAACTAGTGCACATCTAGCCATCTACATTCATTGCTTGGTGCTACCGGCCCCCGCCGAGCCAGCACGGCCCCTGAGACCGGCCAGGAAGGACACCTGGGCTCTCCATTTGTAACGGACTGTTCCCGATGGTGGTGGATAAAAACCTTACATGGTAAAGCTACCCTTGGAAAAGTCCAACACCATCACACAGTCCGAATCGTAACGCGCCCTGAGAGCGCAGAGATGTCCCCCCAACGGTCTTCAGCCGAACCGTCCCCGCACGGCCCCCCTCCCGGATGCCAACATGCCTCAAGGATGGCTATATATCTTAAATATCTATGTCGTTATCGGTGATGAATTTGTATATGGTATCTAGTATTTCAATAAAGTTCATATAGTTTAGAATTAAGTTTACCGAGGTGGGGAGTGGGATTTTATATTTCTTGAGCGCTTTAAAAATATGTTCTCTTCCGGTAGTCTTCAGTGGGCATCCCAGTATGATGTTGTTTGTGTAATTCCTATCTTATGCAGGTGTGATGGGAGTCTATTGTGGTTGAACCTCAGTCTACATATAGTGGTAAAGAATTTCCTATTTCTTTTAACATTTGAAAACCACGGTTTAGACTGGATGTTTGGTTGGGAAGCAGAGTACCAGATGCCTTTGCTTTTGGATGATTGTTCATACTTGCTTTGCCATTTCTTGCGTAATAAGACCCTATTATGTGATACAATGTCCCCGGCTGAGATCTCTTTGATGTCGTTTCCCGATAGAGCAGCCGCTTTTGCCAATGCATCAACCCGCTGGTTAAATCGGTTGTTGTTATGGCCTTTGACTCAGAGAAGATGAATAGCTATACCGCTTCCGCAGGCTAACAAAATGTTTTTGATCTCTAGAATAATGGGATCTAGTATCCGTTTTCTTCAGGGCCGTCAGAACACTAAGGCTGTCCGAACAAATTATGGTCTTGGCTGGTTTTGTCTGTTTAATGTATTTGATAGCTTCCCTTATGGCTATAGCTTCAGCGGAGAAGATCGTACACAGAGGTGGGAGTTTAAACTGCCTGGAATAGTCATTATTTACATTAAGTATTGCAGCCCCCCACCCCATACTGGGATTTTGAGCCATCTGTATAGACTACCGTAGCCAGCGGGCTTTTACCAGTCTCAAAACAGACCTTAATGTAGTCCTGTTCACCTTTTAATTCCTGTATGCACGTTATAACCTTAGGTGGGCAGAGTGGAATAAGCCAGTGGAGTTTCGTGTTTGACGAGCGGATAATTTTTCCCAGAGAGATGCTTTTCATTTTCATATGAGTTTCAAGTAAAGGTGGCGTGACTCTAGGTGGTTTGTGAGGATCACTAAGGGCAGTGACCGCCAAAGCATCCAGTCCCATAACTACAGGATGGTTGGGATCGTGCATTCGAGTAGCTAGGAATTTTGTTGTTAGTTGATTCCTTCTTAGATGCAGCGGCTCCGTATTGGCCTCTACCTTGAGGGAATCAGTAGGGGAAGATCCAATGCCCCAAGACAAAGCCTTATTGCCCTGTGTTGGACCGTTTCAAGTTTTTTTAGGTGGGATTTGGCTGCACTGCCATAGACTATCGACCCATAATCAATGCGTGCGAGAATAAGGGCATGGTACATCATTAACCCAATGCTTGGGTGGGATCCGTACTTAACTTTAGAAGTACATCTTAAAATATTCATTGCTTTTTCAACATTCTTCTCGACGTACTCCATGTATGGTTTCCATAGGATTTTGCAGTCAATAGATACTCCCAGGAATTTGAAGGTGGGATAGGTCTTGATCTTATAGGGGCCTAACTTTAATTCCTTGGGTTGAACTAGTTTCCTTCTTCAGGATATTATCATTGCAGCACTCTTTTGCTCTGACACTGCTAATCTTCTAGAATATTAATATCAGGATTTGAAAAATTGTACTTTCTTTTTTTTTTCCAACACACACAGACATGAAGGTGGGGACCGTAGTGGCTGAATGATTAGAAAGCCTAACTTGAATTTGCCATGCAGTCATGGGTTCAAATCCCAGCTTATGGAATTTTGTTTGGGATTTATTTGGAAAATGTCTTGTAAAGTGATTTGAACTCCTCGTCTGGGACACCCAATGGGTAGTTGAACTTAAAGTCCTCCTGTATAACGGAATTACTTTATCTTTACTTTATATGATTATTTGGAGGTCATGAGATGCGGTGTGAGGTTTTCGAAAAACATTTTCTTTATCATACCAACGTTTCGATCTTTATTGAGATTATCTTCAGAGCTCAAAGTGTTTGTTTTCCATGCAGATGTGTCATTCTTGTCTGTTGTGTTGAGAGTGCCAAGTTTTACCTTATATATTGAGGTTTGGAATAAACATGGATGTAAAAAACATTTGAAAAATATATGTTAGTATGACCAATTTTTTTTTTTTTAATTAATTTATCCATGGACATTGATGTTTTATTGAAAACAATAATTATTAGTATTTTAATTTTTTTATTTTATTCTGATGAATGCATTTCGGGCTATTTATTTATTGGTTCGGCCTACACTCCATTGTCCACGAATGAAAATAAAAAAAAAAGAAAAAAAGATCAAGAACTTATTATTTGGTAGAAAATGTTATCGTAAATGGATTCTTGACTACTATCCTGTGGGAGTGGGAGTGCCACAGGACAGTGTGCTCGGTCCAATCCTGTACCTTCCTCTACACCTCAGGTATTTAAATTACACCATCTACCCTCCCCCCTGCATTCTTTGCAGATGACAAGTCTTGCTTCCCTCTCATCCTGATGCTATATTTGTCTCGGAAGGGGTACAGGCATGTCAAATGAATAGCCGAAGGAAGCAAACTTGGGAAGATAAAGATTAACGAAAACAAATGTACCCGTGTTACAGACTACCTTCTGAAGCAAAACCCCTCACACAATATTCTTCTACACCATTCCTTTCCCTAAAAGGTATTACACTACATTGGGTTCTATCTTGACGCAAGTTTAACCTCGAACTGATGCATACAACTAAAAAGATAGAAACTAAACAGACTCTTTGGACTACTCTATAAACTATTTGGGCGTAAATCTAACTTGTCGACAAAAAATAAACTGATACTCTGCAAATCACTATTGAAACTGATTTGAACATATGGACTTACATGGACATATGGACTGCACCTCAAAACCTACCAAAATTCCAACCAATTCAGTCCTTCCAATCCAAAGCCCTCAGAATCGTACTTAACGACCATCACCTTCCAACCAACCTTCCACAGTGACAAATACCCTTTGTAAATAAATTAATCCTAACCAAATTTTCTAAGTTCCATGATAAACTTTCCACTCACCCCAACCCAATAGCCCAATCTATCTGCAACTTAATCCATCCCTACAATCCAGTCAGACGACAAAAGTGGATATGGCCCCAGGACCTCCTCGCCTAGAACTAGCCTTTGTGTATAGTTAGGACAACAGCAATGGTTGCTAACTCACCTCAAGATGTGTATTGTAAATATATATATGATAAAACCCATAAAAATACAAAAATTATTATTTTATACAGATGGCAATAAATATTTTACTAAAAAAAAATTTCTTGACTAATTGGTATGTTTAAATTTAGGAATGAAATGCATATAAATTATTTTTTAACTACATTCTTAATGTTTGTTTTAATTTAGAAAGGTGTGGCATTTCTCCATAATGATGCTAGGTTAAAACACAACAACATTTTCTCTGGCTCAGTGTTCGTTAACAGTGCGGGCGAATGGAAACTTGGAGATGTTGGCTATGTTTCAGCAAGCAATAGTTCATATCCATTAAAAATACATCAGGGATTACAGAAATACAATCCACCAGAAATAAAATCAGGTAGTTGTCCTGATGATTCACTTTATTGGTAAGTAAATATATATATGCATGTTTTATTATAACCATTAACCCATTAACAATTTGCAGGAGTATTGACAGCTGGGGGTTAGGAATATTTATGTGGGAAGTGTTCAATGGAAAGATGACTCATAACAACGCACTAAAAAATATAACAAAGGTACATACTTTCTTCTCTTTTTGCCACTTTGATTAAGCTGTTTAGAGAGGTGTTCTACACACGCTATATTTACACAGTTATGACTGTTATATTATCTCTCCCAACCTGCCGTTTAAAATTAGTTATAAATTTAGGAAAATTATATTATTTTTAACAAATGTTAATGCAGTTATCTAGTATGATAACCTACATTATATGTTTTAAATTGAAATTTACTTTTTCTTGTCTGGGAGGAGTAAACCTGTTTTACTTTTGTTGTTACCCCAAAAAAAGGTTGTCAGGGCCTCACTTAAAGACATGGCACTTATTAAAAGTATAAAAGAGGAGCCGATAGATGTAAAGGCAGGCGGAATAACATGCCCCCCTCTTATGTATTGGTGCCCGACCTCAAAGCACCACCCAACATCTTTTTTCATGCTACATCATCTTTATTGCTTATAATCCTTACTTTCAAGAAATAAAATAATATGTATATATTATTTACATGCACATTGGTATTGTGAGACTTTTTCCTTTCGAACTAGGTGGAATATTAGCCGAAATTCCATGATGGTATTTATAAAAACAATATGTAAAGAAAAAGAGAACAAGGTAAACACATATCTAAAAATGAAAATATGCAACATTCGCTTTATTCATAACTAATTTTAAAATTTTTATTTTTATTGATTAATTGTTTATTAGGAGCTACATTATGCTGGCTGTCAATGCGAAACTTAAAGATGCATTGTTTCCCTGGTTATATTTTGCAGTAACAACTATTCAAAACTTTTCTATAGCTTGGGTTTATTTTAAACAGTCTATGTTAGTAAAACAATGTAAATAGTTCTTAATTATGTTTATTTTTACAATTCTAAGTGCACAAAGTTCTGGGTTATTTCAGGTCTAATTTTACCATTCTTGAGACAAAAGCTTATTTTTTAATATTTTATTGTGTTAAACTTTCAATATAATACCACAGTGTTTTCCTTTCCTGAAAAAACTATGACCGCCCTGAACATTCTTTTATTTATTATTGTTTATAATTATTATTNTTATTAATTAAAAATAACTCAGATAATGCTGCTGGAAGAGCAATACTTTATCAAAATTAATCTGTTTTATAGTAACAAGCTAAAGGGGGCGTCGGTGGCCGCAATGGTTTAGGCGTTGACACAGTGCCCATCACTGTAAGGTAAAGGTCCCGGGTTCGAATCCAACGGCCCTGCATTCGTACCCGACATACTTACAAATGGGCTTTTTTTTTTCAAATACACCGGAACCCCGAGGGTTGATATAACCTCTGCTGTTGCGAACCCTCGGGGGTAAAAAAAAGTAACAAGCAAAAAAATTTTTTATTAAAGAGTGAGACATTTTTTGATACCTTATCAATGTATTGTCATGCTTGTTTTATTATGTTATCTCTCTGAATTTTAATTTTATGAATAATGAATCTGAAAATTTTGTAGATTTTATTATTAATAAGTACGCTGTGAGCATTAAAATAAATTAACATGCAATTGATTATTACACCATAAAAAATGTATGATGTATATTTTAGTATAGCTGTACACCTTTAAAAATTTATTATAAGTTATAATTATTATCTTCTTTTTAATCATTGTTTTAGATTCCAGAACAATTGCAACCTATATATTGTGAACTCGTTGCGGCATCCCCTCAAAAACGATTAAGTACAGTCAAGGTTTTAGAAAGGTAAGATCCCAGAAATACTATTTGCAAAATTTATGCTACAATTTTTTTTTTCATATTTAGTCAGAACTCTTCAGGTANTATATATTTCAAGTATATACTTCTCAAAAATGAATAGGGATATTTATAATTTATTCTTATTCTATTAACTTTAATTAAATTAACTGATATATTCTTGTTAGTTGGATAAAACAAAATAGAAAATATAAACCAAAAACAAACAAATGTTAATTCTCATTTTTAATAATGGATTTCTTAAGAATAGAAAACATGAAGATTACTCATTTTGTAAACAAACACCTTTACTTGACTTTTCTCCATGTTAATCCAGTTGTATTCTCTTTAACCTTGGAAAAACATCATCTGTGAGAATGAGTCATCGAGGTCACCGGCAAGTGGATATCACACAGACAATTGGCATTTCTCAGAGAGTGGGCTAAGGGGCTTTAGCCCAATTCCGAGTGACTGGAAGTACTAATAGGAGGCCCGGTAGTGGATATCTAATCTCTGGAGTCTAAGGGAGGACAGAAATATTGTCATTGCTACAAGATGGAACCCTTTCCATAGTGCCTGCCAGATCCTTGATGAAGTACAAAATGTTTTGGCAAGGTCTTTATCAACACAAACGATTTGTAATCGCAGCAACAGCCCACCACCAGCAACTCAGGAGAATATGGTGCAGTGAGTTCCTAGAAGAGAACACCAATTGGAATGCTGTTATATTTACTGATGAGTCATGTTTTTGGCTGTATAGTGATAGCTGGCGCCAAAGAGTCTACTGAAAACAGGGTGTAATGGTCTGGGGCTGGGATTTACACTGGAGGAAGAACTGGACTCCATATTGTTGAAGGCAACCTCACTACAGTCCAATATATGTAAGAAATTATCGAGGAATACATCCCTCAAACCAGGGATATCATTGGCAGGGATTTTCGATTTCTGGATGACAATGCCAGACCTCATAGAGGCAGAGTTGTTTTTCAGAGTTTAGAAAACATGTGAATTTCCAATTTGCCCCTTTCCCCATTGTCTCCAGACTTCAATCCCATTGAGCACATGTGGGATACGATGCAGAGAAGGCTTTTCAATCACCTTCCGCAACCAGTTGACTGCTACAACTGTGTGCACCATTGCAGCGTCTATGGAGTGAAATTACTTATGAAATTAGTGATAACCGTATTAACAGTAGGCCTTACAGGTGCACAAAGGTTTTTAGCTGACAAAACACATTATATACGGTATTAATTGTTTAAAAAAATCATTGTGTCTAATAAACAAAATTATGTAAGCAAAAAAAAAAACATAATTTCTAACTTTTCTTTTTTAATGCAATTTAAATAAAATAAAAATAATGGGAAAGTAAATAATGTACTACAAACATTGGCAGTATCCATATTCATTTTTTAGCAGTTTATTTAGTGAGAATACACTGACGTTAAGAGTTCTTATTGGGGGAGGGGGAGAAAAAGAAAAAAATTATATATATAAGTTACACACAATATACGCCAATTCAGAGACAGATGATACTGTACAGATTCGAAGAATGTGTTGTAAGCAAAAGACCCTTCCCTGTTCGTTATTCCCATTACACTTGTAAAGCCAGATTGAGATTAATCATATCCGTGAACAGGAAAGGTTCTTATCAAATTTTAAGTTTTTTTTTTTTTTTGCCTTATGATCTTTGCATATTAGCCATGACGAATTCTTATATATGTTGTTCAATTGGGGGTTATCGGGAAAAAAGGGCCAGAGGCGACGGTGGGAATCGAACCCACGACCACGGCGTGAGAGTCTCTCATGCTAACCACTCGGCTACCGCGGTCCCCAAAGTTGTGTTTAACTAATTTTTTTTTTTTTTTTAAAGACTCGATTAGTCAACACACGTAACTTTATATATATATAACAATGTTACCATTGTGGATGTAACTTATATATATTTAAAAAAACCATTATATTTTCACAATGTTTATTTTTTACTTTTAATAGGCCTACAAAGTTTTTCAAAAATGATGTTGTTGATGCGATGTTATTTCTGGATGAAATTCATATAAAATCAAAAGAAGAGAGTAAAAACTTTTTTTCTAATATAATGCCATTGTTGGAAATAATTCCTACATGTACAGCTACTGACAAAGTGCTGCCTCAAATGATTAGAGCTTTTGAATATGGTTGCGATGGAGCATGTCTCATTCAGCCTATGATGGAGGTAAATCTATAAAATCTATACACAAATATATGTCCAAAACGTAAATTTAATGATTGAAATGACAAATCAATGTTTTTATTCTATTCTTGATAGATATCTAAATCTCTTCAAAAGCCAAAATATCAACAAATAATTCTGCCTTTTTTGCTTAAATTGTTTGCCTCAACAGACAGGGCAACAAGAAGTTTATTGCTCCAGAATATTGAACACATCATAGGTAAGAAACAAATGTGGCAATTTAATGTATAATAATAACTGATTATTAGCAGATTGAATACCTTCTGCAATTTTGTTTTACCTTTTCTTGGTTTAAACTTAACTTAATGTTAAAAATAAATATAAAAAAAACTCCACTCTCTCACATTATAGAAGAAAACAATATTGTTTGTTTTTGCTGAAACAATTGCTTTTCCAGATTCAATACCAGAATCAATAATTAATGAGAATTTGTTTCCATTGCTCACAAATGGTTTTGTGGATGCAAACCCGAGAATCAGAGAAGAAACTATAAAGGTGAGGTTTTTACAGTTGTTCATGTTACTTATAAAAATTATTTCTTTTTTTAATTATACTAAAATACTATTTATTTTTAAAGGATTATAACAATAGCATCACCACTATAAAATATATTGCTTATTAGAGACATGTTTTTTAAATTGACATTAATAAGATAAAAATGTAATACAAATGTATCGTATAATTCCTGTTTAACATCCAACTAACCCGTTGGGTGTCGATGACACCATTTCACTACTATTTTCATATTATTCTCAATTAAAAAACCGTGGGCTGTCAGGATTTGAACCCAGAACCACTAGCGTGGCAAATATAATTCAGATGCCCTAACCACCCGGCCAGCTGGTTCTCTTTATTAGTAAGATATATATTGAATGTACTAAAATAGATACATATAACATACACTTTCTCATATGAACAAAAGCATAAGATTTTCAACTATTCAGACACAATATTTGTTTGTCTATACACTCAACGACAAAAAAATGTATTTATCTATTTTCCATAATAACTTAATTAATAGTTGACGTAAAACGTAAGCACAGCATTAATAACTTTTTGTTTACTTTTATAGTGTTACTAAACCTGTTAGGCTCTTTAAATTAAAAATAAAGAAAATCTGTCCATTTCATTCTTTCCAGAGCCAACTTGTGGAGTGAGTTAATTGTTTTCTTTGATGAAACAATAAATTTGTGTATATTATTATTATTATTATTATTATTAATTACGGTTTTAAGTCATGAAGATCTCGCTCGGGCAGTTGCTTTGGCCAACAACGGAGGTAGAGTTCGTTATGTAGCCCAGGTCATGGTGTGCTGCGCTCTACCAACCATTGGAATCGAGGACGGTAGTGGTAGATTGAGACTCCAAACAATCCGAATGGGGGCGTCGGTGGCCGCAACAGTTTAAGCATTGACATGGCGCTCTTCACTGTAAGGTAAAGGTCCCGGGTTCGAATCCAGTGGCCCAACGGGTTGTCGCCCGTTACTTGGAGGATGTTAGGATTGCCACAATGAATTGGCCAACACGTTCCCCTGACATGAATCCTATAAATACTTATGGGACACAATAAAGAGATGGGTTAGACATTGTTCGCCTCTTCCAACAAAGTATTAATTGGTCAAGCGGACCACGAAATTAGTGAATATAAAGAATCTTCCAACAATATTGAACAGCTTCAAACCGCTTTCGTTGAAGAATGGGATTCTGTTTCACAAGAGATATCTTATCTCTTAGCTCTTATTTTCACACTGCCTAGGAGTCTTTAAGGATTTCTGTGAAGCCAGAGGAGATAATATGTGTTATTAAGAGCAAAACTTGGTAATACATTGTTAGTTAAATTTTAGTCTGTCACTAAATGATTTTCCAGTTTTAGTGAATTTTTATTTAAACCATCATAAATAAATAATTTTTATTTAAACTCGTAAATTTCTGATTCATTTAATTTGGTTTATGTTAAAATAAGTATATTGTAATTGATATAACAATAAAAATACATACACAGTTTAAAATAAGCTACAAAATACAAGTGTCCTGTATTATTATTTTTTTTTTTTAAATCTTTGAATGTAAATTACATTGTGTGATATCTCCCATAGAGATATTTTGATATTCAAAATTGGTTATGTCAGAGTTTAATGATTGAAATCTTTTTAGGCAGTTGTTCACTTAGCTCCCAAACTAAATAACAAGAATCTCAATGAAGAAGTTTTGAGGCATTTTGCCAGGTTACAGGCAAAAGATGAACAGGTAACAAAATTGAAATATCAAATTGTTTTGAAAAACCCTAGCTGTTAAATGTTAGTGACAGGGAAATTTTTTTAAATAGGGTGGTATACGTACGAACACAACAGTTTGCCTTGGAAAAATTGCTTATTGCCTTTGTCCACAAAATCGTAAAGCAATTTTGCTATCTGCTTTCATTAGAGCTCTTAACGACCCATTTCCACCAGTGAGGAATGCAGGTCTGTAAAAGCAGAAATTATTTTCAATGAATAAGATTGTTTTATTTGTGGTCAGATTTCTAGAGAAGGGCATTGTATATGTTTGAAAATTTATTTTTCAGGCGTTCTTGCTTTTGCAGTTTCCCAGCAATATTTTACTCTAGACGATGTGGGGAAAAAGATATTGCCTTCCTTGTGCCATTTAACTGTAGATGTTGATAAAAGCGTACGAGACAGTGCCTTTAAGACGATCAAGGGTTTCATAGGGAAACTTGAAAAAGTGTCTGAAAATCCATCACTTCAACAAGAAATCGGTAAAAATAAATAAAACAAATGATGTGATATATATGCATAGAAAATAGAATAATTTTATTTTTAAGTACAAACCTTTGTCTTATGTAATTAATTAATTATGTAATTAATTAATTGATATGAATAACTTTGTCTGTTTGTTTAATTTTTTGTTGTGTGCAGGTTGAATTTTCCTGTATAATAAATCGTGGATTACTTTTCATTTTATAGAAACGGAAGTCATGTCCACTCTGAAGCCAGTGCCATCTTGGGCAGAATGGGCAGTAACAGCTGTCGCATCTAAATTTTCTTCTAGAACAACTGATAGTAAATTTGAATCAGAAGGTTTGATGCATATAAATATTGATGTATAGTAATATTAATGCATTAGTGCAGTGGAAATTAATAATGTAATTGCATGTAGAAAGAAAAACACTTAGTTCCTCATTGTTGTTAGTGTGCTAACATTAATTAAATAAATTTTACTTAACATGTGCCTCACGCCAACTATCGCACAGTCTGGTAAACTTATTCTCATACATTATGGTAGAAGCAATAATTTAATATTGTAAGTAGATGTGAATATTTGTTAATTGCGTAAATCATTTAGAAATAATTGGAAAGTCCCGATGAAGGCAATATATTCCTCAAAAGCTTGACAAAGGAACTGAATGTTCACCTTATCCTTGATTTTTTAAAATTATTTTTTAATATGTAATTACAATATTAAGGCTAATATCCATCCTATCATATCAAGATAATTAATAATATATATAGAAGTGTGCGGTGATTAGTGACCGTTAGTCGATGATTATTCAGAAATCGTGAGATGCGGTTTGGTGTGATGTAGGTTTCAGAAAAACATTTTCTTTATTGTGCCAACGTTTCAATAATAAACATGGTCAAAGGATTACTTCACAGAATGATTACCCTAAGCCATGAATCATTTCACCACAAGAACATAAAGATATACAAACAGATCCTCCATAACAATCCCTACCCTAAACAAATAATTAACAGAATAATCAACAACTACAACTCAACACTAACACCATCCACTAGTACTAATAATACTACATCAAATCTATCAAATACAAACAAACCAGCATACATTTCCATGCCATTTATTCATGGCCTGCCACATAAGTTAAACACATTTCTCTCGTCCGATAACTTCAAAATACTTTTAAAAATTATAAAGCAATTCAAACACTTTTTTCCAAAATTAAAGATCCCACACCAATAACAAATAAATCTGACGTAATCTACAAAATCAATTGTTTAAACTGTCTGGCAACTTACATCAGACTTACATCCCAATATCTGGACAAGAGAGTAAAGCAACATATCTATGATTGCAAAAAACCCAAGCAAAATCATACAGCACTCGCTACCCACCATTTTGAACACAAACACAATTTCGACTTCAGCAAGCCAAAAATATTACACACAGAACAAAACAAACATAAACATAACTTGTTAGAAATGGTTTATATCAACAGAGATAAACACAGCATCAATTACATGTAAACTCAGTCGCAGCTTCGCCAATATCATTAATCAAATTCAATATAGATAACATACATTTATCATCACATCACATTCCCCACATCAAACATTTTCACATAGTCTAATTTTTCAACGATTTAGCTTTCCTTTTCCTATTTATCCCTTTCTATATAATACTGAAAGGATAATCTGGCCGAAACATTACCTACCAACGTTTTCCCTTCGTCGGCTCTTTTCACCTCAGAGAAGCCGATGCCTTATACCAAAATGTCTTTTTTATACCGACTTCCTTCCCCACCCCTTCAAAATCCAACGTATATAAACATAAAACAGCAATATCTCACTGGCACTCTCAACACGACACGCAAGAATGGCACAATTACACAGAAGACAAACACTTTGAGTGAGTAGAAATACTTCAATTGAATATAAAAAAATATATTTTGCATTGTATAAATTCACTTTTTTCCACACCCTAAATTTACACAATATTTATAAATCCCAGGCCCTGAAGATGATCTCAATAAAGATCGAAACGTTGTCACGATAAAGAAAATGTTTTTCTGAAACCTACATCACACCAGACCACATCTCACGATTTCTGAATAAATATGCATAGATTTATCTTCTTTTTATCTTATTAAGAAAATTATATATCTATTTTAGGTAAACAGAAAATGCCTAGCATAGATAACGAAAAGAAAGAAGTCGATAATACTAAAAATAATCAAGAAACATCTGAGATGGAACAGCCAAGTCGAAAGAATAGTGGTCCTTTAAACCTGTTTAATTCTGACACCGGGAAGCTACTAAGTGCATCGTCTGATGATAAATGGCTTGACCAGACACAAAAAACATTTTGGGATATTAGTGATGATAATATTACTATTGATGATAATTGTGATTGGGATGGAGAATCATGGGTAGCACTTGTGAGTTTGAATTCTACAATCTTTATGATGCGTTTGGTAAAAAAATTATTAATCTAACAATTTACTGAAACTAGGAGGATCCGATTTGCGAAGAGAAACCTGAGCCTAAACCTGTAAAGAAATCAAGACCGGTGAGGCAGAAGGAGAACAAAAAACATCAATTGGGAGCAGTGAAATTAGGAATGAAAACAAACAGCATAAAATTTGATTGAAATTGTTTATAATCGTGTATGTGCATATATTGCACACAAAAAATACATTGTGGACTGGTTTTTTTTGTTTATTTTTTTTTAAATTTTTTTCGGGACATCAATTGTACAATATATGTTTACATTATGCATGTTATATTTTCTATTTTTTTGATAATTCAAACAATTTAAAAAAAATCACATTTTAGTGAATCCTTTTTGTTATGTATGACTATTTACTATTTGGAGAGTTAACATGCTTTATGCATATATATATATATAATATAATTCTTTAAATTTAAATATACTTTTTTATGGATTGTTTTTATTTTATTATTTGGATGCCTGATTATCTTTCATATCATTTTGATCTAATTCATATTTATTAAGGTTAAATGCAAATAAATAAAGTAAAATATATAGATATTTAAAATATAACATAGATTTATTATACTAAAAAGAAAATGAAACTATTTGATATAAACTATTATAGGTATAAAATATTTTTCTTTTATAGCTTTGTTTTGTTGGTTTTTATTTCTTTAGCTTCCTTCTTATCCTTCTTCTTTCTTTTCAACATTTCTTTATTAGAAAATTATTTCACTTTCCAGCTTTTACTTTCAACTAAATGCTACTTGGAAACATCAACAGCCACTCTTTTTGTGTATAAGCTTCACCTCTCTTACTTAGGCAGGACCCTCTAATAACTTGATGATGATGATGAATATGAATTAGGAAGTTGGGGTTTTTGTTCCCCAAGGACTGCAGCCATCTGGCTTATTGTACGTTCCTAGTTCTTTAGTTCAATCCAATTGATTCTATCCTTCTCCTACAGAGTGATAGGTTATTGTCTAGTTGCTACAATAACTTTCCCTGTGTTTTCTTTTTATCCCATGTTGTCTCCATTAAGTGGTTGCTTCCCATTCGAAGATGATATGGGTGGCTGTTTCTTCCTCCTCATTGCATAACCTGCAAATGTGGTCATTGAATATGCCCATGTTGTCTAGATGTTTTCTCAGATACCAGTGACCGGAAATAGTCCTGTCCCTCCTCTGAGTTTAACCCTCTGTAACTGTAGCAGTGAATTTGCCAGTCTAAATAACATCAACTTACTGTTTTCAGCGCTCCTGGAATTTATCTACTTCTTTTGTCTTTTTAGATTCATTCTATGATGGTGGATGTTTCTTTCTGTTAGCCCAAGAATAGGTTCAGGGCCTATTATCTTGCAAAATCTCCTCTGTCAGCTGCTTGGCTATCCGATGTTATGAGGATTTTTTGTCAGTGCAACCTCTTTTAACATTTTTTAAAGCACAATCAATGTGGGCTGTATTTTGCTTGAAAGACATTAATGAGTTTGATTGCTCATATTTTGGGCTTGAATCGAAAACACCTGATCCGGTTCCTTCATTTGTTTTGGAGCCATCTGTAACCATATTGTTGTATCTGATTTCCTCCTGAATTCTTTTTCTCCTTTGTCGTCTGTTGAGACTTTATATGATGTTGTAAACAGTGTTTCAGGGATCATGCAGTCAATCTGATTCACAGATTTGATTGTATCTGGAGCCTGAATGAGCTTTTGGAGAGCATTATTTATTTATTAATTTGTTTGATTTGTGAGAAGCGGTCAAGAATGAGGTAGTTTAGAAAAACACCATTTTCACTTTTTTGCCGACGTTTCGACCTTTATTGTGGTGCTATTTTTGTGGTGTCATATTGGTGTTGTGTGAAATTGTTGTGTCAAGGAAATTGTAGGCAATAATTTCACATAACACCACAAGAATAGCACCACACTTTATGCCCTGAAGATGACCCAAATAAAGGTGGAAAAAAGAAAAAGGTGTTTTAAATTACCTCATTCTTGACCATTACTCATGAATCTAACAAATTATTACACAACCAGTTACTAAAAAAACACATTATTTATTTAGTTATTTATTTATACAGGTAAATATACCCAGTTAAAAGTTCTATAACAGGTTAAACTATACATAAGTAATAATGAATAAATTGAAGCATAAATCATAATATACATATCTATAATATAAATCTGGACATATTCAAAAATATCAAACACAAATAAACTATTGTAAGTATTGCAAAAAATACTTATATATGTATAAAAATATAAAACAAGTGAGAAGGAATGATAAAAAATTTAATGAAAAAGCAGAAATATGTAAACAAATCAAAAACAATTGCCATGATCCATATTTAAAAAAAATGTTTTAAAAGAAAAGGTAAAAAGTGCCACAATTTAAAAAAGTTTGTTACTCATTTCCTTGAGTCAAAGAATCAGACTAAAATTTAAATAATTTGTACTGTAATTAGATTTTTCAAACATTTTTACCTGGTATTACACTGTAGAACATGGAAATTTAGAAAAAATGATTAATTGTGTGCAGTGGATCATATTATTTAACGGTTTTTAAATAAATGTCAGGTCAATACTTTGCCATGTATTTAGTGGTTGCAGTTCTGTAGATTCCATAAGTTTGTAAGGTGTGCCCAAGTTACGTTCTAGTAATTCTAAACCAGAAAGTGTGAATAAATTGTTTACGTTTTCTATCAAATTACTTAGTATTTTCTGATGTGATAAACAACTGAACTGTATTCTAAACTGGGTTGGACCATAGCCTTAAACAGTACAATCATTGTGCACTCTATGGTATTTATTTTAAAAATCTTTATAAGCAATAAATATTTAGGGTTGGAAAGAGATGTGGATGTAGATATAGTTTCAGGGTATAGTATACTGCGCTCTTTAAGAGCTATTGTATCCCCCGTGCTCTGTCTAAAACACATCGGTGAGTCCAATTTCATCAAGAAACTTGATTAATAGGCCTGGTTTCAATGGTTGAAGCTCATACATCCCAAAACATTTCCTCATGCGGGCTAGTGTAGCTCTGAAGTTTGTTAGTAGATGTGTTGGTGTCTCTTCTGCCTCTTTGCAGAATCTGCATGTGCCATCTTGGATTATTCCAATTTTTTTTTAAGTGACCATTTAACTTGGAGTGTCCTGTTAGGAATCCTATTAGGATTCGCAGTTTGTTCCTGCTTCCCTTGACACATTCTGTAATTTCTTTCCTTCCAAAATTGGTTAGAAGATTCTTGTCTGTGTATAATGAGTGAATTCCATTGTTCCCTCATTTTCTGTTTGTCCTTCTGTCTGAGATACTCGTTAATAGTGTGGGTTCCTATGCCACAGAAGGGTTCGGGTCCTATCAGCGGTGTAGCAGCCCCATTTCTTGCAAGGGTGTCCGCTTTCTTGTTGCCTTCTACTCCGTGTCCTGGGACCCAGTAGAGGCTGACTTTATTCTGCGTAGCTATATGTTTAGTTTGGTTTTGCAGTTCAGTACCATCCTTGAACTAATGATATTTGAGCTTAGTGCTTTGATGGCTGCTTGGCTATCTGACATGATAGCCATATTATTTTTTTGTACCCTTTGCTTAGGTTGAGTTGGGTACATCTTTCGACTGCATGAATCTCAACTTGGTGTATTTTCCCATGGGTTCTGAGTATTTGGTTCCAGGTCCAAATCCTTCTTGGATTCTTAAGAAACACATCAGCTCTACCATCACGAAGGCGACGCGAGCTTTGATGGTGTGCAGAAGAATAGTAGAAAGGAACTGGGGATGCAAACTGGAAACCCTGCTATGGATGTACACCATGATAGCAAGACCTTTACTTACATACGGAGCTATAGCCTGGGTTGATAAAGCAGAGCAAGTAACTAAAAGAAAAGAACTCACTACTACTACTCCTGCCCCTGTACCTTTTTGTGTTCTAGATCCATCTGTGTACCAAAGGATGGTGCCATTCTTGAAAGAGTTGTTTCCCTCTCGTTCCCATTCTTTTTTGGTACCTAGGTTTATTCAGAAGTTTTGGTTAAATTCAAACATCCTGTTCATGTCGTCTCTTGGAGCCATGAGTATTGGATGGTCTTTCCATAGTTTGTTGCTATCTCTCCATTTTAGTTTTATTCCTGTTTCTCTTTGGTAAAATTAATGATGGTTTTTTGCGCTGTCCTTATTACCATGTGGTGTAGGGGGATTAATCCCAGTACTTTTTCCATGCTAATTGTAGGACATGTTCTCATTGCTCCCGTTATGCAGATGCATGCAAGTCTCTGTATTTTTGTGAGTTCTTTCCTTTCTTACTATCCATAGCAGGGTTTCCGGTTTGCATCCCCAGTTCCTTCCTGCTATTCTTCTGCACACCATCAAAGCTCACGTCACCTTCGTGATGGTAGAGCTGATGTGTTTCTTAAATGTTAGTGTTTTATTTAGTGTGATGCCCAGATATTTGATTTCTATCACGGTGTTATTGAGTGTTATTTTCCTCATGTGATCAAGTTTCCTTTTCTGTGTAAAAGCGACTATAGTTGTTTTATTAGAGTTGATTCCTAAGTCAGCAGTTTTACACCATTCTTCTGTGATTTTTAGTCCCTCTTGGATTATATCACAGAGAATTTCCTCGAATTTTCCCCTGGCAGTCAGGACTAGGTCGTCCACATATCCCTGATATTTTATCCCTGTATGATCCAGGGTCTCGAGCAGTTCATCAACTGTTAGATTCCATAGAAGAGGTGACAGTATCCCTCCTTGAGGACATCCCTTGGTTGTGCTAACTTCTATAGTGTCTGATCCTATATTTGTTTCAGCTATTCTAGTTCTTAGCATTTCTCCAATCCATCTGGATGTGGTTTGGTCTATGTGTTTTTTCCCTAGGGAGACCTTCATTGATACATGAGATGCATTGTTGAAGGCTCCCTCAATATCGAGGAACGCGCAGATTGCTATTTCCTTTGTTTCCAGTGTTTCCTTTAGGTCACTGGTTAGCTGGTACAGTGCAGTTTCTGTTGATCTTCCTGCTCTGTATGCATGCTGATAGTAATGGAGAGACTTGTCTACCAGTGCTATCGTTCGTATATGGTTGTTCATCAGCTTTTCAAGGGTTTTTAGTAGAAAGGATGTTAAGCTGATTGGTCTGTAGGATTTAGGTAATGTAGGGTCTCTTTTCCCCACTTTCGGTATGAACACCACCTTTGCCCTACGCCATGTCTGTGGTATGTAACCTAGTGCTAAACTATTTCTGTATAATCGCATCAATGTTGGAGTGATTATATCCATTCCTTTTTGTAGCAGGATGGGAAAAATCTCCCTCTTGCTGGATGAGTGTATTTCCAGTTTCTCCTTTTGGATCTTGGCCTCCCTGTCATCGGCCATGTTCCTTGCTTCCTCGGGTGTTTTCCCCGATCTTATCGCTCTCAGGTACCATTTGGTCATAGCACCGCTAAGACCTTTCCTGAGAGGGTCATCATTCTCGCTTGGTTCTCCTAACTTCAGTAGTTCGGCAGAGACTTTTTTCTTCCCTTTTGATTTCTCAAGAGAGACCCCCTATTTTCTTGTGTCATTACCTAAGGTGTTGGGCCTTTTTGTTTGTGTGGTGCTAGATTTCCCACATAGCGACTGTTGTTTGTCTTTTGATGGGATAGGTGGTCTCTCCTTTGTTCCCAAGGACTGAATGTCCATCTGGGGGTTAGTCTCCAGATTGCTAGGTGTTTTTGGAGCAGTGAGATCCTGCTTCAGGTTTAGTTTTTTAGTTTCTATACTCATTTGATTCCCGCGAGTAGCTAGGGAACTAAAAGTTCCACTCCATCAGAGCTCCACATGATGGAGTAAGGCTAATTACTCTCTGATGTCGCCCGGTGTCAGAGCGGCTCCATTCAAGACAGCCACTTAACCTCAGCTAAATTTTAGAGTGTAATAATTTGCCTCTCTTGCTACAGTTTCTCTACTATTCTGCAAGATGGCAGCATCATTTAAACACAAAAACACAAGTGCCTTAACACATTGTTTCTTCAGCCTTAATTTTTTTTAGTTCTATGTATGAAACCTAACATTTTATTAGCCTTATTAATTATTGAAGTGCAGTGAAAGTTAAATGTCATGTTGCTAGAGTAGGTGATTCCAAAGTTTTTAATGCTTGTTTGCCTGTCCAATAGGATGTCTTGTATGGTGTAATTGTAAAAGACAATGCTCTGTCCAAGACTGTAACTAACAGTTTTCCACTTATTTGCATCTAGTTTCATGCTATTGCAAGAACAGCACTCTGCAAGATTACATATTTAAAGATTTTTTTAGAAGCTAGCAGAATGATGTAGTGTCAATTCTATTTACTTGATTCAGTTTGATTTATTAAAACGACTAAACATAGTATTTTTTTTCATTTTTGGTAGTGAAAATTTTAAATTTAAAACTGAATAATGGCAAAACATTTGTTGAAAGCAATAACTCCCATTTGTTTCTGTTTATATTGTTAGATGTATTAACACTTTTTAACTCATGGATAATCTGGATCTTTGTGTGGTCTGGATGAAGAAACTAATTCGAGTTACAGTCCTTGGCAATGTTGGGAATGAGTTGGTTTTCAAAGGAATCTGAAACCATTTAATAACAAACTTAATTATGTCAATATGTAGACATATTTAAGATTGTTTTGCCGTAATGACTTTATTGACCATAATATAGGTCGAAAGCTTGGCAGTAACAACTGGATTTATTTTTTTACCCAGACCATACAAAGATACAGCATATTCGAGACATCAATTTGTCATACGACGGGAATGAAAATGACGAGACCGTGCGTACCGCTCTGATGTCATAATCACATGTGTGCTTCATTGCGCCAACTTGAGGTGATTTTCATGTTATCGGGCTGAATCCTGGTACTTAGTTGTCAACTGAATAGACAGCTACTTTATGTTTATAAAAAAGAAGAAGAAGAAGAAAAGAATATGCATTTAGTGATTTGAAAATCGAAAAAGCGGTTTTTCTTTTAAATGAAATCATTGAAAACTTAAAATCTTTTTTGGCCAAGTTAAAGAATCATTATTTTAAATCAATTTAATTGCTCTCTGCTGGAAAATTTTGTGCTGCTGGTTTGTTACTCAATGTTTTTCCTGACTTTTTACACGTATAATTGTCTCCCGAAGACAGCTCGGTGATTTTTCTTGATCAGCATTTTTTTTGCTTTGTTTTCTGCTAGCCACAACCAAAGATTCTTGTGAAGATATGCGGCTATGGATGCAAATTCGTGCAGAGATCGCCAGGAGAACGAAAAGGAAGTTATTATGGTATTATTATATTTTCCATATGCATGTTTTTTTGTTATATATTTTAATTTGTTGTTCTTTCATCCCGTATTATTTAAAAAAAAATCCTTAAAAAACAATTTTAGTCAGAAATATGGTTGTGCAAAGAATACAGTATCAAAATATGCTTATTATTATTGAATATAGCTGTCGTATTTGTTTTAGTAAAAGTAATTAATTATTGTTGAACCAGCACTGGGTTTTTGAAGTTAGAAAAATTAAACCTTTAAGTGTAGATAGACCTAAAAAGTAACCCAATACCGGTTCAGCATATGTTCACTGACTCTCAGTCCAACACCCAACAACTTAACACATAAAGCGCCATGGGTCCCTCATGCCACGGTCGGTACGAGTTATGATTGATTGAAATACTTTTTATTTTAAAAAGTAAACATATAAAAATTACATTTTGAATGGTACAGAAAGTATAATGGCATGGCTAATGCCGTCTGTCAGTTTGCCATTAAAAAAAGAAAGAACTATTCACTAAGAGAAAATATTAATAGTTACTATGTATACAGTAGTAAGCAATTATTAAAATTAAAGAAACAAAACAAAACATTTACATTGAGCAATAATGACATTTATAGAATAGCAAAATGTGTAATTACCCTAGATAATAATAATTAAAAAGTAAGGCAAATAAAAATAATACATAATAACAAAAAATACATTATATATTTAATATACAAAAAAATTGTATAATATACAAAGTAATTAATGGTTAATGCCTGCAAGAGGAAAGAGAAATATTCCAGTAGTAAGTAATTATCAAATTAAAGAAACAATACAGAAACAATTATTTTGCAGTGAGTAGTAATAACATTTATAAAATAACAAAATGTGTGATTACTCTAAATAATAATTTTAAAAAGTAAGGCAAGGCTTATTTTTAATTAAATTAAATTGCATTAATTAATACATTTACTTTTATTTATTATTATTAATTTTTATTTTTTTATTTTTTTATGTTACCACTTCTTAATATGAGGGCTCTAGCGAATCTAAGGATAGGGAGGCAGTTGTGGGAGGACAACATGCATACAACTGTCTCGCCATCAAGCATATTATTTGCGATGGCTACTAAACTATTTAATCTTAAGTGCAAGAGAGCAGGACATACATTGAGATGTCCTCCCTCACTCCTTGAGTGCATATAGTGCAAATCTCATGATCGCGCTGCTGTTCTATTTATGGAATGCCGTTGAAACCTAGCATCTCATATCTCAACCTGAAAAGCTAAGCTAGCTGTCTAATTCACTCCCTGAATTCGGCCCAAAGAACACCCCACATTCATTTTTCTTCTCCATTAATGTGTTATATAACAAGAACTGTTCAGATTCTTCTACATGCTGCAAAGATTGTTCACTTAAATATTGCATAATTGAGCTGAGGATGTTTTTAAGTTCTATTCTCCACATAGACTTATTTTCCACATTAAACTGCAAACCTCTTTCTCAAATGGACTGAGACGAGATATGCAGGAGGTCCCACAGCGCTTTAGGTGTTAATCGATTATTGTTTGATTGTTAATTTGGAGTAAAATGGGTGGGTAGATTTTCCATAATTGTAACTAAGAATCTATAATTTGATTGGTACCGATCGTCTGTAATAAATTGTTGTATAAAATGAAAAATCACAAATATGTTTTTTTCTAACACAATGGGAGGTAAATCAACAGAATATGATTAAATTAATTTAGGTTAAAACAGATGCAACAAATAATGCTAAAGAGCCAAGATTTGAGTTTATTTGCATATTTCATTTTCTTAATTCACTTTTTAATACAGGAGGAATCATGTTAAGCCATTTTGGGCCAATTTATATCTGGGCTTTTTCTCTCCCAGGAGTAGGAATCCGAACCTGCATAGGTCTTCACACAACAGAGGACATGTTCCACTATCGCTTCTTTTTCCTGGCAATCAGCTGTTCTGATATACATATGCCTCTGATTCTCCTATATAAAGCAATCCCAAGATAAAATGATTATCACTTCCCAAAAGTGTGTCACACGAGAAGTTAAAAGAAAACGAAGTAGGACAAACGACTATGTCAGAACTCATGTTAGAATATTTTGAATTTAAAACTGAGATGGCTGATCACAAAAGTTGATTTGTTAAAAAGGAAACATTGCTGATAATAATATATATAAAAAAAAAAACCAAAAAAAAAAAAAACGGTGAGGTAGGAATCAGTGCTTGAAGTTCTTGATTATAAACAACACTTCAAAAACTTTATCTTTAAAGGACTTACAGTCCCAGAAGACTGCGATCCTATGGATTTCTACCAAAAGTTCTTTGAATCTTTAATGTTAGTCAACTCAAAAACCTTACTTTCCCTTTCACCATGCCATTTGTGCGGCAGAGTCTATTTTGAAAATAAATATCTACAGCTTCTACACTGTTGGGTCTAATTTAAACGCTTACACGATGTATATTTTTTATGCGCAGGCAATATATGGAGGGCAGGTGATTGCAATGTCAGAAACAGATTCATCTGGTATTTGGAAACCACTTGAGTGTAGCTTTTCTCTTGGTCCTTTAGCCAGTAGCAGAAAGAAAACTTCTAATGATCCAATGGTTGAGCTTCATATTGTATGCTCAGAAAAGTACCCAGATGAGTATGTATTTTTATACATCATTTATAATAGACAATTTGCACAATAGCTGATTCCATTTCCACAATAGAAAGAATCATTAAATTTTGTTTTTGCCTCAATGTTTTCATGTAAGTATGTTATAATCAGTAAAAAATAATTTTGCTTGATTTCTTTGCAACTCCTTAAACATCTGAAAAGTTAGATTGTGTTTAAATATGTAAAAAGGTGGGTTTGAAGCAAATTATTTACTTAAAATTGTTTTCACTGATACCAACCATTAGTCCTTCAGACATTTTCCTGCAAATAGTGATGATGATTGATTGATGGTTGCCATAAATTTATGTTTTGTTTTAGAGTTCCAGAAATATCGTTCAAAAATTGGAGAAAAATATCTAACGTCAAAATTACTAAATTGTTAGAACAGTTAAATACTCTTGCAAATAGCTTAAAGGGTGAAGTAATGATTTTTGAGCTTGTTACACATGTAGAGGTATTAAAACAGTATTCCTATGCAATAAACATATATTTAACATTGTCTATTGTTAGAATTTCTTACACGAATCGATTCAGCATAGATATGAATCATTTTATGAAGAAATGATCCTTCGTAATAAAGAAAAACAAGAAAAAGAGCTGAAAGAGAAAGAAAAGTGTGAAGTTCGTAAGGTTAGTAAATAAAAATTATTACACTTCTTTATGCAACAAAAGTAAAACAGTGTAAGAGATAATTAAAACACTAAATTAACCTATTGGAATATTTTTAATTAGCGTGAAGTGGTGTTACAACAAATCCAAAGTAAACAACAACAGGTTAAAAAAGCATTACGAAAAAGATCTCTTTCAAAAAAGTCTAATCAAGAGAATGACAAACAAGAATCGTGGTATTTAATGAAAATTATTATGTATATTTATCACACATTTCTATAATTTACTTTTATTTTAGGGACGAGGAGACTGGATTTCAAGATGATGAGAAAATCCCCCAAAAAAAGGCGAGTCATTCTCATTTAGGATAACTATTTTCTTCTGGTATTAATTGTGCAAAATAATCATACAATTCCCAATAATTAGATCTACTCAACAATAAACAACACATATATAAATTAGTTTAAAACAACACTGGTAGTAATTTTATAAGTTTAGTAATGTAGTAGTAAGTTTATAGTGAACCTGAACTCTTTTTACACTTTAAACCATAAAGAGGACTTAAAGTAACATCTTTAACACAGTAACTGCATAAGATGCAACATTGCATCATGCCAAATGTCCTTTGGTTGTAGTGGTCGGATGGTCTGTGTCCTCCCATTTATACTTTTTAAACCCTCCCTCCACTTTACTGCTGCACAATTCTGTTCCAACTTCCTAGGGCTGCCTCAACTCCGGCTGTTGCAATGTTTTCACCTGGAAGTGATTTTTTAAAATTTTGTAATTTGATTTTCTATGCAATTGTTTTTTGTTATTTTAATTAATACCTAAAGTGCCATGGGGTCCCTGCATACCTCATCTTCAGGCCAAAACGAGATTTTTGGTTTTTTAGTATCCTTAGGGTATAAATTAATAAAAGCATTGATCTGGATCTCTTGATTTCTCAACTTTAAATGTACCGATTATACAAAAAACCATTAGCATTCTCAGGGACTATTATGGGGTGAGGGACATTAAATGTTCCTTCCCCTGGTGCCAAGCGGTGGTCCACCTGGCAAAAAGGTTGTAGGGATTGCGGTCACATGACATAGGAGTAGGATATTGAAATCTTATAGAAAACCTAACACAATGTCTATATGCATATCACTAGTTGATATTACTTGCAAAAAAGGATCTGAACTAAAACAAGTTAGACTTAAAGGTTCACTTGTGGCTATTGGCTTTTACCCATTTTTTATGATTATGTACAATAAAGGAAAAATAATTCTAGAAAGTAGACATAACTTTCAACTACACACACAAATTGAATAAATGTTCTAAGGGTTGCTTTCTTCATTTATTTAGAACTGAGGGGACACATAATTTATATCGCCGCTTAGATAAATGTAATGTAAAAAATAATTTACATTATTTTTAAGTACCAGAGAATGAACTTGAAAAATGGGTTCACACCTTAAATCTATTAACAGCCTTAAAAAAAATTGTCCAGATATTTTAACAAGTGGAAAATCAAACTTAACATTGGCAAATCCCAAGCTATCTTTTTTACTAAAAGGAAGCAAGACGTGTTATATTTATAAATGTTGATAATACTAAAAATACCTTGGTCCATATTATTCAGAATTAAAAATGCATGGGCTATGCCGGGATTCAAACCCAGGACCGCTAGCGTGGGCAAATAGGATGTGCTAACAATTCGGCCACTGCAATCCTGTTACACTCACTAGAAGTAGCACTTACTACTACTCAATAAAAAATCCAGCAACAAATTAATCTACTATCTTTATATAAGACTTATGCTAGCCTATGCCTCCATATAGTCAAATATGTGCAAAACTATGAAAAAATCCACATTTCCCAGAATGAACGTTTAAGAATTGCATACACACTGTCATTATCATGTGTGTCATGCATCTCTAATTACATATACGAGTTGACAGAAAAATTTGTAAATTCTTGTGAGAACAACTTTCATCAACATATCAATGATATTGTAAATTATACTATGAGCTCACTTTGTTTTAAAATGTTCAAATTGAAGAGGATGAATCATATCTTTTAAGATTAATTTAAATATCAAATTCTTCAGCATTGTTTTACAAGCTGGTTCTCAATTGATATTCTCTCTATACAATATACAACAAACTACGAGGAAAAACTTTCTTTGTTCCAGTTTTTCTGATAAGAAGAATGCTCAGTATAGGGCATAATCAATCATTCTCTAAATAATTAATTTTTACTCATTAAATTCACTAATTTCGTGGTCCGCTTGACCAATTAATACTTTACAATTAATTAAGGTTTTTTGTTGAGATGAAAAAAAGTTAATGGCACGAGAGGGTGGGGTTGAGATGAGGAGTTGATGTCCGAGTGGATCGAGGTCACGATAGCTCAGGTGGTAGAGCAGCGGCGTATCTAGCCGAAGGTCGTGGGTTCAAATCCCTTTCGTGCCATTAACTTTTTTTCATCTCAACAAAAAACCTTAATTAATTGTAAAGTATTAATTGGTCAAGCGGACCACGAAATTAGTGAATTTAATGAATAAAATGAAGTACACTTCACTAAAGCTCTCCGTCGCCATTTCAATTGTCGTCGAGAATCCAAACCGATTACACATTTGAAAAATGGCAAAAGGAGGGAAAACTCATAAGGTGGGGTTGAGATGTGGAATTGATGTCCGAGTGGATCGAGGTCAAGATAGCTCAGGTGGTAGAGCAGCAGCGTTTCTAGCCGAAGGTCGTGGGTTCAAATCCCTCTCGTGCCATTAACTTTTTTTCATCTCAACAAAAAACCTTAATTAATTGTAAATTAATTTTTACTGTTGATTTTGGACTTTTGTTATTTATTCAAAAACTTTTTAAATGAAAGTGAATTGTATTATTTTTCCCCTTTTATCTGTTGTTCTATAATTTCTAATATATTTTATTTTCAGAATAACAATAATGAAGAAAATGAGGAATTCACACCATGGAATATTTCTGCACGCCCAGGTCAAACAAGATTTGATCATGAATTTGAATACATAAAGTGGATAGGGAAAGGTGCTTTTGGCAATGTGCTAAAGGTTGCATTTTTTATCCTTTTGTTTCATAATGAATGGTGTATTATTGAAATTTAATTTGTTTCTTCAGGTCAGAAATAAACTGGATGATGGTTATTACGCAATTAAAAAAATACAACTGAATGCTTCAAATAAGCAGTTGAATAAAAAAATACTGCGGGAAGTGAAACTTCTGTCAAGGTTAAATCATGAGAACGTTGTTAGGTATTATAATTCTTGGATTGAGCACAGTTCTTGTGAAATGCCACAAGAAAAGGATGAAGATGATGATTATGACGATGTTATTGAAGAAGAAAGTCAACACAATGATGGTGATCGCAGATATTGCGTAATTGTTTTAGATTATATCAAATTAATTCCCTCCCCCCAGCTGGCTAGCAGCTAGGGCTGTTGCTGGCTCCTCATGTTTTGTCTATCTCACATTTTTTTTATTACTTCTATCTTTGATGTTTAACCCTTCCTCACATGATTAAAATTTCCTAAGTCAATTAAAATACACATTCATGTTTAAATGATTGTCTAATCTAAGTTTGGAGGGTGTCAAGAGTACTTGTTATAATGTTGAGACTCCACCCCTACAACTGCGCTAAAATTATGTACATCCTAAACCTAGCAAGATGATTTTCACCTTGCTGCCTTTCATTCATTCATGCCAATAAATTAATTCACACAGAGTAAACATGATGCATTCGCTATCATAAGTTAACCTAATAGGTTTGACAGTTCTGTGAGTACTCGATATTCCACACAGACAGTGTCCATACACACTTAACCACTCAGGCATACAAATACATTTACACGAGTAGTCACCAATTTTTGATATACCCTCTATATATAAAATATATATAAAATTAAATAACGTAGACGACTTTAGTGTGTTTGTGGATACTTGATATTCCATCATAAACACACCCAAACATACTATCACATTTACACTAATAAATACATTCACTTAAATTAAAAATGTTATTTCAACCTAGATATGAAAGGGCAACCATTATCTGCTTCAGAAATTGAATTGTACTTATTATAACCACAACTATGCTTAAAAGCTTTTTTAAAGTGTGCAGGCAGGTCACACTTTATTCTTTGCGGTGCAAATTCCTCACACTGTTAATATGTGTTTTACAGATACTCATGTGCCGCATAAAGGGCATCTTAGTGGTCTTTGGTCAGTATGTGCCCATGTATGGCCTATCAGCAGGTGGTCAATATGATTCTGTTTTTTTTTCCTCCATTTCCTCCATGGTTCAAGATTTGACCGACAGTATTATTTCATAGTTTACCATATAATTTGTTGGTTATGGTGGTCCATTGGTTCTGCCATTCTTGCAGCATGGTTTTTAAGATACTTTTTCACATCCATTGGACTCACTGGTGTTCACAGGACATGCTGCTCGTTTTGCTGCCTGGTCAGCTTTTTCATTTCCACCTATGCCAACATGTCCCGCGCTACAAGATAGAATTATATCTTTTCTTAGTTTTTTAAATTTATTTGTGTGCTTTTTTTCATGAATTTCTTGTATTAGTGGATCTATGGAGAACAAATTAAGTTAGTTAATAAACATTTGTCACTTAATAACAGTATGAGTATGCCTATTATATGGAGCAGTGAATCATTATAATAAAAATAAAATTAGGAGAAAATTTATAGCGGGAAAAACAATTAATAAATTAACAACAAATAATTAAAACGAGTCTAATGCCTTGTGTACTGCAGCTGTTAATGCTATTATTTATTTGTTTTATTAACATTTTTAAAAATAACGTCTTATAA
This sequence comes from Cimex lectularius, assembly GCF_000648675.2. Lineage (NCBI taxonomy): Eukaryota > Metazoa > Arthropoda > Insecta > Hemiptera > Cimicidae > Cimex > Cimex lectularius. Next base: position 373,304 of record NW_019392750.1, on the reverse strand, counting down.
AATTTAAGCAATCATGCTTGCTCCCTTAACAATCTAAATCAATAATTTTTCAAATTTAAAATTATACTTTTTTGGAAGGTTTTAAAATTATTAGTTTACAAGATGCATTAGTATTACCACGGTAGCTGAACACTGTTGCCCCTGGCCTTTTTTTCACGCTATTCTTCCCCCCCCCCAAAAAAAAAAAAAAAAAAAAAAAAAAAAAACAGACTGCTAGAGGGAAAATTGCTTGGTTTTATATTGCTGACAATACCAGTATGTACAACATGGTGTCTTCCGCTCAGACTGACAAAAAAAAAAAAAAAAAAATTAATAAAAAAAATAGGAAAGAAGTTTTAAAAAATTATTTGTTGTTGAGATCAAAAGTTAGTGTCACTTAGAACCCATGAGCATGTTGAATGGATGTTTGATCATGTTCACTCCGAATTAAATTCTAACCAACCATAAGTTTCAATATTCTGAATAGATGTGTGGTATTTAGTGACCATTAATTAATGATTATTTGGTGAGTGTGAGATGCGGTCTGGTGTGACATAGGTTTAGAACAACATTTTCTTTATTGTGCCGTTTCGAACTTTATTGAGATCAGGGCCTGGGATTTATAAACATTGTTTAAATTCTACACATACATGTAAATACTCAAAGTGTTTGTTTCCTGTGTACTTTGATGGAGTACAAATACTCAGAATCTAATCTAAAATTTCTATCATTGTATAAATTCATTTTTTCACATCTTACATGCATTTGTATAATTTAAACAATGTTTTTCTAAACCTATGTCACAACAGACTGCATCTCACGATCTTCAAATAATCATTCTGAATAGATGTTCATATTAGTTAAAGGTGTAAATTATAAATAATAGTTTCTAAATCCTGAAAAAGTGGATATATTCATCGAAAGCTCTATGCAAGGACTTTAGTGTTTTCTTTCAAATTGACCTTATCTCTGATTTTTAGTTTAAAATTATTAATAATCAAGTAAGGCATGGAGAGAGCAGCTCACCCTCAGTTATGCGGCTATCTGGCCAAGCCGGGGCATCCCCTAGCAAGGATGATTCTTGAGTGCTCGTACAGAGCCTTGGCTGGGCGACCGACAAACACCTCCCTGGACCCTTCCAGCCGTACTCATCCGCGACGACCTGGCGAGCTTGCCCAGGTCGTGTACACTGCCACACTTCTATAAGACTAAGTTCCTTGAACTTAGGAACAAGTACGCCAGTTTTGGTCTAGTCTTTACAGACGGGTCCAAGACGGGCGATGGTGTGGCCTGTGCCGTGTATAGCAAAAGAGTGGCCACCTTCTGGTCGCTGTCCCCCCCCCATTGCAGCGTATACATGGCAGAACTGTATGCGATCTGCCACGCTTTTGAGGCGGTGCGGACTGAGGTAGGATCTGCCTTCCTCATATGCACCGACTCTCTGAGCGCTGTTTGGGCCCTGTGAGACAGGTCTCTGTGGACCTCTCGTTGTGCTGTTGATGGAAAAATTTTCTGAGTTGAAGCGCCTCGGAAAAACAGTTGTAGGCATGCCATCCAATCTGAAAATGGTACTCGAGCACTGCAGCGGGTTTCTGGGTCCCCTGTTCCGCTTTTTAGGGGAAATTGGTTTTTTTTATTGTATATAATATGTCTTATGTGTTGTGTGTCTATATGTTTTGTCTGAGTGCATGTATTTATTAGTGTGAATGGCGAGGGGTGAGGGTGAAACGTCATCATCGCCCGTCTAATGTTAAAAGCGTATGAGTGTGTGTTCGGGGTCGATGGCGGAATATTTATAAAAGTACTCCATCGACCTCAATCTAGATTAGTTTGAGTATAGGTCGGTGGAACAATATCAAGTACTCCACCGACCAAACGGAATGAGTGTACTGTATGGATGTATTTATGTATATGAATGTATTTATTTGTATAAATGTAGTGTTTGAAAGGGTAAATAGAATATATACTTAGTTGGGGGCTGAAATGACCTAGATGTTGGAAGCCCATCAAAAAAAAAAAAGCGTCTATTTAAATCTAATTGTTCAATCTTATTTAGGATTTAAAAGTAACTATTGACATATTTCCACGTATACAAGATGTTTCACAAGAATGGAGTATCAAAGAAGATGAGACCAGCAGTGAGAGTTCTGAGAGCAACTGGATTGATTTCAGGTATTATTGAGCAATAAAGACAATCAAATATATCTATCCTAACACTCCATTCACGGAGTTTAGATAAATTCAACTGATTTTATGATGATGATTATATTTTTATTTTTTAATTAGACAAATATTTATAAAATTGCACTTATTTATTGTATACATATAAAAATTTAAAGTTTTTTTTGTGCATAAATTGACTAAAAATGTTGGTTATAAGTGAAGTTTTATAATAGAATGTTGCATTTTTTTTTTTTTTTGTTGAATGAAGATAAAGTAAATACTTAAAACAGTATGCTATTGATTTGAAAAAATAAAAATTCATCCTGTTTATTTTTTTCTTCCAACAATTGTTATTATTTTGTTTCATAATTTTTTTCTTGTTTGAAAACTTTTTTATTTCAGATCAACATCTCATTCAAAGCCAGAAACCTGTGAATCAGAATCAGTTGATGGATCCAATTCTTTGGCTTTGAAACCGATGTTCTTTTATTTGTACATTCAAATGGAATTGTGCGAAAGGAGTACATTAAGGTGAAATGGCTATTTTATTCCTGTTCTAGTAATGTGTGTATAATGAATTTTACTGAATTTTTGAATTATTCAATTAAACCAGCTCTTCAAAACTTGATTAATCGAGGAATTTTGAATGGTAAAAATTGGATTATGTTTGATTTAAATTGTTTAATTAGATGGTGTTACTGATCAATGTATTAGATTTTTCTTTTGTAGAGAAGGTCTTTAAAAGAATGTTTTATATAACAAAACAGATTTAACATGTCAAATGTCGACCCTTTGGGGGTGGAAAAATTGTTCTAAGTTTTATAAATGGCCTTAAAATTAATTATAAAACATGATAAAAATATTTTTTTAAATTATATCTATCATCTAAATTAGTATTTCTGGTTGGGTCTCATATGACCCTCAGATGACGTCCTAGTTATATAACCTGCACAGCGCCTAGTTTTCAATTTTCATAAATAAACTCATAAGGCACCATTTTGATGATAGCCATTTGATTGCTAACCTTAGAATTTTAATAAATGAATAATATAACTTAATTTTTTTTTTAAACTTCAGAATTGCAATTGACAATGGTTTGTACAAAGAGGAAGAAAGAGTGTGGCGTTTGCTACGAGAAATAGTTGAAGGGTTATGCCACATACATCAACAAGGAATAATCCATAGGGATTTAAAACCTGTCAACATATTCATAGGGCACGAAGATCACGTGAAAATTGGTGACTTTGGTTTGGCTACATCCAGCATATTTCAGAAGTAAGCAATTTATTTTATTGCTATTTTTTTTGCTAAGATTATAAAAACATTTGTTTAATTAGAGCCTCCATAGAGTCCATAATGTTGTTAGGTACCAGATTGTGAAAGGACCATTTAAAATAATGGTTATTAAGTAAGTTCATTATTAAAATTATTTTTATGTAGAATATCTTACAATATAAGAATAATTTATTATTCTATAACAATTTATTATTTATTCTTCTTTATGATTTATAACAGTAATCATATAAGTGATGCTTTGTGAGGAGTTGGAAAGGAATGAGGCTTGTGCAGGTAGAATTAATAGTTCAAAAGCACAATTTTATTAATGTAAAGTGTATTATATAAATTAATTGATTTTCTTGTGTGCAGTCTTGAACCACGGCAGTTGGCACAGGTTGCTTTTTGTGTTCTTTATGCAGTTGATATGAAGGGTTGATGCAAAAATATATTTTAAAACACGTTAAAAGTGCTTAAATCAATATCATTAATATTTGTGATAGCAGATCGATATCTTCTTCATAGACGCTAAAAGGAAGACATCACCGATACACTACTTTCACTGTTAACTCACAACAAACATAAAAAAGAGATATGACTAAACAAAAAATCATATAATCCCATACCAAAATGGGGAGAGACCAAAACGTTGAAACAATTAAGCTACAGGCCTTGCACACCTCAAGAAGAGTCTTGAAAAATTGATTGAATGTTCATTTGATATGTAATTTTTACAATAAATGATAATCATTATAATCATACAACATTACTTTTGCATCAACCCAATGTGTTATGCTTATAGTCATGTTTTTATTTGTTTGGTTGTCCAAAAGCTACTGTAATTTAGACTTAAAATAACATCTATTACCCTGAAACAATGTGCCTAATAAAAAATATAATAAATATAAATAAAAAGAGTATTTCGTTAACTGGGAAAAATCTTTTCTTTTTTTTTTATTTCTGTGCCAGGATGCCTCTTGTAAAAATGGAAACATTTTTAGCTTGGAAAAAATTGCTAAAGGGTGTGAAGAATTTTCTTTGCATTTACTTTCCTGACTTGTTTATCTTGTTTTATTTCTTCAAAAATTCTTGTTTACTACAGTTAAAAAGTGTGAAAATTTTGACCCACCAAATCCGCAAGGTGTTCGAAACCTTTTCAGGACTAGTGAAGAGATATCTCATTCAGTTATCTTGTTTGGGCTTGCTCGCTCCATAGGCCCCAGTGATGAATTATCTGGTCCTTGTGGTTTTGATTTTGAGAAACCCCAAACTCGACAATCCTGGCATTTATAGGGCTGAGGTTCTATCCAATGTGTAGCAGACACCTCGGTAGTGAATGGTGATCTCTCATGACTTATTCCCACACCCTTCCTTTCCATCTTATCATCACGAACCACTCCCCCCCCCCGTTCTGTTCCCAATCTGGCCTCTCTCTCAAACTTTTGTGAAATTGCGACACATTCCTTTTTCTTGTAAACCATTCAGCCACAATTGTGAACCACAATTCAATTGGGAATGTCTACCTCACACTCTTCCTAACCCCTCTACCCTTCCCTACCATCTATCTTATTGTCTTTCTGATTTTTCACCTCTTGTCTGTCAAGTGGCCTCAGTTTAAGTTTTACATGGTTTACATTCACAGAAATTTTTGGATTTATATTTTTGTTTTTGTTGTCCTTATTTATGTGCATATAATTTTTAACTATTCAGAAATCGTACCAGACCGCATCTAACGATTTCTGAATAATTATTGATTAACGGTCACTAACCACCACACATATTTTTTAACTCTGTACACGTGTATATGTATGTACATTTGTGTGTGTGCAGAGTTGAACTAAATAAATCAGTAATCAGTATTTATTCTGTTTTTTGTATATTATGTTTTAAAATACATAAGGAAGACTTTTTGGATCTATATAAATTTTTAATTAAATACAACTTTTTCCCTCCTTCAGTAAACTCTGAAATTTTAAACTGAATTGTTTCAACATAAAAGGAACGCTTTGCAATTCAATGCATAATACAAAATAAATTATGGTGGAGGGGGGGGTCATAGCGGCCGAGGCTATAATTGGCAGGGAAACATATTTTAGCATCCAAAAATTGGTCCCAAAAAGATTAAAAGCTTCAGTTTGAAATTGCGGGCTTCATTATTGGGATAGAGGGCAATTATAAATTATTTATTTATTAAATATGCTACATTTGGTTTGTATCAAATAAAAACATATTTCCAATTAATTAATAATAACTTGATAAAAAAAATTATAAAAGTTGGTAAAAACATATTTATTGTTCAACACATATTTGCCCTTCTAATGGTTTTGTTAAGACAAAATCAAAATAATACAAAAACCTATTGTGAAACTGAAGAATGAATACTGGTTTTTTAATACTATTGCAGATCAGGTATTTCAAGAGAAAATGTTCTACCGACTGTACAAATGGACAAATACAAAGGTGGTTCCGTGAGTAATCTTTCATTATCGCAACAAACCAAAGATGTCTCACACACTGGGCAAGTTGGAACGACTTTTTATGTTGCACCAGAATTAAACAGTCCAATTACTCGCACAAATTATAATCAGGTAATTTATTAAAGATACGGGAAATAAAGATTAATAAGTTTAATTATGATGACAATACATACTGGAGGAAGGCAATGTGATGAATTGCTCTCCTGCTCTGAAGATGGCCAAGGGTGCATTATCCTTTCAAGTCATGAAATTTTTAGTTTTAATTTTTATCATGTTATATTTTCTAATTTGTAATGTGCATTTATTTTTGCCATGTAAACATTAACAATTAAATATTTTTAAAGAGTTTTGTTTTAAATTAATTTAGAGTACGATCAAGTAAAACAAAAACTTTTGATAATAATAGTTATTATTATAATAAATATGTCATTAATACAAAATGTAAATACAGAATATAAATTGTGTATGACAGACATGTTCATGAACCTTAGGCCATCTGAAGAACAGGAAACAAGTGTCTCTTTCTAATACTATACCAAAACAAAACAAAAAATATATATATTTTTTATTTTTTAGAAAGTTGATATTTTCAGTCTGGGAATTATCTTTTTTGAAATGTGCCATGCACCATTTAATACCTCCATGGAGCGTTACAAGATTTTAACCGATCTGCGTCAACCTAGCATCATATTTCCAGAAGAATTTTCATTTGACTCTAATTCTGATCAGTACAAGTTGATCAGGTATTTGATAATTAATTTTGAAATTAAGTAATGTGAGAATGAGCTTGAATGTGTGTGTATCATAAGAACATCGAAGGCAGAATATTATTAATTCCCATCGACCCTCAGTTAAACTAGCTAGTATAGCTATAGTTGTTTATCTACGTAAAGGGTAATGGAGGAATATTCAGTAATTGAGTGAAAGGGGTGTTAATGCAATCATAGGCTCTGTACAGAAGTGGATACATGTGCATGTTTGTGCAAAATTGAGCTTCTATAAACAAAGAAAATAAGTGGCTAAGGCTGGGGCGTCCCAACCTCCACTATCTCCAGCACTCTGACCTAGAAACGAAACATGGATTTAAAGGAAAGTGGCAGCATCAGTGGGCTGGACCAGTAAAGAACCTTTAATCAACAGAAGTGGTGTCTCTCGAAGGATTTGCCTCGTAGAATTAAGGACAGGCCATGCAAGGTTGACACACAAACATTTACTTTTGGGGAAAGCTTCTATATGTATCTGGCATGTTGAGAAAGGTGTCCCACTTAATTGAAGGGTGCAACTCATTAGCCCCATATAGAGAGCTTTTAGAATGCCACCAAATATGAGAATTTGTTTATGAGCATGACACCTACTACCTGGGTTCCTTTTTTCCTCGATTTTTATAGGAAACAGGCTTGTTTTACTGTATGTAGTACTTAATAGTCTTGCTCCTTGTTCCTTGTGTATATTGAGACTGAATGCATTTATTTATGTGAATGAAGTGTAGTGTGAGAGGGCTGATGGTAGAATGTATATAATTTTTCTTGTTGAAAGGTGGATGTTAAGTCATGATGTAAAAGAGAGGCCTAACTCACAAGAGCTTTTACAAAGTGACTTCATTCCTCCCCCAAAACTAGAAGAAGCAGAGGTAAAAGAAATGGTTAGGCGAACTTTATCGAACCCACAAAGCAAAGATTATAAATATCTTGTTGCTTCGTGTTTCCATCAGGTAGTTTTGTTATTTAATATTCCTTGTGCTGATTAGTAAATTGCTTTTTTTGCTTTTAGGTAATGCAACCTGCTCTGGATGCTACTTTTAATATGTTAAGTTGGCGTTCTGGTAACTTCACATACTGTTTGGAATTTACTTGCCAAAAGATTAAAGGGGTTTTTCAGCAGCATGGAGCGATATCATTTTTACCTCCTCTTCTTACACCGGCTAATAATCCAGTGCCAGAATCAGCAGTATGTTTAATGACCAGACTGGGAGGACTGGTTTGTGCAACATATGATTTGCGTACACCATTTTCAAGGTGAGACAAAAATGATAGCCTTACAGTCTGTTAGTTGATAAATCTATTGGCAGTAAGGATGGTTCCAAAAATAAATTTTCATGTAAAATCTGGTGGTGCTATTAGAATTTTAAAAACCTGATGCAAATATTTTATTATTTTATTCTCCTTTTTGTACCAGTTATACGAGAAATGAAATTATTGAGTTCTGAATAAATACTTCAATACAACCAGAACAAATTGACCCTCAAAAATTCATTGAATTAGAGTTTTTCTTTTCAAGACAATTTTCAAGGAGGATTTTTTCTCACACATTTTGAGTCCTTTCTATTCTTAAAAAAAGTCAAAAATTCATTGATTTATTTTGAAGATCTTGGAGGTTTCCTTCAGATTTCCGTAATTCCAATTTATCACGTCAATAAGTTGGCACATTAAGCTGGCCTGTTAACTTTTATCAAATGTATGCCCTATTTTTTTTCTTCAAACATTTTGAAAGCCCCTTTCCATCCGAAAAAAGATGGATTTTTTAAAGTCTAACTTTTTTGATGATACAAATACTTACATACTCTGGCTAATGCGCTAGTTCATATGGCCATAAAAAGGTGAGGCTTTAAAAAAATGCATCTTTGTTTGGATTGAAAGGACTTTAAAATGTTTGGAAAAATAGGGCATTACATTTGAAAAAAGTTACCAGACTGGCTTAATATGGCAAATTGTTAAAATTCTAATAGCACCAGCAGATTCTATCTGCAAAATTACTTTTGCAACCACACTTAGTTTCACAATAAAATAGGCAAAAATAAAAGGTCATGTCTTTATAAAAACCAACATGGTATATGATTTCTACTGGAAACTGTATATTATTTATTTTTGATTCACCATTCTTTTTTTTCATATGCACTTTCTTTTTTGTTTTGTTGTGTGGTTGTGTTGTGTTGTGTGGTTCGCGAATGCACATATCATTTTATATATACCATATTATGTGATTTTGTTATTTAATACTTTACAATTACAGATATTTAATACAAAATCCTCATGTCTCTCACCTGAAGAGATATGCCATTGATAAAGTTTTTAGAGAAAAACCTGCAGGAATTCATCCGAAAGAAGCTTATGAATGTTCATTTGATATTGTGACTCCAACACCTGGTAACTTGTATTTTGTGTAATATAATTTATGCTATTCATTTTTGTTCATAAAAAATTTAACTTCTCATTAAAATGCTTCCAAATAAGCCTTATATGTGTTGTTGGTTAAATTTATCAACCTTGTCTAGTTTATTTAGTTTTTTTGCTGGCCGTACACAAAAGCTGCTAAATATTCATCATTCTTCATTACTCATTTAATTTCATCTATAAATAAAAACAGTTCAGTATAAATTCATCCTGCTTGATATAAAATAAAACAATGGAATATTCATAAGGAAGCATATTTGCAAATAACAAAATAATCATTTTTGTAGGCCCTTGACCTGATTTCGCTCTTTTTTAAAGTAATAAATCAAAATAAATAACTATATGTACTTGCACTGTAAATTTTGTTTGTATGACTTCCAAGGTCATAAATATGTACTTTAGAGTGGGGTAATAGTGCAAATATATAAGTAAACAAACATAAAAGGCTTTGACCTTTATCAATATGAAATTAGTTTCAATTATATTAATAGCTCTTTTTCACTTGTCATTAATTTTTATATAATTTCAGGCAACCTTATGCCAGAACTTGAAATACTTTCTGTGATTTGGGAGATCCTATCTGAATTCCCTAGTTTATTGCAACGTAATTGTGTGTTGTACTTAAACCATTCATTGCTCATATCAACAATGCTTAGTCATAGCAGTTTGGACGAACATAAAGATAGAGATAAATGCGAACAAATTTTTAAGGCCAAGGTATATATTGCATAAAAGCTGGAAAAAAAGTATTTTTATATTTTGAATCAATTTTAATAGTTTGTGTACCCTGTAGCATCTTTTATATAACCTTAATCAATCTTTAATATAATTAAAGTTGGTGTTCGAGTGGATTGAAGTCACGATAACTCAAATGGTAGAGCAGCGGCGTATTTAGCCAAAGGTCGTGGGTTCAACTCCCGCTCATGACACTGACTTTTTTATCTCAACCAATACCTTCTATAAAGATTAATTAATTGAAAAGAAGTTATTCGGACCCCGAACTCTAATTAATTTATGTACATTATATGATTTTACATTTTATAAAATTTTATTAACATTATTTTATTTTACATTATTACCTAATTACTATGTTTTGAATCTCCAACACATGCATGGTTTACCGCATACGAATTGCTTGCATTTATCACATCAGATAAAATATTTACTATCATTACCAGAGTTACAAAAACGTTTTGTTTTTCTTCCTGCCTAGAAACTCTTACAAAATATCATCTGCAAGTATAAAAACAGAGTTAGCATCCATTTTGCTCACTTTCGTACAGAAACTGAATACAAACTCAAAAATGAGAGCTTTGAAGTAAACAGAGAATCCAGGGCAGTAGACAAAGGGTAAGGGGTTGGACTAAGTGGGCTAAACCTTTTTCCTACTAGAGTGAGTAAAGTGTCTTACATTAGCAATTTATAATTGGAGGGAAAAAATTATACTGTAAAAAAATATTACAAGGGACCCCGATTTGTGGGTCTAAATAGACACAGGTATCATTTTATCTCTAAAATGAGCAATAGTTGAGTTGAAAATTTTCAAAGAAAGTTACTTTGCAGTGTTCAGGAAAGACCTAATAGTGGAATTAGGAGGATAGATTAAAAAAAGAACAAACAAATAAAAAAATCTCATGACTTTGGTGCAAGTGTTGTTAATGGTAGGGAACTACATGCATTTACAAAGGATGAAAATAATTGGAAAAAATATAATTGTAAAAAAGTTATTAATTTTAAAATAATAATTTAAATTAAACAGGTTTTAAAAAATGTTTTACTTTTTCCCATTTTTGTTAGATTTTTGTAATCATTCATTTGGTTAATTGTGGGTTTTATTTTATTAATTACATTTTATCTTTATTTCACTTTCAGGCAGAAGCACGCAATAAATCTGACTTTGAAACTCAAATCAGGTCATTACCTATTTCGGGATCTTCGGTTGGTACTTTGCTAAACTGGATGGCTATTGAAGGCAACTTGAATAAAGTGGAAGCTGAATTAGAATTGTTGACAGATAAAGAGTCTATTATAAAATGCAAACCAGCTTTACAACAGCTTGACCAGATCGTTCAGAGTTGCCAAATTTTAGAATTTTCTGTGAGTAATATTTCTTAACTATTTGTGATTTCAAATAGTTTTTAATGTTTAGTCAGTTAGGATGTATCAACTTCTATAGTCCACCCATTTAATTAGAAAAAGATTGACATTAGCAAAAAAATCAAATTATACAAACCCCCAAAATTTTGGCTAGGAATCATGGTGGTAACAGATTTAACATAACTTCCTCATCTAGCTGGGAAATGAGACTAACTTTGTTGTGGTTATTTATTAAAGCAACTTTTCATTCAGTTAACATTATTCTCTCGTTAGTTTGATAAAGATACAAGTTAGGTAAATTATAATGAAGTTTCTTATACTATTTGAATAGTATTACCATTATTTTTCAAAATAATAAATTATACGATTATAATATGGAAAGCTAATTTTAAACATTTTGTTTTTAGTGTCCAATTATAATAAAGTTAGGTTTGGTTACAAATGCGCAGAATTATTCTGGTCTTTTGTTCCAATTAGTTTGCGACCAGAGGAGTAGGACCAAACGGTTCGATAACAACGTTATAATTACTGGTGGACGCTACGATAGACTTCTTGCAGAACTAAGGTGATCATACTATTGATGGAGTATATTTTGTGTAATGTAATTACAGTTTAGATGTTATTGTCACGAAATTACTCAAATTATTATTTTAAAAGATTTTATAAAATAATGTGCTCATTTTTATGGCCAATAAAGTGATAGAATGGTTTATCATTCACTGTAATGTCCCTTACAAAAGAAAGGGGTAAAATACGTTTTATAAATTTATAAAATTTGTATTGTGAATAACAATTTTTTCCAGACAAATTTCACCTTTTGTTGAGAAAAAATCAAATCAATCCGTTTGTGGTTTTACATTGTATCTTGATAAGCTTGTCACATTGCTAAATGGACAAGAGAAAATCACAATAATCGATGTCTTGATATGCACTCTTGGCACCATCCAAATGACAATGGACCGAATAAAGCTTATAAAAGAATTATGGCGCTCAGGGATCCGAACTTTATTTGTAAATACTCTTGAGGTAAGAAATTAAATGTTTTAAGATTGAAATGAGAAACAACGAAACCTAATTGTGTTCAATTAATTTAATATTTAAATGAATGAATATTTAAAGAGTAGTCGGTTGAGATGAGGAATTGGTGTCTCGGAGGCTGAAGTCATGATAGCTCAAGTGGTATAGCACTGGGGTATAAAGCCGGAGGTCATTGGTTCGAGTCCCACATGTGACACTAGTTTTTCTTCTCAACTTTCTTTGCATAAAAATTTAATGAAAAACAAATTAATTGTTATCTGCCAAACTTTCGATCTATTTTAAGGTCATCATCTGGGCAAAACAATCTTAAAGATGTCTTCAAATTGGCATAATTCATTTTTTTTTTTTTATTAAATGGTTTCAAATTTCTTTGAAGATAGACTCAGTCCCAACATTACCAAGGACTGTAACTCTATATTTGTTTTTTCTTCCAGACCATACTGGGATACAAAGTATTCGTGAGTAAAAAAAGTGGTCTAACACTTCAGACATTTCTCCTTTTAGTTCTTTTGTCTGTTCTAAGGGAAGATTTTTTTAAACGAAGGATAGAATTCTTCTCAGGAGTAAAGTATTGTTCAAGAATGGCTCACTTAGGTTCATAGCCTGTTCTTAGCTATAACAAAGAATACAAAACTATTAGTAGTCCTGGAATCAAGAATATACTAAATATTAAACTGTTGTTTATTTTTACATTTGAATTATAAATTAAATTATTTATGCATTACATAAAAAATTATCCATAACATCCTGTCCACCAATTTTTGATTTGAAAATTAAAATTTATTTTTAAACTATTTCTAGCTTTGGCTGACATACAGTTTTGACTTATTTTCTTCTTAGATGGTTAGGTTAGTTAGCCAGTATTCTTTGATCCTTTATTTTAAATACTTGTTGGTAATATTGTTACCTGAGTACCTTAATTATGGAGCGTGTATGGACACATGGCAAAAGGAAAAACAACAATAAAGGAAAGATTGTCAATGTAAGCCACAAAACATCTGCTCTAAAAGCTGGGATGTCTCGCCATCCAGACTGAACCATTGTTATCCGACCCGCTAACACTGTATGAGTAGTAAGGAATGTAATAAAAGAATGTTGACACCGTCAATGGGCCGGTTGGTCCAAGAAGATTGAGTCAAGAGTACAACTGATTGATAACCCCCCCCCCCCAACAGCCTGAAACAAAAGGAAGGGATCCTGCTCACCCATTTGATGGTAGGCTATTCCCACTTTTGGAGCAAACCTCATGCAGGTATCCCGCTTATAGTAAAAGGTCACTCATTGTGTCAAACTCGGTTGAGGAGTGCCAGGCCTTGACCTTCAATTTTAAAACAGTCCTTGTGCATGAGAGTAGGTTGTTAGGTCCCCTGTTTTGATTTTTAATAGAATGGACTATCGATGACCCCATCGGCCCTCATAGTGCATTGGAGGCTGAAATGACTTCATTGTTGGTAGCCTAAGATATCGCATAACAGACTAAGATAATTAAATAAAATAATGTAGGTCACAAAACATCCCCTCTAAAACTCACAAACTGTGTAACAAGAAATAAATGCTTTTCGTATGTCAAGAGGCTGTTCCAGCTAATATTCTTAATGCACTATGCACTACTACAGTTACAATTAAAATTCGACTTTTTTTGGTCAAAAATCCTGCTCATATAAAAGGGTCGTAATAAAATTAGTTCAATTAATTATTTTTTTCATCTCAACCAAGACCTTAGATTTAAAAAAAATTAATTGCAATAATTAATATGGTCAATTATGACCGCTAAACATTCATGGATTAAAATAAAATTAGTATTATGACTAATTCTCATATATGATCATATTTTCAAGTAAAAATAAAATGTGTTAAAAATTTGCTCTTGGCTACGACCACTTTGAAGTAAAAAAAGAAAAAGAGAAATAAAGTAAAAAAAAAAAAAAATAAATAAATTGTTTCATTCATATGTTAAGTGAAGACCTTGCTTGTTATTAAACTAGTGAACAATTTAAATAGAGATTTTATTCAGTGCTTGACAAAAATTAAAAACAGATTTTGGGGTTGTTCTGGGTAGGATAATTGGAGTCAAGATTGTGGGTAATGAATTGNGCTTAAAAGCACAATGCGTGTGCGGTTGCGTGAAAAACGTTTTACTTGCAGTCCATTTAATCATTTAAGGAATAGTCGATATATATATATACTTTTTTTAATGTTAATTTTCATTTTATTTCAGACATTGGACGAAATACATGACTTCTGTCAAGATCAACATATTCCTGTTATCGTACTTCTAAAAGAAGCAGAACCAACATTTGCAAGGGTTAGGACTATTGTTAAGGACAAAACCATGGCACTGACAAAAGATAAGTATGTCAAAGAACATCTAATAAACAGTTACAAGTTAATCAAACTGAAGAACAAAATATTTTACTAATTACTTACAATTCCAGATATGTTGAAAAGAAAGTATCTTGTAATGATTTAATAGATTATTTACTCAAAACTGTAAATAAAAATAATGAGTCTGTAACACACATGAAGCATGATCCTCGAAATTCTATCACCACATCAGAGAAACTGAACATTAATATTATCCCTTTGGAGAAGCTCAATCCAAGTGTAAAGCGAAGATACGAGTCTCAGGTATTTTTTGTACAAAAAGTCTTTTGAGACAAATTAAAAAGAAACTTCTTTTTTTGTCTATAAAAATATTACTGAAAATGATGTACCAATACTTTGAAAAACAGTCTTGCTTATCACTGTACATCAATAACAAGGACTATTACACCGACTTACCCCCAACATTTTTAGGACTACACCTAGACAGTTTTGAGTGGAATCCTCCATCAAGATGTAAGAAAACAAAACTTAAACTTTATACAAGACAATGTCTTTGGATGATAGATGAAGTGGAACTGTGGATTTCCGCCAAACCATCCACTATACAGTGCATTAAATCCTTCAAATCTCCTTCTTCAAATCAATAATGACCTCATATGACTTCGATCCGCTTGGACACCAACTCCCCATCTCAACATACAACTGTTTGAATTTTCCCACTTTTTGCCATATTTTCAAATGGCGTGTAATCAGGATTCGGTTCTCAGTGACTTATGAAGTGGCCACGGGAGCTGTTAGTGAAGTAATTACTTCTGAGAATTACTAATGACTGAAGGTCATAGGTTTGATTCCTACTCGTGTCGCTAATTTTTCATCTCAACCCAACTGCATAAAAAATTGGAATAAAATTAATAATAATCAGATAACCAAGTAAATAATTATAATCAAAGATGTTATTCTTACATCAAAATTCCCCGTTGCTAATGATACTTCGTAATGCAACTAAATGAAGCTATGAGGTTTGAATATTGGTGGTAAAGAGGAAATTCAAATAATAGTCAGTTGAGATGATAAGTTGGTGTCTCGAAGGTACCGAAGTTACAATAGCTCAAGTGGATAGAGCAGTGGCTCATTGAGCTGAAGGTCATGGGTTCGAGTCCTGCTCATGACACTAATTTTTCTTCTCAACCATTTTTGCATAAAAATTGGAAATAATAATAATTAATAAACAGATAACCAATTAAATAATTTATTCATTTCCTTACTTACTCGATGAGGCAGAAGTTGAAAGGGTAAAAGCTGGCTTGATTCCGATGTTCAGTGCACATAGGGACTGTGAAAGCACGTCCCATCAATCCTTTTTGGCTTGAAGAGTTTTCAGCAGGAAGTGTCAGAAAAGTTGCCATAGGGATAACTACTGGCGTGGTGGCCAAGGGTTCATAGCTTGTCAATACTTAGATTTTTCTAATAATTAATAATAAAGTAAAATAATTAATAATAAACAGATAACTAATTTAATGCACATATTTTTGATTTTCTTGTCCTTGTTTATATATATATTTTTTTAACACTGTACTCATGAGTATGTATGTACATATGTGTGCAGGGTTGAGCTAAATAAGTCAGTAACCAGTAATTATTTTGTTTTTTGAGTATTATGCTTTAAAATACATAATGCAGGCTTTTGAGTCAAATAAAGTTTTGACTAAATTTTTTTTATCCTTTTATTTACTTACTACCAAAGTATAATATCCAAGGAATGTATTGTCAAATTTTGAATGTATTTGGTACAACATAAAAGGAGTGAGAGTGATTTAAATTGGCTGCACTATACAAAATAAATCAGTCTGGTGGGGATGTCACATAGTGGCCGAAGTTACAAACCAAGGGAATGTGTGTTAGCATCGGAAAATCAATTCTGAAAAAAAAGACAATGATATCAAGACTAACTTACCCTTAACCATCATATTTAGTGCCAGCTTTGGCTAGTTTCTCTACATGTAGTGTTGGTCATAGTGTCAATGTTATTACTGGGAGAAACAAAACTACTCACATATTTGTAAATATACAGGCCACAAATAAATTATTTTTAAAAATTAAAGGAATATCTGAGTTTGTTGTTTTCCTCTTAAATTTTGATTGTGACTAAAAATGTTTAAAATAGTTTGTTCTTTTGTATTAATCAAAACATAATTTGTATGATTTCTTCTATTTCAGATTTCCAATATTTTATCATCAGCTCTTCTGTGCTTTTCAAACAAAGTTAGGGTTGAAGTAATAGCTGTTTCCCTTGAAAATGAGGCTCTTAAAGCATTTTCTAGTTGCCTTGACCTTAACACTGGGGAGCATGATATAAAATCATTTCTTAAAAGGTAAATGACATTATTAATATAGTTTTATTTTTCATGGCAAAAAAGTATTAAATAAATTGTTGTTGCTTTTTTTTCTGTGCTGTTGTTTAGTTGTACTATGAATGGCTGAAGACAGCAAAAATATAAATATATATTATATCAGTTTTTTAATACTTTTTATATATTTATAACATTGCATATTTAGCAATGGAATGTTTGTGGAAAAAGAGAGAAAATTTAAATAGTTGTCGGTTGATATGGTGTTGGTGTCTCAGGGACTGAAGTCATGATAACACAAAGTGCTGCTTCTCTATCTCACCATGAATAATTTCATTCACAAGTTAATTAGATTAGTTATATTATTGGTATTTGAATAATCATTTTGAATGTGCTGACAGTTAAAATAAATAACTAATATTTTATGTACTCAATATAAAAATTGCAAAATTGCTTAATTAAAACCAATGAGGTATCTAAGAATAATAAGTTAAGAGTGGAACATAAATAGTGGGTCATTATTTTTTTATAAAATAAAAATGAGGTCATCAAAACTTTTTTTAAACTGTTGTTAATCTCATACTGGTAAAGTGCTGGCCAAGTTATTAAAAATAATGTGTAGAGATTAGTGACCGTTAATCGATATCTGAATAACTATTAAAAATAATATAGTTGATACTTTGACAATATTATTAATAATTTCTTAAAAATTAACCTTAATATTTGTAGCATTTAATTATCATTTTAAAAGAAAATGATAATAGCCTGCTTATATTTCTCTTAAGGATATTTACTATTGTTTCAGGTTTTCCCGTTATAAAAAATATGTCCACAAAATCTTGGATGCATTAAAAGATAGCCGGAAGCAACATAATCACTTGGCTGTTATATTGTATAGTCTACCAGATAATACATTTAAAATAAATCTGTGATCAATTAATTATTTTCTTGTGTCAAATGTATATTTTAATATTAATTTTTTATTTTCCTATAAATAAATTTATTTTTACGTACCTAAAAATCAAATTTTTTAGTAATAAAATACATTTCTTAAGGTATATTATTTATTGTACAGTTAGTCATTTGAAGTAAAATGTAAAATAAAAATTGAAACTGGTTTTATTATTTACAATTCATATTTGCCATGCTAGTTGTTCTGAGTATGAATCCTAGCATTGCCCATGGAATTTTATGAGGCTAATATGTAATAATATTGTAAAGTGGTTCTGACTCCTATCCATGACACCGAACAGGTGACCTAAGCACTTCTTTCCTGGACCTGTGAAGGATATGGAGGTGGTAGCACATCTACACATCCCTTGGAAGGGCTAGTAAGTGAAAAAAAGACCAACATCTTTGGCCTCCTGGGTGGGGTGGCAGTTCTGTGAGTTTCTACCGGTTTCAGGTTTATCATTCTGTGTATACCATTAAAATTGATGTCAAGTGAAAACTACGCAAGTGGTTGAATAAGTTTATTTATTTATTAAAAAAACCTTCTTTATAACAGAAATTTACTTTATTATTATTACCAAAGACAAAATGTATAAATTGTAACTATTTCTTCAACAAAAATTACCAAGTACATGTCAAATTATATTCAGTTATTCCAATACACTTTGTTGCCAAACACGTTATAAAATATACATAATATAATTAAAGCAATTTATGTTGATTTACATTTGTTTCTAACTTTAACATCTACACAAATTAAAAGAAAAAAACACAAGTAGTGATTCACTAATTATTAGTTTTTTTTTTGTTTTTTTTTTGGCCTTGAACTAGTGTACATCTAGCCATCTACATTCATTGCTTGGTGCTACCAGCCCCCAGAAGGCGGCCCCCGCCGAGCCAGCACGGCCCCCGAGACCGGCCAGGAAGGACACCTGGGCTCTCCATTTGTAACGGACTGTTCCCGATGGTGGTGGATAAAAACCTTACATGGTAAAGCTACCCTTGGAAAAGTCCAACACCATCACCCAGTCTGGAGCGTAACGCGCCCTGAGAGCGCAGAGATGTCCTCCCAACGGTCCCCAGCCAAACCGTCCCCGCGCGGCCCCCCTCCCGGATGCCAACATGCCTCAAGGATGGTTATACATCTTAGATATCTATGTCGTTATCGGTGATGAATTTGTATATGGTATCTAGTATTTCAATAAAGTTCGTATAGTTTAGAATTAAGTTTACCGAGGTGGGGAGTGGGATTTTATATTTCTTGAGCGCTTTAAAAATGTGTTCTCTTCCGGTAGTCTTCAGTGGGCATCCCAGTATGATGTGGTTTGCATCCGCCGTTGAGTTATCGTCGCACGAGCATTTGCTTGTTTGTGTAATTCCTAACTTATGCAGGTGTGATGGGAGTCTATTGTGGTTGAACCTCAGTCTACAAATAGTGGTAAAGAATTTCCTATTTCTTTTAACATTTGAAAACCATGGTTTAGACTGGATGTTTGGTTGGGAGGCAGAGTACCAGATGTCTTTGCTTTTGGTTCGTACTCGTTTTGCCATTTCTTGCATAATAAGACCCTATTATGCGATACAGAGATCTCTTTGATGTCGTTTCCCGATAGAGCAGCCGCTTTTGCCAATGCATCAACCCGCTGGTTAAATCGGTTGTTGTTATGGCCTTTGACCCAGAGAAGATGAATAGCTATACTGCTTCTGCAAGCTAACAAAATGTTTTTGATCTCTAGAAAAATGGGATCTTCAGGAGTATCCGTTTTCTTCAGGGCCGTCAGAACACTAAGGCTGTCCGAACAAATTATGGTCTTGGCTGGTTTTGTCTGTTTAATGTATTTGATAGCTTCTCTTATATTATTACAGTTAACATCCTTGTCCATCATGGTCTTTTTTCCACTGCCAAACTACAGGCTTATCACAACGTTTCACAATCCACATTAATTTTAATAGATCAATATTATAAATAATTTAAAAAAATTATATAATAATAAAATAAAAAATTATCAATTGACAAAAAAGTCTTTCCCTCCACTGTACATAAACAACAAGGAACTACTTACTTCCACAAAAGTCGGATATTTAGGAGTATACCTAGAAAGCAGGCTTCTGTTCACAAGGAAAAGTGATAGGAAGCCTAAAAATCCCAACTCTAAATGGGACACCAATTTGATTTTCCAAAGAAGACAAATATCAAACTAGGCCAGCAGCTTATGTGGAATCCACACCTAGTTAAAATTACGCAAAGAGACAAAATTGCCTTGGGGAATAAACCTCAGAATGACTCTATGGCTATGAGCTTGTAGCAGCTCTGTATATAAGCAGGGGCTCAACCTGCTTAATTTAGACATGTCAACAAGATCTAACTTTAGCAATAAGGTACTCGCAGCATCCTCCTCACACTCTCATCGATGTGGCTGCCTGCTGTACAAGGCTCTGCTCACTACTGAGTCTACGACTTCTGCTGCATCGACATCAATCCACAAACTTCAATCAATGGTTCTGCCCATAACACTAGCACTTCTCGGGGTCACCAAAAACAACAATCACTAAAGAGCTATGAAAAGTGAGTTAAATGGGACAGATCGAGCAGCCTTTCTCTACATGCTGGAAACATTCACGGATTTTGGCTCAAAAGCTGTCAACCTTGCATGGCCTTATTATTGGGGTTAGGATGACCTCTTTTCTACAAGTTAGGTCCTCCGAAGGTCACCAGCAGTGCTGTTGATACATGAGAAGTTTTCTTCCGATCCTTCCCATGGACGCTTCTACTTTGCTTTAATAATAATTTTTATTGTATTTTTAACAGCGTGATATCATATACTGTGATAACTACCTGTAGTTAGTTACCAAGCCTGGGGCCACTGGTCAGGAATGATCTTGCCCTACATGTACAGCAATCCTGAACCCTGTACGTAAGCAGGGGTTCTGCCCGGTGACTTCAGACTCATTGATGAGGTCTCAATATTCACTTGGAGCAAGCTGACCACACCAGCTCAACTGCAAGGGTACTTGCAGTATCAGTTTTCTCTCTCACCCTCTCTCTCATTCTCAACAGCCGACTTGGTTATTTTCAATGACACCAAAAAGTCCTTTGATAAAGTATGGCACCCAGGTCTCCTAAGTAAAGTAAAACCATATATTTCTGATACCATGTACCGCATACTCCAGTCCTACCTCACAGGTCGCACCTATTCTGTATGACAGGGTGAAGCTTACTTCCTAACCCTTGGAATGATATCTGTAATACCCGAAGGTAGCGTGCTGGGCCATTTCTTTATATACTTTTTTCGAGTGGCTTCCCAACCAACCCAGCTCTAAAAATAGTTCACTTTGCAGACGATGTTGCTGTACTATCTAAATACCACACCAGCCAGGAAGCCCGTACAGAGCTGCAGAACTCCGCGGATGACATGAGCGGATGGTGCAGAAAATAGAGGATAAAAGTTAATCCAAACAAGTCGCATACTGTACAATTCACTTAATGCCGCAATATGACAAACGAAGACATCCAACTACAGGGAGAACCCGTATCACTTGCATTATCTGTTCGCTATCTCGGCCTACAACAAGATCATAAATTAGTATGGGATGTGCACATTAAAAATGCTGTAACACGGATGAACTCCTGAAAACATCTCCTGACCAGCGAAAATATACCCCTGCATATCAAATGTGTGGTGACCCACCACCTTCTCAACGAAAGCGGCACCTAACGAAATGACCAACAATTAGATTTGCCAGAAGGTTCGCCGATGGATTGTGCCACACATTACCAGTTCAATTAAGGATTGTTTGTTTTCTGTTGTAATCAAATTATAAATAAGAATATAATAGTGGTTAGTAACAATGTAAATTAATTTTAATTGTCAGCAGATTGTAAATAGAGACATAAACGAACTGTATAAAACTTTTGAATAAAGAAAAACTATAATCCAAGGTAGCTACTTCCCGCTCCTCCAAAATCATACCTCCCAAATACCTCTGGCTACCAAGGATCAAGGAAGACAGTTTTTCTAAAAACTAAAAAAGCCATTCACTAATTTATATCCACCGAAAGAAGAGACTTGTCCATCGGACTGGCGTAAGAATTCGGCTCAACCTAATCAGCTTGCGATACATCTTCTCAGAGCCATGCTTGAGTTACTCAAGGAACTAGGGTTTCCACTTTGAAGACTAGAAAGGACCCCCCACGGGTTGTACGAGCTCACTTCTCCGAGGTGCCCGGTACAGTAGGACAGGTGGAAGCTCTGCCTCACACTCAACTGTCCTTTTTTAGGGCCAAAAGCCTCCTCGCCGGCTTTACAGGGCCTACCACTTAGGACACTGCCTGAAAGGGGTATTGTGTCGTAGAGCTCACGGTTGCGGGCTTCCCGGTAGGGCAGAACAACTACAACAAACTTCCTGGGTACGATACCGGCCCTCGCGACTCGGAAGGACCCCAACAACTGATGACCCCTCGACGTGGACACGCATCATGGATGAAGCTAACACCAACAATCAGCCTCACGAACAATCACAGATGGTATCCGCCGTGGTTCCGGTACTACGCATACCGCCCTTCTGGAGGAGCGACCCTGCCTTATGGTTCATCCAGACAGAAGCCGTCTTCGCTACTTCGAGAATTGTATCAAGTTCTGCTAAATATCTGCTGGTGGTCGTCAATCTCGAATTGGCACAACTGCATCAAGTGACTGATATCCTGTGGAATCCTAGCAAGACACCGTACGAAGACTTGAACGCTCGCTTACTTAACACTTTCGAGGAAAGTGAAAGTGTTAAAGTTAAGCGGCTCCTTGAACAGACTACTCTCGGAGACGAACGACCGCCAGACTTCCTTCGTTCTATGAGACAAAAAGCTGGGAGCCTTGTCTCGGAGGAACTTCTACGGAACCTGTGGCTATGAGCTCTTCCCAAAAGGATGCAAGAGATCCTCGCGACTGTAGACGTCGCAGACCTCGACAAATTATCTATAACGGCATATAAGATAGCCGAAGTCGAGGCTGCGAACATTTACGCCGTCGAGAGTTTAACATCATCAACAACAAACTGCTGTAGACACCTTGTCACAACAAGTGGCCGAGTTGACAAAAAAAAGTCGAGCTTCTGCAGGGACAGCTCCGACGTCGATCGCGAAGCCATCCACGAACTCCCTCACGAAGCAGGGATGCCACCCCGGACCAGAAGAACCTATGTTTTTATCACCGGAAGTTTGGTGATAAGGCACGACGGTGTACAGAACCCTGCGAAAAACGAAAAACTGATTTCGTTGGCAGTTCCTCGGGCCAGGCCTGCCACCGATGCCAGCTCAATTTCGGCCCGCCTGTTCGTCACTGACTCCGCGACTGGAACAACTTTCCTGGTTGACACCGGAGCAGCTGTATCAGTGTTTCCACTAGGAATGAAACAACAACCAGCAGCGAGACCGAGTGATGACCATGAGCTGTAACCCGCCGCCAATGATACAAAAATAGCTACCCATGGCACGAAAACGCTCATCCTCAAACTTGGCCTCCGTAGAGCTTTCAAATGGCAATTCATCATCGCTGATGTGAAAAAACCAATCATTGGAGCAGATTTCTTGAGCCATCACGGTATCATCGTCGACATAAAGGGACGCTGCATCACTGATCGCGAAACCCGCCTCTCTGCAAAAGGACGCCCGGCATTCTCCATCATAGTGGCCCTCTCGACCACTCCAGCAAACAGTCGATACTACGACATCGTACGGGAATTCGAGCAGGTCACTCGACTGGCGTGGAACCGTGAAACACGATGTAAAGCATTACACCGAAACGGCAGGCCGCCCCATTGCCGAAAAAGCAAGATGCTTACCACCGGCCAAATACGAAGCTGCGAAGGAAGAGTTCCGTCAGATGATGGAAGAGGGCATTTGCAGACCTTCCAACAGCCAATGGGCTAGCCCTCTCCACATCGTTCAGAAAAGTGATGGATCTATATGCCCATGTGGCGACTACCGCCGCCTAAATGCGAGAACCACACCGGACAGATACGGAATTCCCAACATCGGAGACATGAACATGTTGAAGGTATAATTAAAGGGGAAAAGAATAAGGTTGGTAAGACTGTTTTTCAGGTAAAGGGAAATAACGGTGATGACCGTTAAAAGACGGTTAGAACAGTGCAATAACCCATACCATTTATCAGAACATAGGTCTCTATGGGAAGAGGATTTTCACAACCATCGACCTCGAACGAGCCTATTTTCAGATCCCCATAGCAGAAGCGGACATTCCCAAAACTGCAATTACAACTCTGTTTGGCCTCTTTGAATTTACTCGTATGTGCTTCGAACGCTGCCCAGACCTTCCAGCGCTTCATCGATTCCATCTTCAGGGACCTTCCCTACTTATTACGTACATCGATGACGTCCTGATCGCCTCCACCTCGGAAGAAGAGCACGAAGATCACCTACGAGAAGTTTTCACCCGCCTCCGTACACATGGCTTGACGATAAAAGTAAAAAAATGTGTATTCGGACAAGAAAGCGTGACATTTCTGGGATACGACGTAAACAATGACATAATCGCTCCGGTAAAAGCGAAAGTGGACGTACTCACCGAGTACCCAAAGCCGACGCTTATAAAGGACCTCCGAAGATTTCTCGTAATGGTAATTTCTACAGACGCTGACTTCCGCACGCTGCCGAAACTCAACGCACACTTAATGCATACATAAAAGGCAGCAAGAAGAACGACAAGCGTCCGGTCGTCTGGACCCCAGAATCTTCGGAAGCGTTCGAGAAAACCAAGAAAGATTTAAAGGACGCCATCCGCCTCGGACACCTGCTCCTGACGCAGAGATAACCCTAGACTGCGACGCTTCAAACACAGGAATTGGAGCCGTGCTACAGCAGCGAGACAATGAGGGATGGGTGCCTCTTGGATTTTTTTCAAAAGCACTCTCCCTAGCTCAACAAAAATATGCGACGTACGACCGTGAATTACTGGCCGTTTACAAGGCAGTTCGACACTTTCGACCTCTCTTGGAAGGACGGCACTTCTCAGTCCGTTTAGAGCCGCCTCTAACGTTTGCATTTAAGAACGAGGCTAGCGACGCCTCGCCAATCCGTACTTGCTACCTCAGCTACATAGCGCAATTCACGACTGACATAAGGTACATCAAGGGAAAGGACAACCCAGTAGCCGATGCTCTCTCCCTCCTAAATGAGCTTGATACTCCCACCGGATGGGATGATCTCGCGACGGCACAGCAAGCGGAAGAAGAAAACGGAAGCTTTCCCTCCGGAGGATCATTCAAGTTGGAGAGGGTCAGGATTCTGGGCGTGTTATGCGAAACAACTTCTCCAAGCCCACGACCCTACCTTCCGCCGGCCTTCGGGAGGGCGGCTTTTGAACGGGTCCACAACCCAAGCCACCCGGGAATTAGAAGCAGCCGTAGAATAGTCACGCAACGCTACTTCTGGCCTGGAATGAATTCAGACATCGGACGATGGGCAAAAACCTGTGCCCCCTGCCAGAGAGTGAAGGTCACGAGGCACACCATCTCACCTCTCGGATCGTTCCCACAGGCCTCCCGGTTCGAGCACGTCCACATCGACATAGTCGGACCTCTCCGCCTTCTGAGGGGAAGCAATACTGCCTCACAATGGTAGACCGATTCACCCGATGGCCAGAGGTAATACCGATCACGGACATCCAAGCAGAAACAATCGCCAGAGCCTTCGTCGACCACTGGATTTCAAGATTCGGAACACCCTTCCGCCTGACTACGGACCAAGGACGGCAGTTCGAATCTAACCTCTTCGGCCAACTTTCAGCCTTGCTCGGAGTGGAACGTATCAGGACAACTCCATACCACCCACAGGCGAATGGACGAGTCGAAAGATTCCACCGAACACTAAAAGCTGCGCTTATGGCAAGACAGGCTCAACACAGCTGGACAAAACACCTACCAATTGGCCTACTGGGCATCCGCTCCACTCTCAATACCGAGGAACACAGCCCTGCCCAAATGATCTTCGAAACAAGCCTACGTCTAACAGGAGACTTCCTCGTGCCGTCAGAAGAATCAAGAGATCATGACACCTACATACGAGAACTCCAAGAGAGTATGGCCTTAGTAAGGCCAGAACGGCGGAGACCAGCCAGAACATCATTCATCCCTAAAGACCTCATGACATGCAGCCATGTATATTTGAAGGTTGAAGGAATACGGCGCACCCTCATACCGCCTTACGAGGGGCCATATGAAGTCCTAGCACGAAGCAAGAAGACAATACGAATACGGCTGGAAGACAGGGAAACCACCGTATCCATAGACAAGGTGAAGCCAGCATATCTAGCTTGCGACTTAACCTCGTCAGCAACAGACACCCAGCCGACCAATACGGAAACCGATCCTGCACCACAGCCGTCGTCACGACCGCAGGAAACTGCTTCAACTCCAACGCTCATCACTCGGTCCGGAAGGATAGTTCGGAAGAAGATCATGTACAACGTGTAGACCGCGGCAGTGACGCTTTCGGGGGGAGCCATGTGGTGACCCACCACCTTCTCAACGAAAGCGGCACCTAACGAAATGACCAACGATTAGAACTGCCAGAAGGTTCGCCGATGGATTGCGCCACACATTACCAGTTCAATTAAGGATTGTTTGTTTTCTGTTGTAATCATAAATTATAAATAAGAATATAATAGTGGTTAGTAACAATGTAAATTAATTTTAATAGAGACATAAACGAACTGTACAAAACTTTTGAATAAAGAAAAACGAGAATCCAAGGTAACTTCCCGCTCCTCCAAAATCAAACCTCCCAAATACCTCTGGCTACTAAGGATCAAGACACAGTTTTTGTAAAAACTAAAAACCCAGTCACTAATTTCTATCCAGCGAAAGAAGAGACTTGTTCATCGGACCTGTGAAGAATTCGGCTCAACCTCATCAGATACATCTCGCCCATATTTTCACCGGCTCTTCTCAGAGCCACGCTTGAGTTACTCAAGGAAGTAGGGTTTCCACTTTGAAGACTAGAAAGGACCCACGGGTCGTACGAGCTCACGATCTCCGGGGTGCTCGGTACAGTCGGACAGGTGGAAGCTCTGCCTCACACTCAACTGTCCTTTTTTAGGGCCAAAAGCCTCCTCGCCGGCTCTACAGAGCCTATCACTTAGGAGTGCCCTTCTCGCCTGCCTGAAAGGGGTATTGGGCCGTAGAGCTCACGGTTGCGGGCTTCCCGGTTGGGCAGAATAGTTGGGACCTTCCTGGGTACAATACCGGCCCTTGTGAGGGCCCGCAAGGTTCAACGGCGACTAGGAAGTACCCCTTTGATTTATCTAGCAGTAATAAGACCGATTTGGCAGTACGGCTGTTCAATATGGTCCTTGGCACCAGATACACAAATAAAGAAAATCCGAACCGTTCAGAATCGCATCCTTCGTCTTATAGCTGCGGCTCCATGGTTCATACGCAACGTCACCATTCACCGGGACTTGGATATACCAGATGTCTAGACGGTAATAAAGAACTCATACGATCAGCACACTGAAAAAATACGTCACACCCTAACCCACTAATGCAGGATATCGCCAACAATCAGCCACCCCGAGACATCTAAGACGGTTAAAACATAAAAGGCACTCTGATCTGGCTAACAAAACTTGAATAGATAAATGTGAAAAAAAATTATTGTTACTTATTTCTTATTTATTAATTTATTTGCCATTGTAGTACAAATCGTTGCTTCCTATTTTTGTGAAAACTATGTGAGGAACGCCGCTGGGTGTCTTACCCACCACACGTTTCATGTCATTTATTTGTTTTTGTATGATATTATGTAGTATCTACTGTGATAATAACTATAATGTACCATTGTACAAATAAAGTTTCTTCCATAAATTAAAAAAAAGACTTGGTTATCTGGTGCACAAGCATCCTTCTCATGCTACCAAGTCTTCCGACTCGACTGCGTTTGAACATCTGCCACATCATCGGTCCGAACCATCGGCTCCGCAGACCGCACGGCGCACACTATGTAGTATGTACTAGGAACTGCTCTCGGCCGCGTTGGTCGAATTTTCCCCCTCCATCTGACTATCGCTGCGGTTTAGTGTTGATTTTGCATTTCCAGGATTCTCACGTCACTATCGTTGGCTTCGTACAAACTTGATTGTATTTCTTAGGCCTCTACAACATTTCAAAAAAACCTTTGGAGAGCAATGTCAAAAAGCTCAAAGATGTCCTGTACAAAGGAAATTTTCTTGCATACCAAGTTAAATAGAAATTGATGTTACCTATGTTCGACGTATACTAGAGTTTGCAAGTAATATTTGGAGCCCCTACTTTTCAAAACAGCATTAAACTCGTGCCTGACTGAGTCTGGTCTCCCCAGTGCAAAAAAAAAGTTTGTCTTCTGATTTTTCATTGTAACACTTGCAGAAGAAGTTCAAAGACGTTATGCCAAAAGCTCCATAAAATTAAAGCCATACAGCTAAGTCGACTGAATTAAATTCCTAACTTTAACAACTCTTCAAGATTGTAGTGAAAGGCAAGATATCGAAACCTATAAAATTCTTGCAAATAAATATGACTCTTCCTCTCAACTTTTCTCACTACATATATCCTTAAAAACTAGTAACCATATGATGAAAAGCTTCTGAATGAATTGAAAAGGAAAGGCTACCCCACGAAACATCTTCAATTTGGTCTCGAGCTATTTCAACGAAAGACAAGCTAAAATTGCAACCAAACACAGAATTGTGATGGGCAATAGTTCGATAGGATGCGCACAGGGATCTATCCTAGGTCCACTTTTTTGGAATGTGGTCTTCAAGAGAGTGCCCTTGCTGTCGTTGTCGGTAATATTTTGAATTTGCTTAGATCTCGTCGAGTAGACGAGTCTACCGTCCGTGGAGCAATGACCCTGCTTATATACGAAATGGCTCTACTTTGATTGGTTGCAGACTGGAGGGCGAGACCATTCCAGAACTGGTGATAGCGAAAACAAACTGGGGGTTGATCTGAAAGGCGGCTCTCTCTATTACATACAAGAGCGTCTATTTTCCAATTGCCTTGCACGGAGTTGCAGCTGGAGGGAAGCTAAAAAAATAAGGGGAGATCCATTCTGGAGCAAGGCCCTTTTAATAATATCGAAGGCATATAGGACGACTCCCACATACACCCTCTAGGTCCTCGCTTCCGCTCCACCACTCGACCTCGTCCTCCAGGATAAAATTGACCCTTTCGACGACTGAAGGAAGGAAATATATGCAGAAATACCCGTAGGCCCAAAGACTCAAACACAATTTTCATATCGGGTGGCATTCGTAAACGCTCTTTATATAGAGCCAAGGAATTGCACCCTTCAGTTAGGTGGGACAAATCGAGCAACTTTTCTCTACAAAGTACAAACCGGACACGCCGGCTTTGGATCGCAAAAAATTTGCCCGTGTGTGAACCTCGCATAGCTTATCCTAAATCAGGTGAGGATGACCCTTTTACACTTATGTGCAGAACCGAGCCTTAGAATGTTATTTTTACGTGCTTTTCACTCAAGTGCTGGCTATTCCTCCATCTCCGTTTATTTACACGTATAAGCAATATTTACAGTTCGTGGGTACTAATAATATTCCGTCTTCGATCTTGTACTATACACATATTCACGCTTATAAATACATTCTAATGAGAGTTAGTACGGAATATATCTTTCACCAAACTTGTTATAATATAGAAATACTCTCAGAAATAGTGGCACTCCTACTCGCTCTCTATATAGGGTGTTCGGCTACTCGTTACAAACTTTATAAGTAGAATTTACATTAATAAATGAATCAAAAAATTCTAATTAACTACGGTCTGAATCTCCACAGTTTCGGAGTTATTTCAATTTTTCTGATTTTTTAATGATTTCACGACCTTGCTTCAAACAAACAATGATAACTCCAAAATTAAAAGGTTTTGGACAAATCCGTTGATATCATTGAAAACTACGTTAAATTTCCAATAAGATGTGATCAATACTAAACCTATAAGGCCTTCGTGAAATAAGCATTTTAGTAGCGAGAACTTTGAAAAAAATTTTTTTTTTCAAAGTTGAGAAACTTACTTTGATTCTAAACTCCAAACCTAGAGACTAGCAAATTTCAGAAAATGTACTCCATTTAATATCCTTTTTCGTGGTGAAATTGCTTTTTTAATTACTTTTTTCAAAGATAAAGAAATTGATAGAGGAAAGGAAAAACCGTGGTTGACGGATTGATAAGGTGGAAAATAAAATAAAAAACTTAAGAAAATTTTGAATGATTTATTAAATGTTTTTTTAAATTTTTATTCGATTAATCTTTCCACCTTAACTATCCTTCAACCACGGTGTTTTTCTTTTCCTTCATCAATTTCTTTATCTTTGAAAAAAGTAATTAAAAAAACAATTTCACCACGAAAAAGGATATTAAATGGAGTACGTTTTCTGAAATTTGCTAGTCTCTAGGTTTGGAGTTTAGAATCAAAGTGTTTTTCAACTTTGAAAAAAAAATTTTTTTTCAAAGTTCTCGCTACTAAAACGCTTATTTCACAAAGCTTTACAGGTTATATTATAGTCATTTTCGTTAAATTGAATCCTCCGCTTCACATCACTACTGTTTTTTGAACTTGGTCTCGCGCTGAACTTCTAAAAAAAATCCACAGGCTTGTATAATGTAAAACTGTCAATCAAAGGGCTAAATTGAATAGTCAAATATATATATATATTTTCTTTTGCTTTTTTCTTTTGCATACTGACAGTAAGTAATCAATTCATTAAATGGATAATGCGCGAGCGCATGTTTTGTCGTCGGTGTTTTCACTGCCGCCCGGCCACCCACCAGTCAATACTCGACCTCAGCGTTGAAAGCATACGGCCAGAAATGAAGCCACATTATAAGACTCTGTTCCTCATATATTTATCATTATTCCAGGGGCAGGCTTTCATTACAAAGGAAATGTAAGGTTTTTTAAAAATTGTACAGCCACTTTTTATTTTTAAAATTTATTGGATAATAGATCCTCCTTGGTAGACCATGCAGTGTTGCATCAAATATTTGTACGTATTGGCTTTGAAGAAACCATATTTCATTGTATTTGGTATACGATTTAATAAACTAATATTTAATCTTGTTAGAGGGCGTCGAAAAAACCTCGGCACACGTGTTTCTGGTGTAGTTTTACATGAAAATTACCCAATTTTTAAAAGTGCATTTTTTCCTATATGTGCAGGTATGTTGAAACTAATTAACTATTGGACCTCGTGGTTCAATAGGACAAATACAAAAATTGAGATAAGGTTTTCATGAATGATACAAGAATTAACTGTTGATGATACACACCTTTATCTTCTTCTCTTATTACTTCCTGCAAATGCACCTCTAAACGAATAATTTTATATATATTTGACAAAAAAAGTTATTTTGCAATAAATAATTCATTAAAATGTCAATGTAAAACGATGGGCAAAAAGGATTTTCTCTTTAACTGGCACTATTTACTATAAAACAATTTGCTTCGTCAACTTCAGGCCATAACATTAACCTTCATTGTATTTTTCCGTTTATATTCAACAAAATCCTTTAGTTTTTTTAATCCGAAACTAAACGTTAACGTCGAGTAGACCATCTGGAGAATTTTATATTCCCAGGCACAGTTATCGCGCTATGGGGTTGGATGTCTTTTTCAAGAAGGCGTTACTACATAATTACATCTATGCGGTACTGAAAAGTCGCAAGGTCGGTTTGTTAACTTCCTTGTCAGAACGGAGTTTTGTGACTTGCCTCTACTCTCTAAGGGTTTCTCCTTCAGACGATATACTGTCGAGTCTCCGATCGTTTGGATTTAGAGCAGTCGTATTAACGTACTTTTAGACTCCTTTAGTCTCTGGATAGACTTTCGCGATCAGTTCTTCAGCTGAAATATTAAACTGAGGGATCCGTCGGGGATCGAGATGATCGTTGTTAAATGACCCTTAAGGGTCAAAGGTCTAGCGTGGGGGGGGGTTATCGCACGACCATACCTGATTGACTACATTGGTTTCTCCTTTGTGCGGTATTCCCAGTTGGGATGGTCCGTTTAAGGGAAATTATACCTTCAAGAGGAAAGACGCCCTGTCCACCCTTCAGAAAGCTGAAAGGATCTGTCAAAATTCCTAGTTATTTTTTTATTTTTGTAAAGGTGCTTTTAGGTTAAGCATCCTTCTCTTTGTGTATGGCACTAGTGTGGTTTAGTTTAGGTTATAACCAGACCCATATATCTTCACCTTTTTACTAATTTTAAAGCAATTTGCATTTAACATGAAACAGTTTTCATCAAATGTAATATATTTAAAATAAATTATAAATCATGGAATCCAATTATGGATACTGCGGAAAACTCTGCCATGGCTTCTCAGGCAGAAGGTAGTGTACCTTTAGATTATTAGCTAGTCCTTGATGACTATCGTTTCCCTTACAATATATATTATGAAATGTTTTATTTTATTCAGTGTTTAATTCTAAGAATGGAACGCTAGTGATAAATTGCGCTTTTACAGTATAATTTCTCACTAAAAAAAAGTGAAAGACAAAAATGTATGTGACTACTGGTGACTAATCTCCCTTTCTTCCACTGCTACCGAAAATATCTATCATAGAATTGACCCTCCTTTATTTCCAAAGTCTGGAATGTACACTGGTTTTAAGATAGTTGAGCACTTTCTGGGGTTTCTATTTGCTTATTTTCCCAGGCGTTACTGTCCTTCCGAAGAGGCTGTACTTCCAGGCTTCCGGGCTAATGCTTTGCACTTACATATGACATGTCTTTGCTGTTTCATAACTAAGTTGGCAGGTTTCCATCTTTTTATATTTTATTTGGAAGGATCTGTCAAAATTCCTAAAGTTATTTTTTTATTTTTGTAAAGGTGCTTTTAGGTTAAGCATCCTTCTCTTTGTGTATGGCACTAGTGTGGTTTAGTTTAGGTTGATAACCAGACCCATATATCCTCACCTTTTTACTAATTTTAAAGCAATTTGCATTTAACATGAAACATTTTTCATCAAATGTTTAATATATTTAAAATAAATTATAAATGGTGTTTAATTTTGCATGTGGAAATTCAAATACGAAGCTTTTTTCTGGGGTCACTGGTTTCCTCACCTTTCTGTCTGTAGGACCTTCTTCCACTGCTTCCTCCATTTCCATTATCCTTGCCTATTATGGAATTGACCCTCCTTTATTTCTGAAGGCCGGAAAGGGCATTGCTTTTAAGGTAGTTAAGCACTTTCAGGAGTTCCTCTTTGCTAATTTTCCCAGGCGTTAGTGTCTTACCAAAGAGGCTGTACTGTTTCCAAGTAGTGCTTGGCTTCATGTCACTGTTTCATGACAAAGTTGGTAGCTTTTGGTCTCAGTTTTTCCAAAACATTTTAGTTGGTAATTAAATGGGCAATGACCAGTAAAAGGCCTATTATTTCCTTTAATTCCTGCCCAATGAGAGATAGATAGATTAGACAGACAGATAGATAGATAGGTATATATATGTATAGCTATCTATCTATCTATCTGTCTGTCTAATCTATCTATCTATCTGTATAACTATCTATCTCTTTCTCTCAGTGGGCAGGAATTAAAGGAAATAATAGGCCTTTTACTGGTCATTGCCCATTTAATTACCAACTAAAATTTTTATGTATATATAGATATATAGAGAGATAGATAGATAGAGAGAGAGAGAGAGAGAGAGAGACAGACAGAGAGAGAGAGAGAGAGAGAGAGAGAGAATGTGAGAGAAATAGAGCAAAAAGAAAGAGAGAGAGAGTAAGAGGTAGTTGAAGGTGGATGAGTGACATTTTTGTAGCCATCTCATTTATTATAGCTTATGGTATATATGCAACTGTGGCAGTCCCTGTGCCACTTTCACCACTGAAGTTGGGCATGTATACACATTACCCATGTACAAAGAGAAGCCAGTTTTTAATTTTTTAAATCCCTTTTGTATCTCTTTTCCAACATTTTTGGCTACCATATTAGGGCTCCTTATGTGACCAAAGGCTAAAATATTGCTTATTCAGCCAAAAGGATATTTTTGGATTTATACAACATGTTTTACTACAAAATTTTTCATCACCACTTGTTATAGTCTTTTTTATTACTTTGTCTATATGTGTTTGTTCAAGGCAAGGTTTTGATCTACTTATATTCCTAGATATTTCATTTCTCTTAAGAAAGTTATACTTTTAATAAGGGTGCATTTAGGTTAAGCTTTCTTTTTTTGTGAGTGGTACTAGTGTCGTCTTTTCGGGTATACAACCAGACCCATATCCTCACCTTTCTACTAATTTGAAAGCACTTCAACAACAATCAGCATAACCTATGATAAGGTATACATCATGTACCCACATCATTGAACCCCCAACTACCATAAGGTTGGCGAGCTTGGACATGAAGCTTAAGTATTATTGAAAGATTCAAAATTTTCAGGAAGATTCCCCAATAAATTGTTTTTAAAATATACACATGTTCAAACAATGTATGCCATTAACTTTTGGTTATTAATTGATAAATTGATTTTTAGTGTTGAATCATGGGTGTCAAAATTAGGAACAGAGCTGTGGCATTTTGGGGACCATGTAACCAGAAGAAACAAGGTGCAAGAAGTAAGTGAAACAAGTTTTTATTAACTATGTAAATTTAATTGTTGCTACTAATATCTTGTAAATTGAAACAATATCAAGTTGAGAAGTTTGTACCGTACTTAGCAATTGAATTTTATTGACTGAGTATTTTGCTTTGTTAATTAAATTATTTGATAGAAGCCATTGATTTACACCATGAACAATAAGCATTATGTAGTCATTATTTTTCAGAGCTTTAGAGAAGCTAAAATTGAAGTTAGAGAAGGAAATAAATTAGTGCGAGAGCTTGCTCAAGAAATAAAAAACATGATGGACTTAAAAATAAGCGCAGTACGAGTAAGTAGAATGATTGTTAATAATTTAAAATCTATTTTTCAAATTAATATATTTCAAATCTTTACAGAGTAATTTAAAATATATCTATTCAGATATCGATTAACGGTCACTAATCTCTACACATTAAAATATATCTTTGTATTACAGCGAATCATGGATACTGCGGAAAACTCTGCCATGGCTTCTCAGGCAGAAGGTAGTGTACCTTTAGATTATCAATATTATAATTCAAAAAACCTTGAACCTCTACTTAAGGCTACAGGAAAAGAACAATTTAGAAAAGAAGAATTAAACGATCCGAACAAACTAATAGTTACACCAAACAGTCATTTTTTTAATATTCCTGTTAATACAAGTGTGAGTTCTGTACATGTACCGACGAATGTTTATGACAGAGGTAAGTTGTATCAGACTCTTGGCATTACTATCCCCTAACATTAATGTAAATTTTCCAGCTCCTGATGTTATACATGGAATCAAATGGTCGGCAAATCTTGATGACATTTTTATTGGTAACTACAAAGAAGATCCATCACTTTCATGGCAGTACTTTGGAAGTTCATCAGGCTTTATGAGGCAATTTCCAGGTACAATATGATTTTTTGTCATAATTGGATCATATTTTGTCATAATTTTTATCATCAAATAATAATTAATTTTGATTTTAATCTATAATTAAAACTTTTGATTTTTTCAGCTATGAAATGGGAACAAGTGCCTCCTAGTCCAGTTGATCTATATGACTGTCGAACACGATCATGGTACATTGAAGCTGCTACAAGTTCAAAAGATCTTCTAATTTTAGTTGACAACTCTGGCTCCATGATGGGGCAACGTAAAGAAATAGCTCGCCATGTCGTTAATAATATTCTAGACACTCTAGGAAATAATGATTTTGTTAACATAATGACATTTGTGAAAGACACCATTGAAGTTGTACCTTGCTTCAAAGATAAATTGGTGCAGGTAAATAATATTATTGTGCAAAATTATATATATATGTGTGTGTGTAAAATCTTTTTGCATTGAATCTAATTTTATACATATCATTATACGGTTTTTGTCTATTTTTATTATAAATGTTAAGGCAAATTTGGAAAACATCAGGGAATTGAAAATGGGGATGGAAAACATGGAACCAGCAAGTAATATTGCCAATTTCACAGTTGCTTTGACTAAAGCATTTGAACTCCTTCAAGAGGTATATATATTTTTTTTAATTATAAAAGTTATATATAATAGTTATTATATAAATTTTTTGAATATTGCATAATGAGTTTTATCTTTACAGTACAGAGAGCAAAAACTAGGAGCAGCTTGCAATCAAGCTATTATGCTAGTGACAGATGGCGTCCCTTACAATTTTAAAGAAATCTTCGAAGAGTATAACTGGAAGAAAACACCACCCATGCCTGTACGTGTGTTCACTTACCTAATTGGAAAAGAAGTTGCAGATGTACGGGAGGTAAAATGGATGGCATGTGCCAATCAAGGTACTTATTTTGATCTATTTATCTAAAATAGATCTATTTATCTATCTATCTAAAACTTTACTATTTACTAAATGCATCAAAACATAAACTATGCTTTTTTTTCTATAGGATATTATGTACATTTAAGTTCGATGGCAGAAGTTAGAGAGCAAGTTTTGCAATATGTTCCAGTAATGGCAAGACCCATGGTTTTGTTAAAAACAGAACACCCTATAATATGGACCCCTCTATATGCTGATGTCACTGTATAAATTTTGTTGTAAATAGTTTAATTGTATTCAACTTTAAACAAATATGTATGTATTTAGGACCCAAAAATGACGGATTGGCTTTGGGAAATGAAAGAACGAAAGAAACAAAAAGAAAGATCTCAAAGTTTTCGCTATCACAAAGGAAGGTATGATGAAGAAGAAGAACAGCGTCTGGCCCGAAAACAACAGGTAAAAGTCAACATTGTTCATGCTTGTAATTGATATGTTTTGTTGACTTGAGTAATATAATTTTTTAAATATACTGCTGATGACCATAACCGTCCACTATATTCAGAACACATTCATGTTCCCATATATATCCTTGGCCTGATCCTTTTTAAAATATACATTGCTGACAGTCGTATCCACCTTTGCCAATGACATGTTCATCCTCTCTTCTCACTCCGACCCAACCGTTGTAAGCTCTATATTCAAAGACACCCCACCCTATTAGATGACTGGTACCTCAAAGGGAGAATCAATAAGAAAGAATCAATTTTATATTTTTCAATTTATATTTGTATAAATATAATGTTAGCAATTGTTATTTGTCTTCCATGCAAATAAACATACACCCAAATACATAAATATATATAAAATATTACTTAATATGCTTTCTTCCTTTTTTTTTAAATTTCAGCATCAACTTCTAACTGAAAATTTACATCCATACAAGTTCATGACATCCATTTCAATGCCTGTATATGATCGGAGGGAAAATGCTGTAAGTACATAGCAATGATAATTTAAGAAGCTTCATCCTAAACATTTAATTTATTTACAGTACAATTATTCAGAACTAAAGTGTATTGAAATAATATACTCTGTTTTGTTCGTGTACTTGTATAAATGCAATTCTTTTTTCAAGCAACAACTAACACTTTTGATTTAAAAAAATATATTTTTGTTGGGTAATACTATCTAAAATGAGCATAAATTTGTAGTGATTCTACTATATTCTAAATCTGCAATGTTGCTCAATTTAACAGTAATTTTTAAAACTGCCAACAGAATCTTACTGAGCGTGTACTCATTAACGAAGCATTTTGGGTTTTAAGAACCAGAGAGGTATAAGCAAATTCTTATATAGTGTTGCCCGACCCAGTATATTAGATAGTTTTATTGTAGTCTAGATTGTAGCAAAAAGGTATATTATATAATATAACAGTTATACATTGATATGTATTTTTGTGTGATTACATGTACATTTTCCATATATTTATAGAGAGACACAGAATAAATAAAAATCATAACCAATAATTTAGTCAGCATTTTGTTTCTTAAATAAATTCATAATTAAGGAGTAAACAACTTGTTGAACTTCTAAATTAATTTCGGGTTTGATTTGGTTCCTAAGAAGCTATTGCACTTTATGAAGTTATCTGGTGCTCTTAACACAGATAATTCACCTTCTATAAAGAAAATATACATAATATATTTGAAAAAGTAGAAAGATTGCTTTAAAAATTAAAAGCAAGGAAGTTCTCAACATATGGTTTTCTATGTGCCAAGAAAAAAATTAAGCCACCTTACTTTAGGTCTACTACTGCCCTGTTGTTGGAAGGAAGTTACCACAGGAAGTTAGGCTTATGATTTTAGTCAGTCTGTCTGTACATTGTCCACGGCACCACGTTTTATTCCAGTTCACCAAGCTTTATTTCTACTTGTTATGTTCACTAAAACTTCTCTTAATTTTCAATATTTGGATGGATTAAGATCAATCGAGGACCCAGGAATCTGTTATTACACTGCCACAGAGTACTCAATATTCCTCAGAGTAAGTGGGGTAGTGGTCCACACATTCACAATAATAAATTACATTCACATACCTGAATTCATTCATACAGCCTAAGTAGTTGATGTGTTTTGGAGTGATTGTGGAAAAAAGCCCCTTCATTCACACTCCCCCAGAGCGTTGATATTTCTTGGGGTGATTGTTGAAGGAGCCCTTTCATTCACACTACCCCATATTACGGGGCAATGTTTTGTTTGCTACATCCTTCTCTTTGGCTTATGTGGCCAAAGGTCTTCTACAGGTTCTCATGAGTTCATGGCTGTCACTACAGTTTGGGTCAAATAAGGTTTAGTGTAGGAAGTGGTTTTTCCCATCTGCCTGCATATTTGAGGCACATTTCTTCTCTTTTATTTATGGATATTGCAATCATTAATATATCTTTTAGAATCTGTAAAAGTAAAATATTAGAAGCAATTGGTTTGAGATGTAAAGTAGGCAAACATTTGATGAAAGGTTGACTCCTGTAAAATATAAAGATGATCAGAATTTCATTAAACAGGTCAATTACAAAACATACATATTTGAATAAAATTTTTTAAAAAATATTATAGTAAGATATGGCATGTTTATGCATAACATTTCCACTGATCCATAATAATTGTCAAATGATTGTCCTGGCCTGGACATAACACATAATTTAAATATATCTAACAAAGTGGTTTGATGTTTTTCATCAGAAAGGTTAATTGTTTACCAAAATTTAATTAAACATTTTTCAAGATAAAATATAATTGTTATGCATTTGTTGAGGCACGTTTGCTAATCTTGATTAAAACACTTTTTTCAGATTGGTCTCTTATTTTGATTTAATTTTTTAATTAATTCATTTAAAGCTCTTGAAATTTTTGTCGTGTAATAATCATACATCACTATCGCTAATAAATAGCCATATGAAATCTGCACTATTCTTTCAAATACAGGTTATGAATTTGTACTTGATTACAAAAATGGCATTTGCATTCAAATGGCAATTGAAGTGATACACAATAATGCGACCATTTCTTAAAATAAATGTCATGTAATATAATGAAAAAATTGCCTCATTCCATCAGAAAAAACAAGCAATTGAAAGTTTAAGTTGAAACACTTGATGTGGGTTATCGTTTCAAATGTCTGTTATAATACAATAAACACTCGACTTATCAAACAAGTAAGTAGGTAGGACTATCATGTTAGTAGTGGTAGGTAGGTTTATCAGAGAATGACATTTATTTCTAGTTTCAATATTTTACAAATGTATATAATAATTATGCAAATATACATATCTTTGAAAAGGCTTAATTGGATGGTATTATAATTTGAAAATATGTGTCTTTTATTGGGAAGAAAATCCAAAACAATGTACAATATATTACACATGCATATATTTTATGATATAGCAGCTGATAGTTGCGTAATTAGCTACTTTTAATTACATATTTTACAATGTTTTTATTGTAATGAAAATAGAACTACGTACATTATTCATCATGTTGGATGCTTTGAAGTTAAATTAAATTATATTTTTAGATCCAATACTTTAGGTAAATAATTTGTAGACCTAAATATAGACTTATAGTTATAGAGCACTTAAAATAGAGTAGTAGTATATTATAAGTAGGTTAAAATATTCTATTTGCTAATTTCATTAGTAAAAAGATTATTATAGTAGAAGTGTTGTTATCAAATGTTGAAACACGTATTTTAAATAACGTTGATAACATTTATATATATATAAATATAATATTAGATGTAAAACTCTACAAGTTACGTATATTATGTAACAGACATTATCTATAAAAAAATTTGTTGAGTGTTTCAGAGACATTTAGAGATGTTTTTGTATATTTGATTAATAGAATCTCTGTACATTTTGCTTTCATCGAAGCTGTAAAATTTGTGACCATCTTTCAACAGAGTCCCCCCCCTTTTAAGATTCTTAAATATCTTTGTTATATATATAATAAAGTAGTTTATAATTCTGCACCAACCATATTATGGTTTATGACAGTCAGAATTATGACAATCCTTTCTTCCACTGCAACCTAAGGAGATATATTGTGAAACCCTTATAGCTCATAGCTTTTCCTTATAAAACGAAGCACTTTCCTTGGTGCCTCTTCATGGACCTCCTTTGGTATGAGAAATATCCACCAAAGTGGCTGTACTGTAAGCAGACTAGCAGACTAACGCTTTACATTCACTCATTGGTAGAAATAACAATTTTTTACATTTTATGATTTACTATGTCAACAAAGAAATTTCACTGATAGATAAATTTTGAATTATTAACATAATTTTAAATATTGGTTTGGCAATAGCCCCAACAGATTTTTTTTATACATTGTTAACCATTATTTATTTTAAAAAAAAGTCATGTCAATTTTTTAATGTTAGAAAAACTAACAAGGTGAGGCTAAGGATATGGTATCACCAATTTTAATAAAACATTTTTTGGTGATGATGCTAGGTTAAAAAATATTAGACACTTGTCTGAGTGTTCTTGCTAACAGGCCTAGTAGTCGAGTAAAAAACATCTTAAGCAATTAAATTTTATTTTAAATAGAATTTTCTGCTTTAGTTAGTAATTTATTTCATGTTTGTTATAGACATTCAATTTATCTTTTTATGTACAATAATCAAATAATACACAGGATTGTATTAAATGAGATTAAATATATGAAAAGACACTTCTTATAAAGTAGGTCAGGAAAATTTGTTTTAAAAAAAATGAAAAATTCGGATTTGTTTTAAGTATGTAACAAAATTGTTATTTGTTTTTTGTTCTTTGCAACCTCCAAAACCCCTGAATAAAAATTATTTTTCCCTCAAAATTTTTTCTTACGAAATGCCTTCGATTTTTTTTTTAATTGCAAAAATTGTGATAAATCTGATATTAATCCGTTGATCGACTAAAAATTTAACAGGGTTTTAGAACCTTACAAACCTCACATAATGGCACAAACATTGCTTTCATAAATAAATTATAGCCGGAAAAATAAAATAACAGTTTTTGTTGATTTCATTCTTATTTTTCTTATTTATAGTGGCATAAAGTCTTAATCTTTTAGACATTAGCTGAAATTAGAATAATCCAACTTTCCAATGGTTGTCATAACGTTGAAATTAGGTAGATTTAAAAAAAGTAAAAACTGTCCCATGCGAATCCAACCCAAAAATTTCAATTTTATGCCATAAAAATGTGCATTTAAAAGCTTTGAAGGGTGCTTAAAACGAATCCGAATTTTTTTCACAATAAAATGTTTTATGACCTACTTTACTGAATGTTCATTTTGTTTTTGAGACTTTTTATGTTATTTAATTTGATCATGCAATTATTTTCTTATCCTAGGTAATACAAACACCAAATTGATTGATATATACCTTGAAATACATGCATAACAAAACAGAAAATCATATTAAAGATAATTTATTCAAATTACTTAAAAAAAAATTTTTTCAACTCCTTTTTTGGTTTGGTTCAACTCCCCATTGACAAGAACACTCAGACTGGTGTTCAATATTTTTCGAATTAAATTCGATTAAAAAAAAGTTCCATTTAAATCCCACGCCTGTAACCAGCCCTTATAAGATAAAATTGATCTCTCCTTTTAAATAAGTATATTAATAAATGAAGATTCACTTAAGACATAATAAAATTATTATACTCAATGATAATCCCATTTGCAAACATTAAATGAAAAAAACAACTGTTAAATAAACGGGGTAAAAAAACACAATGTTATCAAAACCTCTTTAATAAAAAAATCCTTATTCATATATTTTAAAATAACTTGAGTTAGTTTATTTTTTTTCATTCTTTATTTTATTCCTAAAATAGTTTATATCATGAAGACTGTAAGCTCATGTTCGTGGGGTGCTGATCGCAAGGGGCTTACATGTTTATACAGAACTCTTGTGCGATTGCGTCTAGACTATGGGGCAAATGCATATGGCTCAGCCTCATCGAGTAAAATTTGTATGCTTGACCCTATACAAAACACCGGACTTAGAATAATTACGGGAGCCTTCCGGTCCAGTCCCATCAACAGTCTCCATGTAGATGCTGGAGAGCTTCCTTTAAAATACCGACGAAACTTGTTAGATCTAAAATATTTTTCCAAAATTATTTCCTGTCCTGCGCACCCACTTAACTATTTTTTTCCTGGAGGTAACCCTCCACATAATAGTCAACATACCATCAAGCCGACTCCTTTTTCTGCTCGAATATCGCTAATGTTACTGGATGTACAGTTCATGATACCACCTTTGCAAAAAGAAACTTGTTCAGTCATACCTCCCTGGTTACTACCAAAACCAAAAGTAATATTGACTCTAAATATGCATAATAAAAATGACACTCCTAGCTATATATATAAACAAGAATTCTTAACTATCAAGAGTAAGCTCCCCTCATCACCATACGTATATTCGGATGGCTCTGAAGGCCCCCATGGGGTGGGAGCAGCTTGTGTAGTTGGAGATAGAAAATATTTATTTTCGTTAAACTCAATAGCGAGTAACTATACAGCTGAAATGACGGCAATAATCAAATCACTGAATGTTGATTGCTCAAACAATACACTGGTCGTGTGCACTGATTCGATGTCTGCCCTACAGGCCTTGAACCACCCGTTCTCAAATAACCCCATGGTCCAGAATGCCTTTTATTCTCTGAAGTGTCTTTCACAGCGAGGGAAGAGTGTCATTTTTGTTTGGATCCCTGGGCATATGAATATTTTAGGCAACGAACTAGCGGACAGAGCTGCCAAAGAAGCTGCAGTAAATGGCACCAAAATCAGCGAGATCACAAGGAATGATTTAAATTCCGCTTTAGAAATTAAAGTATGGACACAATGGCAAAAGGTTTGGTCGGATGTTACAGATAACAAGCTTCGGGAAATAAAATCCACTGTTCGAATGTGGCCTTCCTCATCTAGAGTTAGAAGAAAATAAGAAGCGATCCTCACTAGGCTGAGAATCGGGCAGTGTAGAGCCACCAAGGGATACTTGATGGCTCATCAGCCACCACCGATCTGTCATTTATGCAATGAGACTGTGACTGTAAAACATATGCTTATATCATGTCATCTATATGACAGTATCAGAAATAAGTACGCTTTACCAAATACACTACCTGAACTTTTAGGGGATGATCAAGATACACTTACAAAGCTGTTTCACTTTTTAAATGAAGCTAATCTAATCAACAAAATATAAACAAGCAATGTGTAACATGGGACTCCCTGTGGCTGGGGGTAGGTTGTGGGGTTGGGCATGCTGGGGCGTTGTTGTGTGGGTGCGCTCTTCTGGTGTGCTGGCTCCTCAATCTTCCTCCCGCAGGGGGATTCTCTTAAAAGATACGGGGCTAACATGACCCTTGGTGGTTCGCGCCCCTCAAAAAAAAAAAAAAGTTTATATATTGTAATTAGATGTCAAACTAATTCAAGTAATGTTGTTACTCATGCAATAAGAGATAATATTAAAAAATTGCTTTGTAGCCACTATTGTCTTTTTTTTTCACTGTAGGATTCTTCTTACTTTGTATAGGCATGTTTTTGAAAGATGATTAGCATGAGTTTTAATAACCTAAATTGGCTTCAGCTAGGAACTTTTATGGGGTTATAAAAAACTCGTTTGTAAATTTTTGTATAAACAATTTTAGTACATAAGTAATAGGACAGATTCAATGCACCAATTTCTAAGTGTAAATGTAATAAATATAGTTTTCTCATTGCTCTGTTGTTTCTTAGAAATTAATATATCAATTAAATTTGAAGTATCTTTCTCTGAATTCTTTAAAGCTAAGTTAAAAATGTAACAGAAAATATTAATGTTATTTACTTTACAGTTATGTAATACGTTTATCAATATTATGTTGTGTTTTATTTCCACAAGAAGTAAAAAATAAAGAAGTAAAGGATACCAAAGAACAGAAGGTCTTCACTAGTTTAATTATATTCAAAACTGTAAACTTCAATGGTGATGACATCTCTTTACAATTAAGCAAACATGTAAAACCTTATTAACTTATTTTTTAATTTAAACGAGACATTATTTAAGGAAAAATATAAATGAAAAATAAGTAATGAAATTATTAGGTCAATACTGTTAAGGTTATTGTATTGAGAAAAAATGTTTTAAATTAGCTTTTGATGTTTGGACATAAGTTATGTTAATGTTAGTTATGTTGTGACATCAATAAAAGTGTAATGGGTGGGCTAGAGTAATGAAGTGTGTCTTTATAATGTTTATTTCTTACATTTTGTTAAGAATTTTGATTGTTTTTACAATTTTATCAATTTTTCTATTATATGAAAGTGTTTTTAAATATGAGCTAATTTCTCAGTTTCAAATATTTTACAATTTTCTCATATTTATGGAGTCTTTACATTCATGGTTTTATTATTTATATCGCATTAGATCTGAAGCATAGTAAATGTCCAGCAGTTAAGTTGGAGATTTTCTTTCTAACTCAGGAGTTTAACGATGATACCCACCTCCATGTAACAACAAATATCAATGAAACTAACCTGATCGAAACTAAAGGAAATTCCAGTGAACCAGTATATTAAGTTTTTATC
This sequence comes from Cimex lectularius, assembly GCF_000648675.2. Lineage (NCBI taxonomy): Eukaryota > Metazoa > Arthropoda > Insecta > Hemiptera > Cimicidae > Cimex > Cimex lectularius. Next base: position 328,430 of record NW_019392750.1, on the reverse strand, counting down.
CATGCAGGTTTCAACAGTTCAACAATTTGCTGACTACTGTTTGTAATTTCTATTGTGGGTTAAATTCAATACTGCATATATATTTGTTTAAAAACAAATCTTTTGAAAAATTAATTTTGACTCTTTCACATAGTACTCCTAAATCCTTGCTGTTTCAGACAAAGGTTGCAAATCTTTTGGGAGTTGCAGGGACTGATGTTCCAAACTCTGATATTCAAAGGCTTATTGCACAGCATTTGGTAAAGTACACATTCAACAGATCAAATCTTATATCAAAATATTAATTTAAGTTATAATTCTAGCTTGGTGTAAATGCATATGCCTTCATAGTAACCAACAATGGATACATCTTGATTCATCCTGATCTACGGCCTGTGGTATGCTCTACCTTTACTGTCATTTAAGTAATAATTAAGCCTGCTACATAATTATTTGTAAGACAAGTTAAATGATGATTACACCTACTCCTTCAGTGTGGTGTCTGCTATCCATGACAGGCTTTGACAGGTGTTGACCCTCTTGTTGGATTTTTTTTTTTTTTTTTTTGGCAAAACAGAGGTTGCTGTCTTGATACTTGCACACATAGTAGGGATTAGATCTGGAGGGTAATGAAAAGACAGCGAGGTGGCTAAGGCTGAGAACTAACCTCTCACATATCAAGAGCATTGATATGTGGCCCTCGTAGGATCTGACTCATAGAAGAAGGGTCATCCTCACCCGATTAATAAGGATAGATAATGCGAGGTTGATACACAGACACTTAATTTGAATCAAAGCCCATGTATGTGTCCGGCATACAGAGAAAGGTTCCTCTATGGGTGCCTTTTGGTGCTTTTGTGTCCCTAGCATGTGTTGATAGTGAAGGCATTTTTGAGCGTGAATGTGTTGTGTGAGAGGGTATGGAATATCGAGTACCCTATCAACCTTCAATTAGGTTAGTTATATAAAAGGTGTAAAGGATGATGGAGGAATCTCCACCACCCTAACTGAGTGAATGGTTTGCAAATAAGAAAGAATTTATTTAAAAGTGAGTGAGAGTGTGAATGCGAGACTGATTGCGTTGGGGGCTAATATTACCTAACTATTGATAACCAATGGAGACCAACTTCATTGTTGTGTCCTCCCCTAGATGTTAATCTCCGGGTGAGGAAGCAGAAAGGGGTACAAATAAAATAAAATGAATAAAAACCAAAAATAAACTTAAAACAAATAAATATATTTACCAAGTTTACAAGAGTGCCCTAAACCAATATTGTTTCAACAAAAATTTCTCTTGCCTGATTTTCTCTCTTTCTCACTTTTCAACATTCAACTTTTACGACGGCCTGAGCTCAATCCCTTTCAAGTTGGAGTGGGGCTTCCCTGCCCTTACTTCTCCTTGTGTCGGGGATGCTGATGCTGTCCAACTGATGGAAGTGTATGGTATAGTGCTCTGAATCGGTAGAGTGAGGGCAGGCTGGCATCAAGTTAAATTTACATTCAAGTTTGGGGATGGTCACTATGCCTTATGGCGTGGCGTCAAGACTTTACTGAGAAAAAGGGATCTGTGATTGACATTGAGCTAATATCAAGTTTCAAAGTGGAAATTCAAATGTTGGTTTGCATGTAACAATAAGTGAAGTAAAAGGATAAAAATAATATAAATTATGTACTATATAAACAAAATTAAATAGTGTTTCCGATTCCGGAAGGTCCAACGTGATAATATCTGGTATTGCTTCCTGCTAAGGCTTAGCGAAGGTCATCTGTATAAAAGGTTGACCTTGGCCATGATAATGAAAACCAAGTTATTCGAATTGAATTTTGTGAATTTCTGTAAATCGAATGTGTGAACACTAAAATTGAGTAAGAAAAAAAAGAAAATTCCTAATAGGTGTGCTAAAACCGATTTTTTTGTAATTAACTTAGTAATTAATTTATTAGTAATTAACTGTTTGAGTTAGTGGAAAATGCACATCAAAAAGACAAAAAAAATTTACTTCTTTTGGGCGGATCAGCCAAACTAAATAAATAACGTTACTTTCTAGGTGTCATGTATCTTTTTAGTTGTGAAACATGTGCCTTTTTTGTGTCATCAGAATCCTCTATGTTCCTAATGAGATATGATACATCTGATATTTTTTTCTCTATCTTGTAGGGACCATTGGATTTAAACGCCAGCTTTGCACTAAAATTGCGTGTCTTGTCAGATATATTGTATGCCTTGAACAGTACTTTGTCCCCTACACCGAATGTCACATTTATGTGTTTTTTATGGTAAAATTTTTTACTCAATGCTTTTGCTTTGCTTATATTTTTTATTGCAGTTTTCCACATTTCCTGTGTTGGGATTTGGTCGTCTGAGAACGTTACTTCCCACTGCAATTCAAGTGGGGTATTTAACTGGTGCCCAAGAAAAAGCTGGGACGGCGTAAATTGGGTACTGGAGCTTTTTGCTGTGTTTAGGGCCAATTGCAAATATTGTATTCCTTCTGACCATTTACGCTGATCCTCGGCATAGTATGCAATTATGGCTGTCTTTAAGTCACGTAATATTCTTTCGGGCTTACTAGGATTTGGGTAAAAACATATTATATACTGAGGTTTCAATCCGTGATTTATAAGGAAATTCCGATACTTTATTGAATGAAAGATAGCCGCGTTATCCGAGACTACGCTTCCCCAGTACACAAAATGTTTGAATATTTTTTCCTGTAGAACATTTATTACAGTTCCTGCAGTAGGCTTTCGGATGGGTGTTATAAAGACAAACCGTGAAAAGTCGTCAATGGCCACAAATATGTATGAGAAACCATTGCTCTTCGGTAATGGTCCTGCCAAATCTATGAACAGCCGTTCCGCTGGTCGCATTGCTTCGAAACTGGACATAAGTCCGTGAGGTAGGGTTTGAGGCACATTCAAACGGGCACAAGTTAAACAACTTTTGACCCTTTCTGACACGTAATTTTTTAACCCTACAAAATAAAATTTTTCCCTGATCTTATTTATTGTACGCGAAATGCCTAGATGCCCTCCTATAATCGAATCATGATAATAATTAAAAACAGTTTCCTTTAATGCATCAGGGATCACAGCTCTACACTTTTGTTTACCCACATCGTAGTGGAGTATTTCGTTCGTCATATTATATTTATTGACTATAAGACCACTATTGATTTCTGTTATAATAGCTGAACAATACGGATCGCTTTCTTGTGCTTCTGCAAGATCGTCACCCTTTCCTAATTCGCCTCTTCCTTCGCTTCTATCGGAAATCGCGAAAGATAGTCGGCGGTTGCATTAGCTTTTGATACCTAAACATCAGTTTCAATGCGAAACGCGCAAATCTCCCGCCATGATCCTGCATGTTTATCATGCTAGAGACTGCCCTATGGTCGGTTAGTAGTTGAATTCCTTCGATTCTCCTCCTTCGGAACTTCTCTAGAGCAAAATCTACGGCCAACGACTCCAACTCATANGCCTTGGCACAGCTTGGCAAGAGAAACGTTGTGAATTCGTTTTAATAGTTTGTTGATGTGTTGAGTCAGTCATTTAAATTTTTTCGTTTAAATTAATGAAAAGATTATCTGTTTGTTGTTTATATGTTTGTTCAACATTGTTGTACTACGCAAAGATTATCTGCTAGATAAGCTACTTGGGATTAACTGAGATAGCGTTGTCTTTTATGTACGAACACTACGCACGTTAAATTCAAAATTGAATAAAGAAAACTTAAAAAAAATTCTCACCACTAAAGATTTCAAAGATGCAGTTATTTACTTTACAAAATTTAAAAAATGCTAATAACCACCTATTTAAAAAAAAAGTTCTTTCTAATTAAACTAATACATAACTGTTTACGCCGAAGCGCAATTTATTCTACTTTCTTGTTAAAAATTAGTGAATTACAATTTACAATAAAATTTCAATATTACAATTCAATTCAGTTGTCTTTATTTTAAGCCTCCGACCTCTGATTGGCCTGCCGAATGATGAGAGGCTTAGTTGGCGGACGGTGTGAGGCTTGTCTCTTTTCCGTCAGTTGTTCAATACACACACGTTTTTCTCTCCTGCCGGGCGTCTTGTTGTTCTCAATATCATAAAATTAGTTAATGTCTTTCCCGTCTCAACGAAGTATTTCTCCTCTGTATTGCAACTCGAGAAAATTATCTTCCGAAAAGTACTGTTTATGTTTCACAGCCAATGCGTTAACTGCATTTCCTCATCATTCTCAGAGGAAAACTCTAAGGCCTTGGAGCGGACCAACGGGCGTTATTCTGCAGGAGCGAATTGTAAGGTGAGTGAAACATTGCTACTTTCGGCAAGTGATTTTCTCATTTTTTCCCTTATGTTATGCATTCTTTTGTTAATTATTTAAGAGTTTAATTAATTAATTTTTATTTTATTTATTTATTTTTAAAAATTCTTTTTATTACAATAAGCCAACGGCTTAATCATTGGTTCAATCGCGAACCGGATAGTTTTTCTGTATACAGTCCATGGAAGATTCAAATGGCAATTCCTTGAACCGTACCCTCATGTGCGATCCCAAACTCCAGAAGGACTTAGCCGATATCTTAATTACCTTTCGCCAACACCGCATCAATGTTTGCGCCGAAATCAGAATGATGTATAAGCAGATACTTGTCCATCCGGTTGATCGTCAGCATCAGCACGTGTTATGGCGTCCGACTTTAAATTCTGAAGTTTCAGAATATGAACTTAACACGGTCACTTACGGCCTTACTCCCTCCGCATACTTAGCCCAATGAGTTCTTCATCAGTTAGCTATTGATGAAGGGGGGGAATTCCCGCTTGCTGCTGGAGCGCTGCTTCAAAGTACCTACGTTGATGACGTAGTGACTGGTGCTTCAGACCTATTTGAAGCAAAATATCTTCGCGAACAACTCGCTCAGTTATTAGCTACTGGCGGTTTCAAACTCAGAAAATGGGTATCAAACAATGATGAATTTTTTCCGACTTGCCTCCTTCCCATTTGGAAACTTCCGTAACGTTCAATAATGAAGAAGGATTTAAAATTTTAGGTTTGATGTGGTGACCGGAACTTAGGTTTTTGCCTTTTTTGTTCAAGCCTTTCAAGGGAAAATTTCCAAACATTCCATACTCTCCTATGTGGCTCGTATCTTCGATCCTCTCGGATTTCTGACCCTTCTTACCACTGTGGAACAAATGTTTTCTACAACTATTGTGGCCGTCTCACGTCGATTGGGGCGAACCCCTTTCGAATGAACCTCTTTCTCGATGGCAACTCTTCATTAATTAAATAGATTTGATCTTCCAATGGCGTATTCCTCAACTTATGTATCCGCCCTCACCCTCAGTCTATCGAGCTTTTGTGATGCATCGGAACGTGGTTATCAGCCGTTGTGTATTTACACGCTCACGCTCCCAACAGTGATCTTTTTGTCTCAATTCTCAAAGCTAAAAGTAAAGTAGCTCCTTTCAAAACTCTTTCAATCCCTCGCCCTGGAACTGTGTGCAGCTCTGCTTCTAGCAAAACTTGTTAGGACTCTTCCAGATTTAAATGTTGTACGTTCCAGATATTTTTACTCTGATTCTCGCACCGTTTTGTCTTGGCTTAGAATCCCCCTCATATTCTAAAGACATTTGTCGCAAACAGAGTAATACAAATTTTAGACTCTTCCACTGAATGGCGTCATATACCATCATCTGAAAACCCTGCAGATTGCGCTTTGCGAGGTTTAGACCCAGATGCACGTATCCACGATCCACTATGGTGGGCGGGACCTCCATTTTTAAGGCTCGATCCGATTAAATGGCCCCAGGCTTTTGACGATTCTCTTCCTATGTCTGAATTGGATGACTGCAAAGAGTATAAGGTTTCTTTGACCACCACAGAAATAGAAAATCCCTTTCTGAATGCATTTGGTAAGTTCTCTTCTATATCGCACCTACTGCGAGTCATGGGATTTGTACTGCGTTTTATAGCAATTGCAAACGCAGTTCTATTAACAACGAGCTTATTAAAGGTCCCCTTTCAACAGTCGAACTCGAACATAATCTTCAACTCTGTGTCAAAATTACTCAACTGTGGTATTTTCAAAATGACATTTCCTCACTTCAGAGAGGAAATAAGTGCTCCGCCCCCATTTTAGCTCTTCATCCCATTCTGGATTCTCTGGGTTTTCTTAGGGTGGGCGGACGGTTAAAACATTCTCGTCTTCCCTTTCCCAGCAGACATCCCTTATCACTTCCAAAAGACGCCCATCTGTCTACGTTAATATGTGACTATTATCACAAGCTTTCTTTACATTCTGATCTTGCCACCGTGCAAGCTCTGGTGCGGAATTTCCTCTCGAACTTTGATTCGCAAGAGGATTCGGCAGTGCCTGTTTTGGTACAAATATCGGGCCAAGACCATAGATGCCCCGATGGGTATATTCCCGCGTGTCGCATTCAACTGGCTCATCCTTTTCTCAACGTTGGAACCGGCTTTGCAGGTTCCTTCATGGTAAAGGCAAGCACACGCCGCAAAGCTGTGGTCACGAAGGGGTACCTTTGCGTATTTGTATGCATGGCGACTAAAGGTCTTTGCCCACTAGAACGTAACATACTAAGGACCGTGTCAGGCACGAAAAAAAACACTCCGGTCACTACTATGCCCACTGCAACGGATGAACCGCGTTCTATACCCGTATGTAACGCGTATGTAAAAAGGTTTCGTAGCCGTCCTGCTTCAGTCGCTGTCGTACATTTCTTTTTTAAAAACGCGTCGTTTGTGAACTTTTGTTTTCTTATGTGGAGTGAATTTGTTAAATAAAGTGTGGCTATTAGAACATTATCTATACGAGAATTGGCCATGATTGCCATTATTTTTGATGAGGAAGAGGAAAAAAAACACTAGATGTTGTAAATTGTATAAAAACTCGTAATTACGAACATATTCTATTAGTTGTTCATCCTCCATTTTTATTAAGACACAAACATTCACAATACAATAGAACACAAACCTCTTCGTCAAATGCAAAGAACTTGTGTGTAATGGGACAGCAACACAGTAGGACGGATGCGCACAACGGACCGACACAAAATATTCTCGGCTGCCGATTTTTGACTGAACGTGCACGGCACGGTACGGTGTTGGCCGGTGACGGAACTGTGTAGTGGGCATTTTCTAATACTAAATGATGTAAAGAATATTTATTTGCATGTGTCTGTACGGTTACGGTTCTAGTATGATACGTTCTAGTGGGCAAAGACCTTTAATGCGTACTTCTTGAATTTGTATCCGATCTCTCTAGCACGGCTTTCCTTGCCACTTTCGAACGTTTTGTTTCCCGTCGAGGGATCCCTTCCAACGTGTATTCCTATTGCGGTCGCAATTTTCTTGGTGCGGCCCGTCAACTGAAGTAAACCAATTCATTTCTCAAGACTAACGCCGACTCTACTCTCATGCTTCGTCCAAGGGTATTGAATGGCACTTCAACCCTCCTTATGCGCCCAATTTTGGTGGACTTTGGGAGTTTACTATAAAATCGACAAAAAAAATTATTGTATTCTGTTATCAGTGAATCCTCACTTACTTTTGGGGAGTATTCGTCTCTGTTCGCAAAAATTGGGGCTGTCCTCAAAGTCGTCCCGTATGCTTTTTTCCGGATCCTGATGATGATTCAGACTATCACCGGGACATTTCCTTGTTGGAAGGCCTCTCTTAGCAGTTCCCGAACGCATGACACCGATGGATATCACTCTTCACACCAGATGGCATGGGGTGAAGTAACTGAGCCAAACATTTCGGCGTCGTTGGTCGCAACAGTACCTGAATTCCTTGATGCAACGGTATAAGTGGAGAAGCGCCACTAACTCAATTCAAGTAGGTAACGTCGTTTTTGTGAAGGAAATTAACACCTCCCAATGTCGTGGCCGATAGGTCGCGTTCAAAGTCTCCATTCTGGCGAAGACGGCGTAACTCGAGTGGTTTACTGTACGGACAAAGGGAGGTCTCTTCAAACGGTGTGTTCGTTCACTCTTGGCTATGCCCCCTACCAATCTTTAAGCACACAAACCCTACATAGTCTATAATTTATAAATAATTGTTTTCTTTTATGTTATTTTCTTAATCACAAGTAACATTATTCTCTCATTTAACATAAGAAGCCACAAGTAGTATTATCTCTTTGTTCATTTTTCTTTTCACAATGAAATTTTATCAGATTTGGTGGGCGGTATGTTTACGCCAAAGCGAAATTTATTCTATTTTCTTGTTAAAAATTAATTAATTAAAAAGTCTTATTACAATTCAATTCAGTAGTCTTTATTTTAAGCCTCCGACCTCTGATTGGCCTGCCAAATGATGAAAGGCTTAGTTGGCGGACGGTGTGAGGCTTGTCTCTTTTCCGTAAGTTGTTCAGTACACACACGTTTTTCTCTCCTGCCGGACGCCTTGTTGTTCTCAATATCATAAAATTAGTTAATGTCTTTCCCCTCTCAACAAAGTATTTCTCCTCTGTATTGCAACTCGAGAAAATTATCTTCCGAAAAGTACTGTTTATGTTTCAAAGCCAATGTTAACTGCATTTCCTCATCATTCCCAGAGGAAAACTCTAAGGCCTTGGAGCGGACCAACGGGCGATATTCTGCAGGAGCGAATTGTAAGGTGAGTGAAACATTGCTACTGTCGGCAAGTAATTTTCTCATTTTTCCTCTTATGTTACTCATTCTATGTTAATTATTTAAGAGTTTAATTTTTTAAATTATTTCAATTACAATTAGCCTACGGCTTAACCAGTAACTAAACTTTATTTCTTTTTATTATTTTATTTTTTTTCCTAAGATGAGAAAATGGGAACGCTCTGCTACCAGTTTGTCACCCTTTCTTCCCTTGATGTTGATCTCCGAGTGTGGAATCAGAAAGGGGTACAAATATAATGAAATGAATGAAAACCAAAGATAAACTTAAAATAAATAAATATATTTACCAAGTTTACAAGAGTTCCCTACACCAGTATTATTTCAACAAAAATTTCTCTCGCCTGATTTTCTCTCTTTCTCACTTTTCAACATTCAACTTTTACGACGGCCTGAGCGCACCTGCCTTCACTCGCCCAATACTTCAGAGACCCTTTCAGTTGAAGTGGGGCTTCCCTGCCCTTACGGGGTCTCCTTGTGTCGGGGACGCCTTGGTCCGTGACAGTTGGATGGATAACACTGAACTATCTTTTTAAAAGGATTTAACCCCCCCCCCCAAACTGCCAACACTCGAGGTGGGTGATTCTCGGGGCCTGCTGGTAATTCATTGTAAATTACAAAAGCTGGAATAGCCAGTGGACTGTGAGAAATGATAAGATCAACTGTGCAAATGTGTGTTTATATGTAAGTAGTGCAGATTTGAACTTACATTAATAAGTAAATTATGGGGGAATGATGTTCTTTGTAAAATTTTTTGCAATAATTTTCACTTTTAACTGACTTTAAAATTAATAATATATGTGCTTGTTGTTTATATCACAAACAATGAACTGTAGTTGTTTATAAATCTAAAAATTTCAGTTCGATGGAATCCTGAAGCCAAGTTACAATAATATTGACATAACTGATGTTGAAATAATGGATGACAATTCGAGCCCACGAAACTATAGTAGCAGTTTGCTTCAGTTCAGAGAAAAGTTAATATATCAGTCAAATGGGAGTGAATCGTTCCCTGTAAAATATCATTATGATGGCTTGGTAAGATGAGACAAATGATTTATGATAAATTCAACAGATTTTTATGTTATGGTTGTATTTTAGCGCAGAGTTTACAGAGGAATAAGATCCTACTATTACAATGTGATTGTGGGCACTCCATTTGAGCTGGTTGTTGCTCTTCCAGTCGGTTATGGGCAACTTAAAGTTGAAGGCCAAGTGGAAATAAAAAGATTAAGTACAGTCAGAGGTCCTTATATTTCATCTATTTTCTCATGTTAGTAAGGGATAACTTCAAAATCATTTTTTTTATTTTAGGGTCAAAACCAGAAGAGTTTTTCAAAGTTAAAAATTGGAAAATACACCCTGACTGGTAACAGTATATATTTCATTTTTTTAAATTTATTTATACAAGCTAAAAATTTGAATTTTTTGAAAGGTTTTACTGTAAATACCACTATGGGGATGTTCATAACTTTAAAACTCCTGAAGATGAGTTATTGCATTTCCTTCTACGCTCTACATCACAAAAATGGAAATGGCCATTGCAGAGGAATAGCTCTCCTCCTGAACATCAAGGTGAACATATTATCATGAAATTAATACATCCTTGTAAATTTGAATACAGAATAATATCAAATAAAAAATAGTTTATTGTTTTATGGATTAGATAATTTGGCTGTAATTAATTATTCTATACAACAAAGCTTATTTAATAGCTTGTTTAAAAAAAAATAAAAAAATGGACTTCTCAAAAACTTATGGATAATGCATAAAATTATTTTCAACAAGTGATATAAAATTCTGTTCAGTTGCATTTTTTCCATTCAGTAATGTTTTAATATTTTGCAGGAAATATATCAAAATCAGATTCAATGGATAGAACTTCATATTTCTGTAAGTGTAGTTTTCTTTTTTTAAACAAACGTTAACAAAAGCTCAGGTTAATTCTTATCTTTGGTAAATGAACTATAGAACTGATTATATTCAATTTACACCATTCTTCAGAATAATTCTCAATGTTTCGACAAATATAGCTTTAATTTTTGCCATTGAACATTGAAAGGTTCCAGTTCTGAAGACCGTGGGTTCAAATCAGCTAGCAGCTAGAGCTATTACTGGCTCCTCATGTTTTGCCTATCTTGCTTTTTTCTTTTTTTTAATTATCTCTATCTTCGATGTTCAACCCTTCTACACATGATTAGAATGCCCATTAAAGCTAATTAAAATACACATTCATACTATTTAAATGACTTTCTAATCTGTAGTTTGGCCAGTCTCAATAGTTCTTGATATAAAGCTGAGAACCCACCCCTACAACTTCGATAAAATTATGTACAACCTAAACCTACCTAGTTAGTAAGGACCTTGATGCCCTCCTTACATTTACACTAATAAATACTTTCGCACACAGTAAAAATCATGCATTCACTATGCTAAGTTAACCTAACTGGCTTATCAGGTCTATGGGTACTCGATATTTCACACAGACCGTGTCCATACACACTTAACCACTCATACAAATAAATACATTCACAAAATTGGGTAGTCACCAAGGTTTTTGATAATACAGTAGGGTCTACTCTCCTGTCACACAGAAAATGTATATAAACCTAAATAACTTAGACTGCTTTGATGCATTTGTTGATATTCCAACATAAACCCACCCAAACATACTATAACGTTCTTGCTAATAAATATATTCTCCCTATTCATTACTCTTGTTTTACATTTTATACATAAACTCAGATAATGAATAGACCTTCAAGGAAGGAACCCTGTATCAATTCATTCACAAATTTAATTTTGTTAATCTGTACTGAATTACTTGAATATTTTGTTTCAAAACAAGTTACTCATTTGTATTAACTTTAATTATATTTTAGGTGACAGAACACTTTTCCTCTCATTGGTGTATGATGCCAAAGTTACTAACTGGTTTTCAGGAAATATCAGTCTACCAACTGCAGAAGAAAAAGGGTAAGAGCCGAGATACTAAGGTTAACTAATTTTATTAAAAATAAAATAAAATTTGAATCACTGTCATTATATTTCAATATAAAAAATAAAAACTTTTATTTTAAGCACTATACTATCAAATTCATGGCGATAATTTTATGAAGTTACAATTCTTGTTGGTTAGTTTAAATGACAATGTAGAATAAGACATAACTCAAAAAAGTACTAAGTTATAAAGAAAAACCAACAAAATGATGCTTATACAATTTACTACCTTTTAAAGAATTTTTATTAGAATTTTAAATTCTAATAATAACACAATGTTTTTATTTTATTTAAGTCAAATATTTAAAAATGATTTGGTATGTACGTTAATGTGCGAAAGAAACTAGTAATGACTTCTAAGGTTGCAACAAACAAGAATTTATTGGTATGAGAATGAATTCTACCATTCATACTAAATTAATATTTCACCTCAGATTAAATTCATGCCTCCATTTTAAGTTCATTAAAATATTACTTTGCCAAATAAAAAAATTAAATAAAAAAATTTAAAAAATCAAGAAAACCGGTATCATATTTATGTTTTTATATTGAGGTAAGTAAGCAAGAGTATCCAAACATTTATGTGTGAGTGTGTGTATCCTATGTGCAAGCTTGTCTGAAACTAGTGTACGTTCATTTTTTATTTACATCTTATTGCTATTGATTTTCTATTTGTTTATCTGCACTTTTCATTTACTTTTCTCATTATCTTGCACTAACATCACTGTTCTATTGCATTATAAAGCCCTATCGCAAAGCTGATGGCATTGTTGTCAAGGTAAAGTAAGCTAAAATATAATCATGTTTATTATGCTCTCATAGTGTAAAAGATTCATGGCACAAAATCATCGTTAATGGGTGAGCTAATAGTGCCAACAGGAACTTAACTAAAGTTAATAACATGTTATTATGGTTGATGTAAAATTTGAAGAATTGAAATTGACAAGATTTAGTAATATTAAGATAGAGACGAGAGCAAGCCCGATTTTGGAAACAAATGCCACAATACCTAATAACTTATAATGTTCAAAAACAAAATGTAAGGCTGTTGTTTTATAAATCTTAAAACAAAACAACAAAATCTTGATTAAGTTCTTCAGTTTCATTAAAATCCACTAATTTAAATGAACTTTTTAAATTCAGAACATTTTAAGTATCTTGATTATAACCCTAAAGGCATCAGCTAATTTCTTGGTTCCAGTACTGAGACAAACAACTATTTGCATGATTTCAATTTCAAGAGAGTTGTGTGCAAATGTTTGCAGTATACATTTCAATGTGTAATATTTAGTGGCCATTAATTAATGATGATTTAGAGATTGTAAGATTTGGTCTGGTGTGATGTAGGTTTAGAAAAACATTTTCTTTATCGTGCCAATGTTTCGATCTTTATTGAGTTCATTTTCCGGGGCTGTGTACATAGAAAACACACACTTGAGTGAGAACAAATACTTTGAACATTAAATTTCTATACTGTGTACATCATTGTATAAATTCATATTCATATTGAATATGGATTTGTATAATTTAAAAGATTTTCATAAATCCCAGGCCCTTAAGATGATCTCAATAAAGATTGAAACGTTGGTATGATAAAGAAAATGGTTTCTAAACCTACGTCACATCAGACTGCATCTCACAATCTCTAAATGTACATTTCAATGTTCCATTATGCTTTGTATACTCCTCAAACATTTGATAAATTGTAAAATATTCAGTTTATCCTCCAGAAACTTTGTCCGCATGTGTAAAGAATCTTCACATCAGAAAAATTATCACCCTTGATAAATGTCAAAAAATATAAATTAATAATTAAAGTGAATGGTTTTTCTTATACTGTGACTATTCTTTAAACGTCATATTGGAAAAAAATCAAAAATTTCTTTAAAAATGTTCTCTCTGTGCTTAAAATTTTACAACCTGTTAAATAACACATCTTACTAATCATTATTCTAGGATAGATAGATATGATGTTACAAAAATTCAAAAAGTAATTCTAACCATTAATATTGTAATTTTATTAACCATTATTTTCAGGAGCAGATATGGTAAATTGTTTTAGGTTAACACAAATCACTCAATCAACTAATACTTTTATCTACATGTATAAATTATACAATGTTTATGTGTTTGTATTTTGTACTAATTGAACAAACAATATACAGACCAATAGTGAATGATTTTTGTTTAACTCTTAATACCACAGGTATCATCTCTCCCTTAAACACATTTCTTAAACGTGATTTACTCACAAACTCAATCCCAATTATTATGGTTACTCATTTTTCAACATTCAAAAGTGTCAATGTATGTAAATAATGTTGGTGAATCCTGTAATTATGTATTTAACAAGGTGGAAATATAGTAAGCATAGAGATTAATATTTACCATTATAAGAGTTTAAGCTTATTAACACATATTTACTTGTGGCATTGAGGGTTAAATCTTTAGATTGTTTCGTGATAGTAAATTATATACAAACTATCCAGTTGATTATGTTACACCATTAAGAAAAAATGGCAGCATTATTTTACAATAATAATAATAAAATTAATAATTATTATATAAGTAGTATTGAAAGGAAGATTTTTCATTATTTACAATACTTGTTGCTAATTTTATTAATCTCTTTAATATTTTAATGGATAGTATAATAAAAAGCAATCGATGAAAATACATTCCATAAATTAAATAATGAATTCAATATGATGTTTTTGCATTTTAATAAAGTTAGTCAATTATTTTTGATTCAATCAATATTCTTGTTTTTGAAATGATTTCAAAAATATGTTTTGCTGTAATGAGATTGAACATATATAAACATTTATGGTCAACTATAAATATAAAATATATGTTGACACTCACTCAAAATATATGTATAGACACTCTGCACTGGATCTGTAATCAACAGTGCATTCACGTACTAATGCTTCATTATTTTGGTAGGGAAGAGATGAAACAAAGATTTGGGATATCATTGGTTTTTTTGGCTACAAGGAGTGGTTTGACAAGATGGCAAGATTTGTCCACCAATTCAGAGAATGAAGGTGAAAATAAAAATAAGTAAGTGAAAAACTGATTTTAACAAGTTTACATGCAACACAATTTTTACCTTAATTTTTTTTAAATTATCTTTTTTTTAAAAGCACATTTGTAATATATTATTATACACAATTTTTTGAGAGGAAAAATTTGTGTCACAGGCACGATTTGAACCCATGACCATCAAATAAATATTTCAATCAGTAATAAAAATGTGCTTCTATATGAAGCCGCGGTTTGCTTGCAATTGGAATAAACAGGAAATCGAAGTGGGATTTGTGGCATGGGTGGTTTTTCATTTCAAAAATTGTGTAAAATAAATTGAATATAAATAATAAACAAATATAAATATTTGTAACCATTTTGAGTTTTAAGGCATTTTAGTGAAATTCATAACAGAGCTGTTGATGAAACATGGTATAAAAGGGCTGTTGAACATTATGTCAACGATAAGCATAATAACAGGCAGATCTTTGTATATTCTGTACCCTTTGATGCAGGTTTGTCTTTCTAATTCACTATTCTATCTTTAAATGGTCAAAAATCAATTAATAAATTATTTTAACTAGGTGATGAAAATGATACTCTTGTAACTGCCACACATGCAGTATTTATAAAGGACAATGCGAGGGAAGCACCCGCTGCAGTGGTAGGATACCAGTTTCTTCAATCTTCTCTACATGCTTTGTTCAAGAACATCACCTCAACGGTAAATTGTATTCAGGCTTCCTCTGATATTCAAATTCCAATTCTGTTACTCTACACAGTGCGATCGTTGTGAAAAAACCTGCGCCAATTCAGATTTGGACTGCTACGTCTTAGATAACAATGGGTATGTGATTGTTTCTGAAGACAGGAAAGACACAGGAAAATTTTTTGGAGAGTTAAAGGAAAATGTAATGACAGATTTGGTCAAAGATGAAGTTTACAGAAGAATTGAAATGTATGACTATCAAGCTGTCTGCTTTAGAAACAATAGACAAGAGCCGAGCAATTCAAACAGATTATACACTGTATGTATCAAAATATTTTCTCAGTTTTAGTGTTTTTACTTCTAAATTATGCTGACTTAAAAAAATGTTTAGCCACTAAACTACATGTTTTGGATTATGAACTGGTTTATCACACAACTTATTTGGTTAAGTATGCAAACAGAAATACACGGATTTATTCAATATGCTTTGTCTCAACCAATAGAAGAGGATCGTAAGTAATTTAGCAACTGGGTTATTTAAATAATTGGATAACTAGCTCCAATTAATTTTAAGTATGTCCACACTCAATTGGATTGTAATGAAAGTTTAATTGTTATTATTAGTTGATGGAATGATATCAGAGACCTTTGATGAAAGTTCAGAACCAGCAAATATGGAACATACGATAAAATCCAATGAACGTTTGGCTACTAAAATGATGATTAACAAGACACAGCCGCAACCATGTGATATGCAAGTTGGGCTGTATTCTCTTGAACCCTTTCAAAAGTGGAAAGTCAACCATCATAGAAATTGCAGGTATATTATGTATTATGTAATTTGTAATATTTTCCTCTATAACGTTTATATATTTTTGGCCAGGCCATATGTTGTGCAACTTATAAACTGCAGTAATCTAGTGATGGTCGTGGTAAATAGACTTTGCAAAATTGAAGACAAAAGGATAGACAGCCTTCCAACAGAAATTATTTATAACTCGACGAGTTTATCGTGTCACAAAGTTCTTTTCAACAAGCTTCCTAGGCGAAGACCAAAGAAGTGTACTAACAGCCATCCTAAGGTTGGTATTAAATAACTAATTGATATTCCTATAAATAATTCATGTAATTTTTGTTTGTTTAGGAAAAAGATATTAAACTTTGTGGGCGATCTTCGCTCCTGCAGCCCCACAAACTTTTAAGTGGCCTTCAAATAATATTCCTATTGTCTTATTGGACCTTTGCATAATGTTTTACTTATCTACTAAACTTTACGGACTGTGGGGGTGAACATTGTTATCACACTTTTAAATGCCTTTGTCATTGACTAAATTTATCTGTGATATGTTATATTATGCCAATTATTGTAATCCAAGCAGTATGACATTAGATTTTTAAATTTAATTGTTGAATTTTATACTTAAATACCATTTTGCTAAGAAATTATAAGAAAATGTATTACAAATTTTTAATCAAAGTTAAAATTTTAAGTGGGATTGTTTCATTTTTCCACTCCTATTGTGATTCATGTACAACACACAGCATGTTGAAGCATTCCATTTTAGCAAGCTTGCATCTGAATATTATGTACTGATAAATATAAGTTGGTACATGATGGTCAGATAAATATTTGAACAGAGTTGCTGCATGTTATGTGGAAGTGGGAGTTTTTTTAGAGTCTGCTTAAAGTATCTTGAAAAATATGCTTGTATTGACAAAGATTTTCTCAGAGATGTTTTGTCTAAGAGTGAATGATTAACTAGTTTTATATAAACAAAACCGATCACCCCTCTCGGTCTGCAATCTTATGGTGTTGACTCAGTTTTTCAACACATTTCAACAATCATATACATTGAGTAAACAGTATGTGCAGGCTCAACACAGAGACTGGTAACAGTCAATTGTTGAACATATTTTTTTGCAAGTTCTTATTCATTATAGATTTTTGTTTTTATGCTCCTATCCTTCAATAAACGCTTCATTTTTTTTAAAATAATACATTCGTTTATATATGTACATTTTTCAAAAATATGCGCAAATATTAATATATTTACTGGCCATTCATGATCTTTATTTACTGAATTGTTGTCATAAATATATACTTAATGTAATATTTACCAGTTAATATAATTTGTAATTTAGTCACTGATCATTCGCTGGGTTGGTCTGTCAGCTGCGTTAGGTATTTCGTTACCTTCAATGTTGGGAAAACGTTTTGTTAAATTGTGATATTTCTCTATGTGGTTGCAAGTCATTGCCAATCATTTTAGTCTACAAGCAAAGATACGTAGACTAAAATGATTGGTAAATGATCAAATTACAGGTTCGTCAGCCTGCAGACAAAAGAGAAATCTCACAAATAATATTATAATTTATATTAAAAAAATTAACTTTGATCACTTTTGTGTTTATGCTCTATAAACCTTAGGAAGAGTTGAATAAATGAAACAAAAATAATTTGTTGACGTTATATAAAAACTATTGTTGTACATTCAGTCATTAAACTGTTTTGTTTCAAGTATTTTCATTATTATTAATTTATTTCTTTTAAGACTCAGACACAGACAAAACTTTGTACATGAATTATTTAGATATATAATTTTTTTATGGTATACATACAATGAAAAGTCTGGATCTAATACTTATATGTGATTTTGCATGTTTTTGTTTTAAAGTTAATAGTGATTTTTTAGCTAGAATCAAATGAACTGGTTAATCTTTATAAAGCATGTTTACCACTAAAAAAGGCTTTTAAAATAAAATATACTATTTACGTTTTATTAAAAACCTAACTCAAGTAGCTTGTCTAATACTGCTAGGATTTTTAATTTTAAAAAAATTGTTCCTCTTCACATTACATAACTTATTTAAAAAACTTGTCATAATAATTACATACTAAATAAATTTAAATATTCATTAATTCTAGTACAAGTAACATGCAGATTAAAATGTATCATTTCATTATTCATTAACAAGCAGCATGCATTAAACATTTTCTAATTAACAACTGTACTTTAAGCTAAACAGAATAAGTAGGAACTATGAGACATATTAAAACCAATGACATTTTACGTAGTAGCATACAGTGTGGGGCTACCGGAGAAATTTCTCTTCCAAAGTTTTATTCTATTCTATTCAACATAATACACACAAAGCTTTGTTGAATTATGCCTGTGTGGAAGGAGAATGCAATGTACAACTTTTATGATTCTAGACCGTGTAAAATGTTAGCACATTAATATAATGAAAAGTCAATGAAGTCCAAATTCCCATCTTTGTTATGATCTTGATTTTTAAAATATTGCTATAAAAATAAACCTATAAAATTAATTTTATATCCAATGCCAAGATCAAATATAATTGTCTAAATAAATTATTTTTTATCTGATTTTGAATTTTGTCTTTCTTCAAAGATCACAAATTAATTAAAATATTACAGAATGCTAAGTTTTTGACATGTGTATTGTCGAATACATCAAAAGTAAAATTATTTTTGTAATATTTTTTTTGATATTTTTTGAATTTTTTATGATTAAACAAGATTAAACCTATTAAATTGATTAAAGAACTTTTGTGAATAAAATCTTATCAATGTTTAAGTAATTTTTTCTCATTCCTGCTAAGAAAAACGATTCTAATTGTAATATATGCAAGTTAAAGTGGATTAACTAATCTAACAATATTGATAATATTTCCTCTTTATTAATTTATTAACTCTTTATAACAATATTGATAATATTAACTCTTTATAAATTTTTGAATGTAAATATGGTGACATGTCAAAGGACCAAAGAGAAGTACATTTTTTGTTAAATAAAAATATTGTTTTTAATAGAATTATGTATCCAAAATGTTTCCTATTTTATTATTCCTTACTATAACAATTTTGATACTTGAGAGCAAATTAGCTCACCTTATGAGTTGTTGTTTTTTTGTAAATTTAAAATCTTATACGTGTGTTATTTAAATTGTATTTTTCTGGGGTACCTCGGGATGCTAAAAATGGAAAGTTATTAGCAAATTTATTGTACCATTTATCCCAATATCAATTAATCAGTCATCTGATAGACAATATATTATGTAACATAGGTCCTTAAGAACTAAGGACTTAAGTCACTTGAGCTAAATAAAGCTTTAATTGTAATTCCCTTCACTAAAGAAGTGAAATATCTAGGCATCAACTTTTATCAAAGAGTTTCCTGGAATCGTTTGATGAGGAACGCTTTTGCGACATACCAAATTAACCAAAAAGGTGATTGATGGGGTTGTATTTCAGGTTAGAGGCAAAAAGTTCATCAAAGGGCCATCACAGAAACTAATGGTATAATACAAAATTTAGGAAGGTAAGGATTAGGATGATAGTAGGAGTGCTGTCTGAACATTGCAGACTTTGTAGACATGTATATAAGAGCAGCATAAACAAGGCTGTACAGATTTTACAAGAATGAAGAAGAAACAACTTAACAGTTGTTGGTATGAATGCCTATGCAGGCCAAAATTTCTGTTCCTAGGAAAGGAAAAGCCCAGGTCTAAAGGATACACATGGGAGTTCTTAACAAAGCTTTGGGAAGAAAATGTGAAAATTGTTAAAATAGAAAAACATAAATTCATGGAAGCTTTGTTCATAAAAAGAGATCATCATAAATTATAAAAAAGATTGTGAGCTCATTAATTAGTGTTATGTGGGCTTACTCTATAAAATATAAGAACTTGTAATTGTAAAATCAATGTAGTAACTAAAATAAATATAACTTTGATATTAAATTAAAATAAAAGAAAACTTCAAACTTCTTCTTCTCCTGGAGAATCTTCACTTCCTATTTGGGATGACACAGGACAAATTTTGTTGATCCTTTGTTGACTACATTTTGGGATTTTAGTGTCACCACCATAATTAACCCACCAGCTCCTGGATACATCTCACAGATTCTTG
Organism: Cimex lectularius; assembly: GCF_000648675.2. NCBI lineage: Eukaryota > Metazoa > Arthropoda > Insecta > Hemiptera > Cimicidae > Cimex > Cimex lectularius. The sequence goes on along the minus strand of NW_019392750.1, from coordinate 308,112 downwards.
CTAAAGGCCATTATTGGATTTGCAGATTATTGCTTCCTTTTAGCATCTTCATACGTATTTGCAGGTTCATGTGTCCAACTTTTCCAAAATGATTGGAACATTAGTTGCATCTTACACCATCTTGGGAGTGTTGACTGGTTAGCATCTTGAAGATCCTCTTCAGCTATAGACGTAAGGGAGCCTTATCAAGAATTTGCCAGGAGTGAGAGTGCAAGGTCATTGCGATTAGGACTAAGTGTGAGGATAGGTCGGGAATTTAAGACTAATTCTATTAATATAAAAAATGTAATTAGTTCGAATTTGACAGGAAAACGTGCCCCCGTTGTAGCCGAGGCCAGGGAAACAATTCCCGGGGTCAGCACTAGGTGAACGAGTGTCTGAAGAATCCCCCAAGTTCACGACACAAGCTGAATGGATAGAATGGTTGATGGTCGTCAAGGAAGTGATGTCCGGAAGAAAACTGCAATCGTTGCAACATTTTTCGGGTCGATTTGATACCCGACCGTACATCACACTGAAGATAATGGGAAATGATTGCCTTGGACTGCTCGACTCGGGAGCATCTCGGTCAATAATGAGTGAAGCGTTGTGGAAGAAATTTAGCAACTTGGGGTTGACGCTTGACAGAGTGTCCAGAGTAAAACTGCGCACTGCGGATGGAAGGAATTTAGAATCAATGGGGAAGGTGACCCTTCCCGTTCAATTGGAAGAGAAAATAAAACTCATCGAGTTTATTGTTGTGCCGGCACTGTCTAGTTCCTTAATTCTTGGAGTCGACTTTTGGAACAGAATGCGTATTGTACCCGACATTAATCGGAAAACCTGGAATTTCGCAGAAGAAGTTGGCGAATTGTCCTCTCAGCAAACATTAAACATTATCGGCCACGATTTACTTTCTCCCATAAAACAAGAAAAGTTGGATAAGATAACGCGGATATGGTGTTCTGCCAAACCAAGAAAACTAGGATGCACCAGCAGGGTAGAACATATCATCGATACGGGAGACCACAAACCTATTACAGCGGTACTATCCAGTCTCACCATTTATCCAGAGTGTCTTGGATAAGGAGTTAGCGGAGATGCTGGAAAATGACATTATTGAGCCATCTAAAAGTGGGTGGTCTTCCCCGGTTGTCCTGGTCAAAAAGCCTGACCAAAGATATAGGTTTTGTGTTGATTTTAGACAGCTCAATCAGGTAACCAAAAGAGATGCGTACCCCCTTCCTTATGTCTCGAATATACTCGATCGCTTGAGGGATGTCAGGTACCTATCATCGATAGATATAAAAAGCGCCTACTGGCAGATACCAGTTGCGGAAGAAAGCCGGGAAAAGACGGCCTTCACCGTTCCGAATCGAGGCCTGTTTCAATTCAAGCGAATGCCGTTTGGCCTCCATAATGCACCAGCCACCTGGCAACGATTAATTGATGACGTGATCGGAGCAGATTTGGAACCACACGTGTTTGTCTACCTTGATGACATTGTAGTGATGACCTCAGATTTTGAGAAGCATTTAAAAATTCTGAATGAAGTGTTCAAGCGGCTGGCCGCTGCGAACCTCACGGTTAACTGGGAAAAGTGTCACCTTTGCCACCGTGAGCTGAAGTTCCTGGGATATATAGTCGATGAGAACGGGCTGCATGTTGACCCTGCCAAAGTGGAAGCCATATTGAGTTATAAGTCTCCCAAAACTATAAAACAAGTGCGACAATTCTTGGGTCTGGCGTCCTGGTACAGGCGGTTTGTGCCAAACTTTTCAACGGTGGTGTCACCCCTTACTGATCTCCTTAAGAAGTCGCGAAGATGGAAATGGTCAGAAGAACAGGAACAAGCTTTTACGCATGTAAAAGAGAGGTTGGTTTCTGCCCCTATTCTCACTTGTCCGGATTTCAGCCGACCCTTTAAGCTTCAGACGGACACCTCAAAGAGTGGCCTAGAAGCAATTCTATATCAGACATTTCCGGATGGCGACAAACCAATTGCCTACGCGAGTCGCAGCTAGACCCAGGGCGAGCAGAAATACAGCGTGACGGAGCAAGAATGCTTAGCTGTCCTGTGGGCAATCGAGAGATTTCGTCCGTACTTAGAGGGCATGGAGTTTTCTGTTCTTACCGATCACATGGCTCTTAGATGGCTTAATAATCTTAAAGACCCTCAAGGGAGGTTAGCCAGGTGGGCACTTAGACTTCAGCAGTACAAATTTACGATTGAGCATCGCCCAGGGAAACAAAACGCCGCAGCAGACGCGCTGTCAAGAATGTTTGAACTGACTATTGCCATAATCGAAATAGGAGATAATGAGTACTTGGGAATGCTGGAAAAGGTAAAGAGGGCTCCGGAAAAATATCCATGTTGGCAGGTTGATGGCGTCAAACTAAAAAAATTGGTTGTCGACAAGAGGAAACTTTTGGGAGATGAAAAGGGTTGGAGAACGGTTGTCCCAAAAGCTCTTCGCCGGAACGTATTGATGGAGAACGACGACAGTCCTCTAGCCGAACATTTGGGCTCCTTTAAAACCTTACAGCGGCTGCGGGAACGGTATTATTGGCTGGGGATGGCCGCAGACACATCTAGGTATGTGTCGCGATGTGAAACATGCTTAGCGCACAAACCCCTTCAAAGAGCACCCCCCGGAGAAATGAGCCTTCAGAGAGAAGTCTCTACACCCTGGAGAATGGTCGCTGCTGACATTATGGGGCCACTACCAAGCTCATCGAGTCGAAAGCGATTCATCTTAACCTGCACGGACTGTTTCACAAAATACACGGTGATGATCGCCTTAACCACAGCGACTGGGAGAAAGGTTGCGGACGAGATCGAGCGAGAGGTATTCCTGAGATTTGGGGTCCCACAAGTTCTGATTTGTGACCATGGTCCTCAGTTTAAGAGCCGCGAATTCCAGAAGAAGGCACAGGAGTACAAGGTCAAGGTCTGGTACACACCTTATTATCACCCCCAGGCTAACCCAAGGGAACGTCCGAATCGAGTGATTAAGACGATGTTGGCTTCGTATGTTAAAGAGCACCATAAAAACTGGGACAAAGAACTACCCAAGTTTGCATTCGCCGTACAGACGGCTTGTACATGAGGTAACGGGTTACTCCCCAGCATACCTAAACTTTGGTCGAGAGCTTCCACGAACTGGAGAGGAGCACTCCGATCTGCCTTCTGACAAGGACGATATGCCAGCGAAAATGGATCATGGAGTACAGGCTGAAAAGTTATCGAACCTTCCCATGTTATATGAACAAGTGAAAGGCCGTTTAAAAGAAGCTTACGAGAGGAGTAGTCGCATATACAATCTACGCCGTCGTGTTCAGGTGTACAATGTGGGGGACATTGTTTGGAAGAGAACCCACGTGCTATCTGACGCCTCAAAGGGATTTGCAGCTAAGTTAGCTCCCAAATTCGAAAAGTGTCGAGTGAATGATAATTTGATCAGTTAGAGCCATAGGGAAAGTTTTTTCTTTTACTTTTTTTTAGGAAGGGGAAGGAATTGTGACAAAAAAAATAGGGTTTTATAATATCATGTTTGTAGGAGAGGAAAGTGGTTTTTTTGTTGCCCCAAAATCAATTTTTTATTTTTTTATTTTCTCGCCTCGATAAGCTTCCTTTTCTTGTGAGGAGGTATGTAACCTTGTAATAAGATGGATACATTTTTATTAGTTAAAAAAAAAATTTGGTGAAAATCAGCAATGAGTGTTGTTATTACGAGCGTGTATTTAGTGCCGGGGATTAAGCGATAACGCGATCGCTTGGACCGTGCCATTGGTCGCCGAAGAGAACAGTGCGGTAAACACCTACGAATGGGCAACTGACAGAGATTCTCCGGAAAACGGCTCGTCCGGATTTTTCTTCGTAGGTATTTCCATTTTTGGAATTTCCACCGGGCGCCTTCCTCACCAGACCACGGCGACGAGCGAGGACTGTCCGTTCGTGGTTTTCTGAAAGGATATAGAGGCGGCCCCGATTCTCCGGAGATTTTCTCTTTTATTTGGAGCGGATTTCGGCAGGACTAAAATCCAGGAGGACTCGGCGGATGGTTGTGGCTGGATCAACGATTCCCAAGTAAAATTGTTGGTTCACGGAAAAGACTGCATGAAGAAGGAATTTTTGTTTGTTTTAGTTTTAACGATTTATTATTGTTAATTTACAATAGATTATTAAGTTTTAATTTTTTTTTTAAGTTAGTCCAGATCTGGTTTATGGTTTATTTTATAGTATTAAGGAAACAAGTACCTATTTTAATTTTACTCTGTTTAGGAATTATAAATCGCCCCATTGTTAAGAGAATTCTCATTTTTATTTTTTTTATTTCCCTCGTTATTAATCTACTTTTTTTTGTTTGCCTTGATTATTTTGCATGGCCAGGTACCTTGTAAATACAAATTAAGTCAACTTCGCTGGTTGATTCCTTTTTAAAAACTTTATTTGCGAAATACAGTTGACAAAGAATAATTAAGTTTACCAATTACAATGATGTGACTTCACTGGTTTCTAGGCAAGGAATGTTCTTACATTTTAAATTATAAACAATTACGTTTCCCTGGTGGGAGAGAGTGCTGATTGCAATTCTGAGAATGCCACCTGCATCTTAGCATTGCAATCTGATAATATCCGATAACTTACATAAACAATCATTTAAGCAGAGGGAACTAGAATGCGATAAGGAAAAGGTGAGGTTGCTGATCAGGACACGCCGTGTAGGCTGGCTTTATCCTGGCCCAAGCCTAGTGGCCTTCCGCCGTGGAATAAAGTAAATCATTTATATTTTTTTATAGAGAATATTACACTACTTTCCTCTCATATATTGATTTATTTATTTATTTTTATCAAATTTATTTGGAATACAAACAAAAATATACTTTTACTTAAAGGAGTTCCCCATTACTCTGGACGCATAAAATGGGGTGGCGCCCAACTCACCAATATTTCTTTGGTTTTTAATATTTTGTTTTTATTTTATTTTTTTAATATATTTTGTGTATTGCCCCTCCACTCTTACCCCCCACTCCCGACGAGCTACCGGGATAAATTTTGCTCTGACCCGAAACAACTTTTGGGTGTAACAACATTTGTTATAAGAATTTAAAAAAAGTAAGATATAAAAAATATGTTATTAACTGATTGCTGATTTATATAGGCACAAATCCACAGACGGGTGTGCACATTACCCACAGGTGCAGAGTTGGGCCTATCACTTCTCAGAGTCCACCGACACTCTGACAGTTCCAGTTTCACAACAGATTGCCAACGGCTCCTGAGAATCACCTACCCCAGATATTGTGTGCTGCCAACATCTAGGTCTTTTCAGTGCACTGAAATGAAATAGCTGTTGGCAGTGCATGATGCCATCAGTAATACAATCACACTCTCACTCACTCTTAAATACAATCATTCCCATTTAGCTTACATACTTACACCATTCATTCAGTTAGGGCAGTAGAGTAAATCACTTACGTTTAATTTTTTTAAAACTTAATTCTCAACTTATGAAATCTACATGTTCCAATCAAAATAGTAAACCAACTTTGTACCTTCAGAGTTTTAACTATTATTTACTCTAAAGCATATCTTTATTTTGATTAAGTGCATTTGTGCAATTTTTGATGAAGTCAGACGGGACCTTTTTTTGGTACATATCTGACCCCCTTTAGATAAAATTCTCTCACATGGAACAGAGGTTGCAGGAATGCACAATATTTTCAAGGCTAGATTATACAAATTAGGAAATAGAATTTGCCTATCGTTCCACCAAACCATAGGGTCAGTGCTCTCCACAAGTCCACAAGAGGTTCTGCTATATATTTATCAACTTTGACAATAGCAGAAGCTTTTGGGTCTTGGAAAGAATCAAACTGTTGAGGAATGGAAGGTAAATGAATTTGCTATAAAATATAATTTTTTTAAAATGTTTATACATTTTAAATAAAAGCAAAAAATTAATTAATTGTATTAATTTACATCCCATACAGAAAATTTACTGAATGAACTTATTTATACATTAAATTCACTAATTTCGTGCCCCGCTTGACCAACTAATATATTACAATTAGTTAATTTATCTCAACTAAAAACCTTAATTAATTGTAATTTATTTATACATATTTATTACTTATACGGCATTTTGCATATTGTAAATAAACTGTAAAAGTTGGAAAAGTAGGTAATTTATTAATTTAAAAAACGTTAATTATTAATTTATTGATTGGTCGCGAGGTTCTGGATTGGGAACATTCAGTAAAATATGTCTCCGCCCGCGGAGAAAACAGAAGACGGGAGTTGAGGAATCGAAAGAATCAAACTGGGTGTCCGGGAGTTGAGGAATCGAAGGTGGCTATGTAAATGAATTTGCTATAAAATTATAATTTTTTTAAAGTGTTTACACATTTTAAATAAAAGCAAAAAGATTAAATGAATTTCATTAATTTAATTAATTTACAGCCCATACAGAAAATTTATTGAATGAATTTATTTATACATTAAATTCACTAATTTCGTGCCCCGATTGACCAATTAATATATTACAATTAGTTAATTTATCTCAACTAAAAACCTTAATTAATTGTAATTTATTTATACATATTTATTACTTATACGGTATTTTGCATATTGTAAATAAAATTGTAAAAGTTGGAAAAGTAGGTAATTTATTAATTTAAAAAACGTTAATTATCAATTTATTGATTGGTCGAAAGGTTCTGGTTTGGGAACATTCAGTAAAATATGTCTTCGCCCGCGGAGAAAACAGAAGACGGGAGTTGAGGAATCGAAAGAATCAAACTGGGAGTCCGGGAGTTGAGGAATCGAAAGAATCAAACTGGGAGTCCGGGAGTTGAGGAATCGAAAGAATCAAACTGGGAGTTCGGGAGTTGAGGAATCAAAAGAATCAAAGAGTTGAAATCCGACTCCGGGAGTTGAAGATTTTCTTAGAAGAATCAAAAAGAGTTGTTACAGGAAAAAGAATCGTCCGGAAACGTGTGACGTATCCGTCCCCTCCAGTTACCTGAACTGAATCGCAACTCAGTTAAAGGAATCGATTGGGTGATCGATTCTTTTAGATGAGTCGATTCTTTGAATCGATTCTCGATTCTTTTGCCCATCTCTACTCTATACTCTACTCTCACCGAACATTTCACCAACGAGAATGTACGGACCCAGTAAAGTGATCAGTGTTGATCACTGTATTTAAATGGCAATGACAGCAATTACCAACTGCTGGTGACGCTACGCTGTATATTAACGAAACAATTGTACAGGTTGTAAAAACTTCCATGACATGGAAAGTAGGAGTGGTGAACGCAACATGTAACATTTTTAACCCCTTTCAGGAGGCTAACGTCATTGAATTAAATTTATCGCGATTTTTTTCTTCTCGTCATTGTCTCTTGTTCTCAAGAGGCACGAAGTAATGAAATAAATATATTACGTAATACATGAGAGCAAAAGTCACGAGTGTGGCTGCCCCACAGCGGTGGGGGATCGATCCGAGGTCGTTGTTTCAAACGCGGTGGGTTTTCCGAATTCTGGGTTTTTAAGGGCTTCGAAATTTGGAAAACACCAGGAAAAGGAATAACGTCATCGTTTTCTTCGAAGTCCGTCACGGACTTGGTCTGTGTCGTGTCCTGCTGAAGACCGGGTTGCTGCCGAGTACCTCGGTCGCAAGTTGTAACGCCGAGGGGACCTATTTTGACCCACTATCTAATTTTTATCAAGATAGATTTGACTACGTCAAAATGGGTCGAAATTTATTTAGTTTTGATAGGACATTTTTGGAACAAGAGATTAAAAGAGGTCCCGTTCCAACAGTGCAAATTTACAATAGTTCGAAAATGTATTTATGATAATGTGTGGTCGACCCATGCAGACCATGGTGAGATACAAACACTAAGAACACTCGTGGCAGATAAGAACAAACAATAGTAATTGATTTTCGAGGACCAGACAAAAAAAAAAAAAACCGGTGAGTACAAATATAAAGACAAAGTCATTACAATATTACGTAGAAGTGAAAAGAATTCACCCAATAATCTTATCGGTATTTAATTGATTGTATGTTAATTGAAATAATTAAAATGTATTATACTTGAAATATTTTATCACAATACATTATTTGTGATAAGGGGATTAATAATTTAAAGTACTATTGTTTGAAATGATGTATCAATCTCGCTTGTTGCCTGAGGTTGTGAACATCGTCTTGCGACAAGAAGATGTGCATGAACGCCAAAATGACCCAAAAGGAAGGAGAAAAAGGTTAGCGTTTAGCACAATTTTACAATCAAAGTGTTCTCATTTCTTTTGTCATTGGACATCCTTTGATTTGAGTAATCATAGTACAAGGGATGTCCAACATCTTTTCTCAAATGTCAGCCGCAGCTCTGCATACTCTCATTAATGTTCCCAACAGCTTTAAACCTTATCACAATGTCATTAGAGTTAAGATTTGTTGTGTCTACTTAAATTTAGAACTTGCTTTGGCTTGTTTGTATATGGTATGTAGTTGTGTATCCTTGGAGGATCTGGCTCATAGAAGGAGGGTCATCCTCACCCGTTTAACGATTCGTCATGTGAGGTTGACTTTGACACTAACTTTTGCGCCAAAGCCCATGTATGTATCTGGCACGTAGAAAAAGGTTGCTTGATGTGACACTTAACTGAAGGGTGCCATTACTGAGCTTCATATAGAAAGTGTGTAGGAAGGCTATGGCTGGGATATCACAACCTCCTGTCTGAACTACTGTGGTCCTGCTCCCTGATGCTAAAAGTCAATAAAAAACATGATTAAAAGATAGTGGCAGTGTCAGTGGGCCTGATCATCCTCACCCTATTAATGATAGGTCTTGCAAGGTTGACAATTTGTCACAGTCTTTTGAGCCAAAGCCCGCATATGTGTCCGGCATTTATAAAAAAAAGTTGCTCGATGTGTCACACTTAATTGAACAGTGCCATTCCTTGGCTCCATATAGAGTGTGTGTAGGAATGCCATCCAATACGAGAATTGTGTTTGAGCACAGCGGCGAGTATCTAGGTCCCTCTTCCTGGAGGAAACAAGGTTATATATAATGCTGATATTTTTGTCTCCCCTAGTGTGTTTTGAGAGTGAATGTATTTATTGGTATGAATGTGTAATATAACAGGGCGGATGGCAGAATATTGAGTATCCCATCAACCCTTGAATAGGTTACTTATATAAATATGTAATAGAGAAAGACGACCATTACTGATTGTGAGTGAATGGTAATTGAGAAAGGCTGTACTTAATAGTGAATGAGAGTGTGAATGGGCTTGGATTTAGGTATTGATTGTGTTGGAGGCTGAAATGACCTAGCTGTTGATAGCCCATGGAGCCCAACCTCAATGGCCGGACGGATAGTTCATTGCCTGCTGATAATTGATTGTAAATTACCCAAATGCTGGAATTGCCTACGAGCTACGAGAAGTGATGTCAACTGTCATCTTAACTAAGTCCTTAGATAAAAAGTATAGTTAATTTAAATAATTAATACGGTCAATTAAGATGACTAAATACATATATGTATGAATAATCTTTTAACCCACAGTAATTCCTGTTTTGCATCAATTAACTAACACAACAGTGTGAGTCCTCTTCTTTCTTAGCCATTTTTTAAACTCTTAATGAGTTCATTATTGCAAAGTTATGTTGCTTCACTGTCTGATATAAAATATATTATTTTATTAGTTAGTGAGGATGATTTGGATCAAAAAGTAATGTAAAGCTGCAGTGATACATTTCTCTATTTCTTTTTAAATTTCAATAGGATACAGTTTTCTAGTTTTGTAGCCGCCTTTTGACATGTGGACATATAAAGAAATGTTTGTGGCCTCTTCAAGCATGTTACGGCTTTTATGTACAAAGATATAAAGGATAAGAAAATGTTATATGAAATAGGAAATAAAGCATAATTATAGGGGATTTTATAACTTACAAGGGTTTTCTTTTTTTTCTCTGATAAAAGTATCGTTATCTCAGTATGATTTGATTTATGAATCCATTGACACCATTAAAACGGTGTAAAATCGCCTTAAAATGTTATTCAGATTGATTAGTTCAGGGGATTAGGCAATTGTCAAAAATAAGCGGTTAATGTATTTACATACTTTTCATTTCTTTGAATTTTTTATCATTCTTTTTCTTTTCTTTCCTCTTTTTTCTGATAAGATCATAAATATAAAATAATGAATAGAAAATGATTTACGACTTCAGTCCTTCTTGTTATTTCTTCTGGTGAACATCATTTGTGTTGTGCAAAATGGATGGCAAAATGAACCAACTGCAAGAGAAAGGTAGTAGTGACTTACAATTCACATTGTAATTGTGTTTGTAATATGTAATTTGTCCATTGCCTACCTTTCAGAAAATAACTTAAGCTTATAGAATTTGATATATATATATTTTTTTTTTCTCATTTTTGTGATACATAAATGAGACTATACAAGAGTATTAAATACATTTTAAAAAAAATTTAAATTTGTACATTTTCTATTAAAATCTATTTTAGAGATATATAGTTATAAAACTATGTATATAATAAATATGATGTGTGCTAATTTCTTGCATGGGTTCTCTATATTTTAAGTGTGTTGATTGTTTATAATTTTTGATCATTTAAAAATAAAAAAATTCAGTTAGATAGAATGTTTTAATTCTCTATTTTGTTGACAAAATATATTATACTGCAACATATTCCAAAAAAAATCAGCCAAGATTAATTATCACAACAAGATAACAGTGTTAATTGTTTGTACTGATGAGATTCACAATCTAGATGAGATTAGCCAAACAAACAATAAATTTAATTCCAGTAGTGCAGATATACTTGTAAATAAAGAATTTTATGTACCCTTGCAATCTATTGGTTTTTCCATAGGAACTTGTTCATAATCTTGATAATTTGTGATGACCTCCTGGGGCTTTGTACTCTTAATTTATTTTGGTGAGCAGCCACACCCTTTTTTAATATACAAAATATTAAAAGATAACAGTTTATAATTTAAATTTACAAAAAATCAAAGATAGAATGATATGTAAACTTCTAAAATCTAAAAGATATAAAATTAAAATAATAACATTTCATGGTTGTTGCCACCAACTGTAGCATTTGTATAGAGGAATAGTATGTGTTGGCACGTGCTTTGGGTGATTCAAGACAATGGTGGCTCTGCTTAACTCGTCTACACCGACTACCTCAGCGTGATTACTATGAATTTGTTGGAGAGATACCATGAACTGGAGCGCCTTGGCAAAATGGTGATTGTTATCTCCGGTCTCATAAATCGGGAGGGTAATGAAAAGGTGGCTAAGGCCGGGTCATTCCAACCTTTGGACATAACCACCGTGATCCGGCTCCCTGATGCGAACAGTGTAATAAAAAAAAAAGTAAGTGGTAGCGTCAGTGGACTGGATCAGAAGAGCTCTCACGTATCAAGAGTGCTGTCGTTGAAGGGTTGTTTGGAGAAGGGTCATCCTCATTTGATTAATAAGGATAGACCATACGAGATTGACACATGAACCTTCCTTTTGGGCCGAACCTTGCATTAACATTAGCGGCATGTAGAAAAAGTTTGCTTGATGTGCCCCACTTATTAAAGGGTGCCATTCCTTGGCTCCATAGAGAGCGTTTATGAATGCCACCTGATAGGAGAGTTGTGCTTGAGCAAGGTAATGAATATTTGGGTACTCTGTTCCAATTTTTAGGGGTAACAGGACTGTTTTACTGTACATAGTATTTAATGCTTTTTCTTGCTTTATGTCTTTTATAAATATTGAGACTGAATGCATTTATTAGTGTGAATTCATAGTGACCATCGATCCTCAATTAGATTAGTTATATAATATGACCAAATTAATTAAAGGGTAATGGAGGAATATCAAGTACTCAACCACCCTAACTGAGTGAATGGTATGTAGATAGGAAAGAATGTATTTAGGAATGAGTATGAATGGGTTTGGAAATGGAGACTGCAGGGGGGACTAGCTGTTGGGAGCCCCCAGAGCCCAACCTCAGTGACTAGCTGGATAAGACCACCTGACCCTGAACTGCCAACACCTGGGGTGGGTTTGTTGGAGGACTGGGGGAACTGATAGGCTTTACTCTGTGCAGATTTGAGCTTGTATATATTGGTAATAACATTTAATACAATAAAATATCAGTATATATGTCAAATTGAATAATAACATCATTTAACTTTTAAATAAGAAAGTGAAAGGTAAGGTAGGGAGGAGGTTAGGAGTTTTACTAGAGGATAGGTTTTAAGCAATTTCTGAGCTGGCTGAGCGAGTCAATAATGTTAATAATTTTTTTTAAAAGTGTGTACAGACTAATGATAGGAAAATGATACAGGTTGCAGTTGAAGTAGTAGAGTTAGCAGGAACAGGTCGAGATTCAAGTGAAATTAAACTTAGTTGGTGATGCCGGATGTTACTTAGCTAATTTATTCACATATTATAGTATATATAAAATAGAATAAATAAATGATGCCGGATGTCACTGGGAACATAATAGGATATACCTATTTTGCTGCAGCCTATTTACCTAAGATATTAGTGCTGAATTTGCTCTATTAATTTATTGTAGGTGTTGTAGTGTGGGGACCAAATTGAGGTACAGTATTCTAATAGGGAATGGACAAGGGAAGTTGTTAGGAGGGTAGAAATGGAAAAATTAAAATCCTTGGACAGATAAAGAATAATAATTTGTTTGCACGGAGTATGAGAAGGGTAGGGTAAATTTAAATTTGCTAAAAGAGATGATGCATTTGGTAATGCTCCATGTCATATAGTTATTGATGCACCACTTTTTCAGGTTAATTATTGTGGACTGTAAATAAAAGCAGTCACATTCAGAATGGCTTCTGTGGAATTTTGAGGTCATCTGCAAATAGGAGAAAGTGTGAGAAAATATTGGTAATGAAGATGTTAACTAGAAAGTGGCCTAAGTGTGGTCCTTGGTGGGACTCCAGATGATGCAAGAAAAGGAAAATGATAATAGGATTTTAATTTAACATATTCGTTTTCTAACTTAAAACTAGAGTGCCATAGAAACTATGAACAGCTAATTTGGCTAACAGATGATGATGATGGATAATAGGTAGTGGGGTTTTTGCTTTCATTGCTACAATTCCTTTCGCTGGATTTTCTTTGTATCTCCCGGTTATGTCTCTTTGTTGCTTCATTCAAAGATGATATGTGTGGCTGTTTTTTCCTCCTCATTCCATAACCTACAAATGGGGTCATCATTGAATATGCCCATGTTGTGTAGATGTTTTCTCAGATACCAGTGACCGGTAGTCCTATCATTCCTTTGAGTTTAACCCTCTGTAACTGAAACAGTCTGTTTGCCAGTCTTGGTGAGGGTTGTTTTAACATAAGCTTACAGTGTTTATCCACTTTTCCTTTTGTCTTTCTTGGATCCATTCTGTAATGGAGGATTCTATGTTTGTGATATCCCAATAATAGAGTCAGGGTCTATATCTGGTCTTGCACATCCTCCTGGAATTCAAGCTACCACCAGGTTGTGTATTGGATGCATTCACTAATTTTGATGTGATTATTTTACATGCTAATGTTTTAATAGCTGCTTGGCTATCGTATCTTATGAGGATTTTTTTGCCAATGTAACCTCTTTTAAGATTTTCTAAAGCACATTGTGATCATGTTGATGGCATGTATTTCATCTTGAAAGACCGAAGTACTTCCCTACTGTGTTTGATTACTCTTGTTTTGGGCTTGCACAACACCATGAACAGCTAATTTGGCTAACAGAAGCGGGTTGTTAACTTTGGTAAAACCCCTAGAAACGTCATTGAAGATAGCTTGGTACTTTTCAGCAGAGGACTAAAATAAAGTTCTGACAATCAGTAAATTTCAAGAAAAAAAAAGAAAATATATTCGATGGGTATAAACTTTTTAAATTATTTTTGAACTTAAGTAGCCACATTTCACGCCACTGTTCACATATGAAGACCTAGCGATGTAAAATTAACTGCGATGTTCTGAACTGGGCTTAAAAGGCGAAAAGGACCTCCTTACGATCCCCCACACCCTGACAAAGAAATAAACGTTTTGCGAACTTTTATGTTCAGTCTTATAACGGCGTCGGCATCTTTGTCGTATTTTGACCTGCGTGGCCGTTTACCGGCGTCCCTCACAATTTCCTTTCATTTCACATTTGTTCAGATGAGCAGGTAAGAATTAGTTTTACTATTTGATAATTTTCATTTCAATTTTTGTTCAATTTTGCACGTGGTGTATACATGAATTTCATTGTTCACATTGGTACGAGTTCCGATGATTCACTGCTGATTCAATGTGAGTGACAGAAAACGTAATGTGTATGACAGTGTGTTCGTTATCCTGTATTTGTAAATATAATCTGTCGCTGCATTTGCTAAGATATTTGTTACTGAATATTTTCGTCTTTAAATATGGCGATCTCTCGATGATGTGGCTAGGTGCTTTTGCTTCCAAATTTCTTGAATTGGGTTAATTTTTTTACATGTAAGTAAATTTAATTTGTTTTCTGCCATATTCTATTCTTTTGCCCCATAAACCATGGTTTTATTACAACTTGTGGTCTCAGGTTTTTTCTTTTATTTGTTTTTGGTGAAAAGTTTTGAATTTAGCCATTTTTGTATGTGTATCCCCCCCCCAAGAAAAGTTGTATTCTCAACTTCTTTATTATGATGAGTTCTTTGTTCAAATTTAACCAATGAACTAAATACTTCTTTGCCCTTCTCACATGGTGCTTTTGTCAATGTTAATGAGTGTTCCTTCTTTGGCAGATATCTCGTTATCTTTGATTTAATTTGGCAGTAGGAGTGTATATTTTATGAAATCATAAATCTTTTTAAATTAACATTCGTTACCAAGTCTTCTGTTATATGTGCACGCATATAAAACTGTTGTAAAAGTCAAAAAATTATTGGGCCTTAATTAGAATATGTACTGTTTTTCATGTTCTTTGCCTTAAGCAATCTGAATTTGGCTCATTTTTCTTCCATCTATTGTAAAAATTAGGTTACTCGGTTGTTTTAACTATGTACATATATTTTGACATACTGGTATATATTATCAAACTAAAAAGCTGCTCTTTTATTTTTTGGACTAGCGGTAGACGAGTGGCCAGCGTGATATATTCTCAGCTCCTCATAGTCGTGGGCTCAATTCCCACCGTCACCCCTTTTCTTTTATTGACGCTCCCCTTCCCCCAGTAAAATATATGTTATATATGCTCCAGATAATATGCAAAATCATAAGGCCATAAAAAATTAGACAAATAAATTGAAAAAGTCAAGTTCTAATTGAGCTTTCATTTAGCACATGCCAGTTATTTCAGTAACTTATATAACAGTTTTTCATCAAATTTCCTTCCTTGCGGGGTAATGAACCTGTAATTGGATTCTTACCGATCATGTTGGTCTACCCATCTTCAGTCTGTCAGACATGATAAGCATTTCACCATGTTTAGTATTGTATCTGGATAAGAGATTTTTACGGTTAAAACCCTGAATTTTACTTAAGGGATATAAATAGGGCGAGCGGCTCATGACTTGTTACCTTTACCTTGACACACCGAAGGTGGCGAGATGCCGAAATTAGTCTGACAGTGTAACCCAGACAGGCAGACCATGGTGGTTGTTAAGAATCAATTTACAAGACCAATTTTTTATTATTCAACATAAATGAATGTTACAACAAAAAATTATTTTTTTAAAATTTCGTTGCTATCATTAGTTCACCTTGAACATAAAACACGTGTTTTAGTTTTATAGCAATTTTGGACAACAAGATATATTTTTATACTCATTGTCATGGTAATTATCATGTGATGGTCACTTTCAATATTCAGAAATAATGTAACTGTAGCTTTCTTGTTTTTAATACATTTTGTACAATTTAAATCATCCCTGATGCCTCCAAAAAAGATATACTATGGTGAGTAGAATGTTAATGCTTTTTAATTTAAATTACAATTTTTAAAATTATTTTTCAACAATACGCTTGTTTAAGCAAATTAGATATTATGATCCCCTAACCACTCAGCTGCCACAGTCCCCGAAGCTCAATTTAGGTAGTTTTGTAACTTTTCCTACAAAAAATTGTTAAAACATTGTTTCAGTCTATTAATTCGCTTATTTAAGCCAATCATGTTTTCCTTGATAAATTTATCACAACAAGCATTTATAGTTATGTTGATTTTGCTAGGAATATAGTGAGGATCAATTTTTATACATAGGCTCATTTTAAAAAAAACAGGTCAACCATAAAAGCCCAGTGACATACAGTGTCTAATTAAGTTTTGTTTGTTCTTTTCCTTGTTGCTTCTTATTTTATAGATGTAAAATGTCGTACAGGAAAGGGATTAACATCCGACTTGGGTTGGGTGCAGGGTCAAACCACTTTTTTCAGACTATAATTAATTAAAAAGTCATGGGTTCTGTCATGATTCAAATCAAGAACCACTAATGTGACAAATATGAGTCAGACCCCCAAACCGCTCAGCCACCACAGTCCACTACCTAGTTATAGATGTAGAATGATTTTATTTATCAATCTTGTATTTTATACAAGTTATTAGATTAAAAGTCTGATTCAAAAAGAGACTGCAATGCATTTCGGGGCTGTGTCCCTCATCAGGCAGATGCGGAGCAGCTTTTTTTTTGTTACTCATTAAGAATTTTAATCAAATAAGCATAAAATGTAAGATTGATAAACAAAACCATGCCACGTATGGAGTATCATGGAATATGGATTTGTAAGACGCTCTCTTGGAGTCTGCGGAGTGTTGAACATGTTTTAGTCGTTTTTGATTATTTCGGTATAACTATCCTCGCTGTTTCAGTCAGACATGCTTTAATTCAATATAAAATAATAAAACCTTTATTTTTTTTAAAATAAAGGATACAACATTAATCAAATCTTACAGAATGATTTGAAATGAAGTGCTAATTTACATGGATGAATTTCTATTGTTAGACGAATTATTATAAATATGTTTTATACCATAGTCAAATTAATTATATTTAAAATTATGTCACACAAATTTTAATTTTCTTTTTCTTTCCTTTTTTTCAGCCAAAATGCCCCCGCCACTGTCAAGGGTTACTGTGATCGGATATGGCATGGGCCATTTGCTAAATGATCTTTGTTCTGCATTATGGTTCACATACTCACTCATATTTTATAGCTTAGTTATTGGATTTTCCAGTGTTTTTACTGGAGTTATTATGCTCATTGGACAAATCGCTGATGCATTAGCTACGCCAGCAATTGGAATATGGTCAGATCGTTCATCACTAATTTGTTTAAGTGCCCTTGGAAAACGGAAATCTTGGTATGCACTTGGTAAGTTGAAATAACAGTTTTTAAGTTTGTATTAATTCACTATTTTTTGTTATATGTCAAATGTTTGTTTTAGTTTTATGTGAAATTTAATTTACCTCTTTGAACACAATGATATTATTTGCTGTACTTATTTAATCTAATTTGTTGATCTTGTTTTTAGGAACACTACTTGTCTTAATCTCGATGCCATTTATATATTCCCCATGTATTGGTTTTGAAAATAACAGTGTATACTTTCAATTGTTATATTACTCGTTTTTTGTTGTGATATTTCAATTTGGTTGGGCCGCTGTTCAAACAGTTCATCTTGCGCTGGTCACTGATTTAACGTTCATTAGCAGTGAGAGGACAAATCTTTTATCTCTTAGGTAAGTATTAAGTTTATTATTAACAGTGCAAATAATATTCATTAGATTAATCTGCACATTCTGTGGGTTTAGGGGTTAATTACAATATCATTAAAGCTGGGTTAAGTTCAATTAGGAACAATGATTCAAGCTAATATCAGTAAAGTCGTTTCTGTGAAATTATCATATCTTTTTAGCATAAATAACCGTGATATTTTAATTGTAGCAACAACTGACGTATTTATTTTTCGAATTAGCACTGACTTGTAGATAACTTTGCAGGAAATCACAAAGGATTTTCTTATCAGGCAATTAAATTTGTAACCTGTGTACTGTAACGTTTCATTACTTGTTCAAGTTACTAATATTTGCAACAACAAAAGAAATATCAGTCATAATTGTTGAACTAAAAAAAGCAATATAACTAGAAATTATAATTTAAATTATTTGAAATGAGAGAAAACATTGAGTTCCTTTCACTCTTAAAACAATATCTTGAATTTTATGTTAACCAATGTTTAAGTTAGATGACATGATACTATACTGTTCTTACTATATACTTAGTAAATTAATATTTAAATTCACTACTTTCGTGGTCTGCTTGACCAATTAATACATGACAATTAATTAAGGTTTTTAGTTGAGATGAAAAAAAGTTAATGGCACGAGATCAGGTGGAAGAGCAGCGGCGTATCTAGCCGAAGGTCGTGGGTTCGAATCCCTCTCGTGACGTTAACTTTTTTTTCATCTCAACTAAAAACCTTAATTAATTGTCATTTATTAATTGGTCAAGCGGACCACGAAAGTAGTGAATTTAAAAATGAAGTACACTTCACTAAAGCTCTCCATCGCCATTTCAATTGTCGTCGAGAATCCAAACCGATTACACGACATTTGAAAAATGGCAAAAGGAGGGAAAATTTAAAAGGTGGGGTTGAGATGGGGAGTTGATGTCCGAGTGGATCGAGGTCACGATAGCTCAGGTGGTAGAGCAGCAGCGTATCTAGCCGAAGGTCGTGGGTTTGAATCCCTCTCGTGCCATTAACTTTTTTTCATCTCAACTAAAAACCTTAATTAATTAATATTTAAAGTCAGTCCAAAGGGTAACTCCCCCCCCCCTCAGTGAAGATGGTGAAATGACGAAACACATCTGACAAAACAATCAAAAGTTTGGTTGCGGTTGCCTTCCAGTAATTCTTTGTAAGTTTTGTGGATGGCCCTCTTATGAATCTCTGTGTTCAGGTTTTGGACTCATTAAGGATCCATTTTAAGATGTATCCTCTTTTGTGGCAGGATGCTAAGCCACAGTAGGATTCAGGAACGAGAGAGTCCATATCGGCTCTCTTTTTGGCCAACATGTCAACGTTTTTAGGTTAGGGCCTTTAATACTGCTGGACTTTGATAATCTTACCTGCTGAGAGTTTTTCTATCTCCTCCAAGTTTTTTACCTTGAAGGAGGAGGCGTATTGTGGTTTGGCAGTGCTGCCTGGTTGAGTAGCCTCTGGGCCTGACCCGGGTGTTTGTGATTTTTTGGTGTGGTAGGTTCCATATAGTGCCCACGAGTAACTAAGGATATAAGATGTCAGCCCCAGCGAGCCCCGCATGCCGAGGTCAGCCTGGTTATAAGGGGGTGTTGACTGGTTCCTTGAGGGCTCCATTTGAGACAGTATTTTTATCATCCCAGTGCCATTCATCCTTCATCATGGTTCACTTCACAACTTGGATTAGGGTCGCCATAGCCCCTTCTAGCTTGCCTCGATGTGCCTGCCCTTGTGAGGTGCCGACAACGTTTAGGTGTTTCCCAGGGGAGGCACTGCATGGAAGTCGGGGTTGGTCTTGTGCCCCCAAGATGGTGGAATGCCAACTCTGGCCCAAATAATTGATAACAATCAGATTTCAAGTTCATCATCCTTTAGACAACATGGAGCAATCTCAAGTTATTGGCTTGTTTATTGTTATTTTCTAACCAAGAGTAGGATTAAATTCTTTTGATGTTGCAAAATTATTATGTAACACTTATTCGTTCGAAATCGTGAGATGCTGTCTGGTGTGATGTAGGTTTCAGAAAAACATTTTCTTTATCGTGCCAACGTTTCGATCTTTACTGAGATCATCTTCAGGGCCTGGGATTTACAAACATTNTATCATGGAGCTAAGGTCACTACGTGAGATCTCGTTGTACCTGAGTCCTTTGGCTGTGGCGACTTTGGCAGCCTTGTCAGCATTTTCATTTCCTATAATATTACAGTGACTAGGTATCCACATAAAATCTACGGCTACTCCCGAATTTTTATGATTCCTTAAAGCGTAATATATTCCTTGTATTAGAATATTATAGGTGAAAAATTTTTGAATGGTGTGTAAAACGGACAGGGAATCAGTGCAAATTATTATTTGTTTTTTCGAGGTATCGCATATGTTAACTGCCTTATATATGGCAAGCAACTCCGCAAAGAAATTACTACAAATGGGTGAAAGTGTGAAATAGAAATTTCTTTCTTCACATACAAAGGCAGCCCCGACTCCATCCAGGCCTTTCGATCCGTCTGTGTATATGAATGTGGCGTTGTTAAAATTACTTTTTATATTCAAAAATTCTTGTTGGTATTGTATGGGAGGTGTTGTATTTTTTGGGAGTTTTGTAAGGGATAAATGTATATTGGGTTTAGGGAATAACCAAGGAGGGGAGCAACTTGCAGTTCTGTCTTGAATTTTCTTAAAGTCTATGATGGATGATCTAAATTTTGAGATTATATGAGAGGCACGGATTGGAAAATGTTTTCTTGGGGTATTGTTGTATTCTTCTGCGGGGATGAGCCGTTTGGCCGGAAAGAAGATATTGAGCGGATGCTAAGGCGTAGACAGAATAGAGGCTAGGAACTTTGCGTCTAACAGTCCTCTGCGATAGGTTAGTGGCAGTTCACCCGAATCGACATATAAGCTATTTACCGGGCTCGACCTAAAAGCGCCGATTGCTAGTCTTATGCCTGCATGATGTACACTGTTTAGCATGCTTAGATGTTTCTGAGAAGCTGAGCCGTACGCATTACAGCCGTAATCCAATTTTGAACGTATTATTGTTCTGTACAGCCTAAGCATACTTATCCTGTCAGCACCCCACGAGGTGGAACTAACAGTTCTAAGAACGTCTAATGCTTTATTGCACCGAGCTTTCAATGCTTTTATATGATATGACCAGTTCAGAGTTTTGTCATATATGAGCCCTAAATAGCATACCGAATCTGAAAATCTAACTGGTTTTCTGTTTATCATTAATGAGGGAGGTGATATGGGCTTTCTTTTGGCGAAAAGGACTGCAATCGTTTTAGTCTCAGATAGTTTGAATCCATTATTCATCAGCCAGTTAGTTACATCGTTAAGTGCATTTTGCATATTAGATTTCAATATATATATA
Organism: Cimex lectularius; assembly: GCF_000648675.2. Lineage (NCBI taxonomy): Eukaryota > Metazoa > Arthropoda > Insecta > Hemiptera > Cimicidae > Cimex > Cimex lectularius. The sequence goes on along the minus strand of NW_019392750.1, from coordinate 286,981 downwards.
TATATAGTATACAATGTTTAAAAAATATGTAAATGTGTATATATTTACTTATATTTAATATTAATTACAGAAATACATTTACTGTTATTTCAAATATTGCTGTCTATATCATGGCGTTCATAGTACTTAGAATTAATTCTAACTCGACTCTAAATAAAAATGATGTTGGCCTCTTTCAGGTAAGGAACTTTTTTCATACAGTTAAAATGTGGTTGTATATAAAAACTCATTTGTATTTATTTATTTGTAGATTGTGGTTGCCGCTGTATTAGCACTCGGAGGGATATCATCTTTCATATTTTTTTTTACTGTAAAGGAAACGAATCATGAACCCCTTATTGAAGATGATGAAAGAAATCAAGTAGCAATAGAGCCACAATCCCATGGTTATTGGCTTAAAAAATGGCTACTGTATCATGTAGCTGCAGTATACATGGGCACAAGGATTTATTGCAATGTTATCCAATCCTTCGTTCCAATTTACTTACACGAGTCATTAAAATTGGACCCTTATATCATTGCACTCGGCCCTCTTGTCATGTACATATCAAGTTTTGTATTTTCATTGATGTCTGGTGTCATGAATATGTACCTAGGCAAAAAGGTAATTAATACACATACTATTCCGATATTAAGTTAATATGTTAAAGTAATTATACACAAAATAGCACTTTGATCAAATATACATTCAGACACAAAAGAAAAAAAAGACACTTATATTTATTTGTTTATTTTCCATAATAATTAGGTATATTAATAGTGGACTTAAAACGTAAATACAATGTTAATAACTTTTTGTTTACCTTTATAGAGTGTTACTAACCCTTTTACATTCTTTAGATTAAAAATAAAGAAAATTAGATCAAATTCATCCTTTCCATAAAAGCATGGTTTTAAGTCGAGAAGTCTCCCCCGAGCAGATGCTTTGGCTAAAAAAGTGCAAGTCCTCGGTGTGCCGCGCTTTGCCATCCACAATGGTATACGGCATTATAGATCCACCGGAAGTCTCATACCGACTGTGATGTACAACATCTAGAGACAATAGTTTTATTTCTCGTACCTCACTATGGAAACGTCATTTGACAGCTTCCTTGAAATGTATTCAACTCCAAATTGTTCATAAAGTAAGGATGAACTCGTAAAACGTTATACGTTCATAAAGTCATCAGAGGGCTTCGTGAGAAATGTCTTTAGACATCCCATATCAGGATCTCTATTACAGGAGAGACATCGAGTAGAAAGGCAATTTGCAAATCAGCATCTAGCTTGGACACTTGAACAGTGGGGGCTGTTCTCTTCATAGATGTGTGCCGGTTTGGTTTGTGGCCGTCATATGACCAGGACCGTGTGTAGAGAAGACATGGAGAATGCATTGCCTCATGTGCCATGCGTAAGTCACATCCTTTTCAAAAACAGACAGTTATGGTATAGGGTGGAATCAACATCCACACTTGTACCGAGCTGATTATCATACAGAGTGGATCTTTGGAATGTAGTGATTACAACAATGAATTGGTCAGCACGTTCTCCTGACTAAATCCTATAGTACACTTATGGGGCATGATAAAGAGACAAGTTAGATATCATTCACAGCCTCCAACAAGCGTTGAACAGCTTCAAACTGCTTTTATTGAAGGATTCTGTTTCACAAGATGAAATCCAGTCACTTATTTACTCGATTCCTTGGAGAATTAAGGCCCTCCTTCCTTGAGGCCAGAGGAGGAAATACGTGTTAAGAACAAAACTAAAACAAAATACATTAATATGTAACAATTTATTCTATCTCTAAATGATGTTCCAGTTTTAATGAATTTCTGACCTCGTTTAATTTGGTTTACATTAAAATAAGTATGTTGTAATTAATATAATAATAAAAAAACATATAGTTAGAAATAAACAACAAAATACGAGTGGCTGGTTTTTATCTTTGAATGTTTAAGATTACAGTTTTCAAAGTACAAGTGATACATAGTTTTTTCCATTGTTATTGTTGTATTTATCAAATTTTACTTCTTTAGATAACATTCACAGTTGGGGCATTGCTAGGATTAAGTGCATCTATATGGATTGTGTTTGACTCCAGTGATTTTTTTAAGACATATTTGATTTACTTTATAACAGTTTTATTAGGTTGGTTACATATTTTACATGAATATTTTGAATGGTAAATTTCATTATTTATATTATGCAGAAATGTGTTTCTTATAGGTGGAGGAAGTTCAATAATGCTGGTTACTGTCCTAGCAATAGTATCAGATCTGATTGGTTCAGATACTGGAAACAGCGCTTTTATATATGGATTAATGAGTTTCGTCGACAAACTTTCCTGCGGAATTGTTATAATGCTAATACAAACATTGTAAGTGCACACTTTCACTTCTATTTTGTTAATTATGTCTAAATACTATGTACATTATATTACAAATGTGTTGTAATTTGTTTTACAGTGCTCCTGGAAACAATACAGTTTATTACACTTATACTTTGGCTCTTACTTGTACAATTGCATGCATATTTGCCGGTATAATGACCTGGTTTCTTCCGTCAGCATTAGGTAAGTTGATAGATCAAAAATTATTGTTGAATTACCAGTAAATTCATTTAATTCTGAAATATCCACACACAGATTTAAAAAATGTATATATTTATATATCCACATGTGCTATAAAGATTTGCAGGTAGGTATTAGAGATGCACATTTGCAAATTTGGTGTTGCGTGGGTTGGGTTGTTAGTTCTATTATTGGATGTATTGTGGATGTGTCAGGTTCTGAGTCCATAGTGTTTTTCTTTTAAAGGTAAGTTCAATGAAAATTTCAGGCACTTGAACAAATTTAATTTATGTCCATGTAATTTTGTAATTCCGTCCTCCCAGAAGTGTTCAGGTTTTTGAGGCATTGTGTTTTGAACGCACATGGTACCACATACTGACATCAGACAACTCAAGAATGTGGGTAATTCTATTGGCAACAAAGACCTTTAGGTAACTATATGACATCCAAAGCATGGATAAAAAGGTTGCAGAATCAGAGAGAAGGAAACATTTGTGGTTATTCCATTTCTCTATAAATGATTTATTGAATTGGATTCCACTAGAGGGAGAGCAGCGCACAGTTAAAGTCGAGGGATAGTTAGGGGTTTTAATGGAGCTAAACGTGTCTTAACGTATGCAAGTTGAGGGAAACATTTCCAATGTCATCGACTGTAAAGATATAAATCGCATCTGCAAATCCAACTGATGATGCGTCTTTGAATCCTATGATTGTGACATCCGAGGGGGGTTTAAGAAAGGGACAACAAGCGTATCTTTGAGAGTATCGGGTTTGAGCATCTGGATTTCACCTGTCCAAATCTCAGGGAAGAGATTGGCTCCTAATAAGAACTCAACTTGGCCAGGTCGATGAACACTGGGATCAGCCCAACCCAAGTCATTGAGCAATTAACTAACTCCTCGATGTGTTTTCTGCAGTCCTCAAGTGAATTAAAGTTTTTCCCATTAATCTTTTCATGTCTGATTTTCGGATGCTAAAAAGCGTTCCCCTGCCTATATCCTCGACCGTTACTTGACCCCCAGTATGCATCGAATTTCAGGGCATTCACTTCGAATCACTCTTACTCCCTTTATTTTTAACCGATCACATTCAAAATTTGGTAGTACATTCCTTGGATATTATCTTCACAATGTTAGTAAGTAAATGTAAGGAGAAAAATTATAATAACTGATTTATTTAGCTCAACTCTGCACATATATGTATATATTGTACATACATACATATAAGTACAGAGGTAAACAAACATATATAAATAAGGTCAACAAAAGCATAAAAAAATATATATATTACAAAAATTACTGTGAATTTAAATGATGAAAAACTAAAATTCAGGTATTCTAGATACAACCTCCTGTGTGTGTCTCCTAGAAAGCAAAAAACCACGAGGATAAGGTTACTTGTCACTTATCCCAAAAAGGTTAATAGAGCTTTGCAGTCCGTCTCAAGTACTTCTCTTCAGTCAGTGTCTCTGCAAGATGTCTTGTTTCTTTAAGTGTGGGTTATTTGTGACAAAACCTTGAATTTGGTTATCATCAGAGCAAACCACTTGTGGACGGTAGTCTTAAAGCACCAAGACAATACAGCTCACTAGGCCTGATCGTTCGAGAGGCTTTTGTGCATCAAGAGCACGATTCGTAGATAGCCCGCCGAGAAGTTGAGCCGGAAACAAGGAAACATCCTTATCCGATTGAGAATAGCCATACACGGTTGACACACGGGCACCTGCTCTTGGGCCAAAGCCCATGCAGGTGTCCCTTATGCAGAGAAAGGTTGCTCGATGTGTCCCATATACTGGAAACATGTCATGCCTTGGCCCCCTACAGGGAGCGTGTAGCATGCCATCCAATCCGAAAATGGTACTCGAGCACTGCAGTGGGTTTCTGGGTCCCCTATTCTGCTTTTTGGGGGAAATTGGTTTTTTTTATTGTATATAATATGTCTTATGTGTTGTGTGTCTATGTTTTGTCTGAGTGCATGTATTTATTAGCGTGAATGGCGAGGGGTGAGGGTGAAATATAACGTCATCATCGCCCCTCGAATGTTGAGAGTTTATGAGTGTGTGTGTTCAGGGTCGATGGCGGAATATTTATAAAAGTACTCCATCGACCCCAATCTAGATTAGTTTGAGTATAGGTTGGTGGAGGATTATCATGTACTCCACCGACCAAACGGAATGAGTGTACTATTTGTATGAATGTAGTGTTTGAAAGTGTAAATAGAATATAGATAGATGCCGGAAGCCCCAGTCAAAAAAAAAAGCTCCCAAATTCTAGCAGTCTGAAGTGCAGTTTTCTCGACCAAATAAACACTGCTTCCAAACACAAAAGGGATAAATTGAATTATTGAAAAACGTTACGGACAATTTTTATCCATTATAATATATCTAGTGACTATACATAACAAATAATTATTTTCTTACATTGCACAATTTTTACAGTTTTGTAAATAAAGTAGAAATAGTTACAATAGATTTTTTTTTTTAAATTGTCAGATGATAAAATGTAATGTGGCATATAAAATGAACATAATATTCTGTTTACAGTGAAACCACAAGTTTTCGAGCAAAAAACTGAAAATGATGGCCCATCCACCACAACAGAACGTACGGCTTAAAATATTATACTGTATATTATTATGTAATACTGTTATATTTAGTAACTACAGTTGAAATTATTATTTTACTTATTTTATTTTTATTGTATTTATGTATAAATTATTCGAGTGTATATTGTATGCACTCATTTATGAATGTGCAATTATAATTGTATATAGCATATGTTGTCATGAATTGAACACATATTTATTCAATAAGTGGGTGTACTTTGCACTTTTAAAAACCAAAAAACGAAAAATAATGTTAAATTTTGTTTGAGTAAATTTGTTGTTTTAAATCAAAAACTTCTAAAGTTATGTATTTATTGAATTTCAAGCAAATTTTACAACATAGTGCATTTTTAACTTCTTATGCGACTTAAAAATGAACTGGTTATAATTTATGAGCAATGTTTATGGTATATGAACTGCTTTGTAAACCATAAAATTTATCAGATTTGATTGATTTCAGTATTCTTATTTATTTAAAGTATGTTCGTATTTTTATGACAACAATAATTCCTTTATCACATTCCTTTAACAGTATTTTAATTATCTATTCTATGTAAATATCTCAAGTGTATTATTTTATGACTAGTGCCCAAATGCATAAGGTTTGATAACTTTTTCTATTTATTTGTCTTATTTATTCATTACCAAAAAAGAAATTTAGGAAAAAAATATTTTAAAAACATTAGATAAATCCAATGTTATTTTTGTTAGTTTATATAAATTGAAAAAAAAAAAAAAAAAGCTGTTTCTTATGGCGATTTTATATTATTAATTGAATTAAATTTAAATTTTTTATTTATTTATATTTTATCAACTGTGATACCATGATTAAATTAAAAACTAGTTGTACAACATACTTCATTCAAACCATTCCAATTATAAATATTCCTGCTTGAACTAATTCCTTATTTTTTACTCTTTTGTACAGTCCAGTCAAAATCAAGTACACAAGAGGAACGTTATTCAGCTGCCAGCAGTTATCTTCAAAAAAAGGAAACATCACTTAGTGGGAAATATTTATTTACTTCTTAATTCTGCCTCTTTTTTTGTCTTTTTCATATAAAACTATAATAGTATGATATCCTGTCAAATTGTTTAGATGTTAGATTAATTAACAGTACATATTTGTCAACATATTCAGTGTTTTTTTTTTTTTTTTTCTTCTGGGGCTTCCGACATCTAGGTCATTTCAGCCCCCACTAAGTCTATATTCTATACACGTTCATACAAATAAATACGTTTATACACTTAAATACAACTTAAATACATCCATACAGTACACTCATTCCGTTTGGTCGGTGGAGTGAGTACTCATGCCCATGCCCGGGAGGAAACATATTCAGTGTTGGTTGGATAAAAGGACGTAATGTGTCCCACTGAATTGAAGGGTGCAATTCCTTGTCTCCAGATAGAGAACATGTTGGCATTCCACCCAATTTGAAAATTATGCTTGAGTATGGCAGTGACTATCTAGAGACCTCGTTACGATTCTTAGAGGAAACAGGGTTGTTTTATTGTGTATAGTATATTATAGATACTTTATTTTCGCGTTTCTTTATGTATATTGTTTGAATATATTTATTAGAGTGGTTGTGTAGTTGAGAGGGCCGATGGCAGAATTTTGAGTATCCCATCGACCATCAATTAGATGGCTTAGATATATAATATATGGGGTTTTTAGGTATACAATATACAGGTCTTTCACTCTGTAGGCCACTTCTCTACCACTGCAATAATTGACCTAATTTAACAAAAGACATTGCACCTTCAACACAGGTTAAAACTTAAAAGAAAAAACATGTACCCCTAGTTCAACAATTTTTCTTTTAGACTCATTGTAATAGAACTTTTTCTCATTTGATTGCATTGTAAACAGATAAACAGGTTGATTTCTTTTTTTTTATTTTGATCATTCCTTTTGTAGATAAAGCCTGTTAATGTTAACATTCCCCTTGAGAGTAAAAGGTAAGAAATTTTAAGTGTATTAATTTAATAAACTAAGCGAAACGCAATTTTTTAAAAATTTAATTATTCTCTTGTTTCACTGTAGGGTCATTTCAACCAAAAAGCCAGTTCACACTCATGTTTAAAAAGTAATGAAATGTGCATAGTGTGAAATATGCAAATGAAACATTGGAACGTTTCCTTCTTCAATGTCCCATTTACAAACATACAAATCTCATTTCTCCTTGAGACCAATTGTGTATGTTGTAATTTCAAACAAAATTTCAATTGGGATTTTAATCCCATTTTGTTGTACTGACAATGTGTGTTTTGGATTTGCTCTGTTCTGTTTTTTCAAGTTTTTTATTAATCTAAACATGTTGAATGAAAGATTGTGCACTAATTGTGATTCAACTATTCTGGACTGAATAGTGAATGTACATATATTTGTGATTGATACTCCGGAATGTCCACTCCAAGTACTCTGGTTTAACCTCAACCGAGGCAAGGTTCATGACTTTAAAAAAAAAGAAAGAAATGCTTAAAATTACTCTGTTGAGACTGTAATGTAAGATTAAAAGATGCTCCAACATTAAAATCCCTTATCTTGGTTCTCAAATCTCAAATTGAAAGCTTACGTAATCAAAAAACAGCTGTATTTGCGAGACAATTAAATTCCGATACAAGAAAACATAATTTACAAGATGGAGGAGCGTAATATCAAGAACAATTTACTCTTCTTCAATATACCAGAACCAACTGGAACGGATATTGAAGAAACGAAATCCGTGGATAAGTACATGGTCTCAAATATTCTTAATGCCCTTGGTGGAAATGATTCCAAAGTGACTACTACATTTCATCTTGGTAAGCCTGTTAATAACAAAATGTCACCTCTCAAAGTTATTTTTGAGAATAGAGACATGGTTTTCCGCATTTTGAAATAACAAAACATGCTTAATGAATGCCATTTAAAAATGTTAGAATTAGAAAAGTTATGATTGTTAAGGAGAGAGAATACCTCAGACTGCTAAGATCCAACCTAAACAAGAGACTAGGTGAAAGAGAGAATGACTTAGTGTTTTGATCAACAGAGTTTAAGTTCATCAACAGATTTTAAGAACTATATCGACTCAACAATATCACAAAAGTACTTTAGAAAAAAGTCATTAAATAGATTGAATCTTTCCTTTCTCTATCAGAACGTTAATGGGATAACCAAACTAAATTATTGAAATCAGTGATGTCACTTGGATGATATGATCTATTGGCTTCCACTAAAACCTACCTTCATGATGGTATATATAAACAATACTGAACTTGCTTTAGTCAACTACAAAGTTTACAGCAAAATTAGAGAAAAGAAAACTAGCCATAAGTGCTCGGGTGGCAGTGCTTGGCAAGCTGTTCAAAACAGCATCAAATCACTTGAATTGGCCCTTTCACAACATATTAAAAAAGTCTACGTCACTTTGTCATGGTAGGATTAATTTACATTAGATTATGTAGGAATCGACCTATTTACGACCTGCTCACGGCGACCAGTTTATTGTGAATCAGAAATTCTTTTTTTATCTTGAGCTCCTCATTAAGTCTCTAATGCAGTCCCAAACAACTCTTGCCTTTACTGCCGATGAGGCAATTGCCTTCAGTGCCGCCTGGCTGTTTGTCCACAAAACCACTGATCCGTAGCTATCGTGGGTCTAACAACCGCTGTGTATAGCCATATATAACTAATCTTTGTATTCGGTCCCCAACTGTCAGTGGCTATCTTTGCTCTTTGTGTGATTTTGTTTAGTTGTTGATTCCATGAGTCTTTGGTCGAAGATGTTATGTTGAGTGCATATAGTGCCCTCTCTTAATGACTTTGGCAAAGCATCCATTCACGACTACCCTCATATCAATTAAAACGCCTTCGTCAGATAGCCTTTTAGTTGCCTTTGAGATCATCAACCAATACTGACCACAGTAATGGTGACAGAACACCACCTTGAGGACACCCTCTGGTTGTTCTCGCCCTTATTGTAGTGTTGCCCAGGATAGATTATTAAATTATTCTTTTCCCTAGACGTTCTTTCACCCATTGACATAGGGATTTTGGGATCCCTTTTTTACTGAGCGCATAGGTCAGAGATTTGGTCGTGACATTGTTAAACGCCCCTTTCATGTCCATGGAAGACCTTATATACCAAGGCTATTTCCTTGTCATTTAATGCCTTAGATATACTTCCCTGTTTGATATGCCTATTGCCTAGCACTGAGTGGGTTATTTTTCAGTGCTGTGTCCCTAATTTGGTTATCTATAGTTTCTTTAATGTCTTCTGCATAAACAATCCCTAGACTGATAGGTCTATATGAACTAGGTGTTTGATCTGTGGCCCTACCCACTTTTGGCAAAGAGACCACCTTCAACTTCCTCCATGCAATGGGTATGTATCTCCAGTCTAGGGAGGCCCTAAAGATTCTTACCAGAGACCAATTAATACTTCCCGCTCTTTCTGTAGTAGTCTAGGGAATATCCCATCCACACCCGGCGATTTGTAAGGGAGAAACCCATTAACTGCCCACCGATTTTCTCTGGTTTGGCTATGTTCGTCGCCTCCGTCCAGTCCTCTTTGGTCTAGTGGGCTGCTCCTCTCCGAGTATTAAGTTCGTGTGGCTCAACGAGCTGAGAACTGCATGCCGTTCATCAGTGCGACGGCGTATGGCTGAATGTTTTCGCTGTAGGACTGGGCTAAATCCGTCAGATTCAGTTGGCATACTTTATTTTGGAGTATCACGCATTAACTCACAAAACAATTCTAAGGTTAATTCAAAATTGAATAAATTTGATAATTTAAACAAGAGCAAATTATAGGTCTGAAAACGAAACAGATAACGATGTTTACTACTCGGGACCAAGACCAGGACTTCCTCAGGGATCAAACTGGGGTTCAGTTCTGTTTCTTCTCTTTATCAGTGACCTTCCTTCCAGTCTTCATTCTGTAAGTTCATTACTATTTGCAGACAATCTAATTATTTCAGTCCATCTCTAGTATAGAAGATTGTCTTACTCTTCAGCATTCACTAGACAACTTATATACCGATGGACAAAATTAGCGCACTTAAATTTTAACTGATTCACATTTTTCATACCATATTTGAGTTTGGTTGTAAAAATAAGTCATTTAAAAAGAAAATGTTTATTACCTCATTCTTAAAAAAATTAACAGCCGTTTCCAATCCTTGTAGGGTGTTTGTACCTGGGTTTGACCGTCGTACTCGTAGCTTAAGTTGATGCCAAATGTGTTTGATTGGGTTCAAATCTGGACTTCGAGCTGGCCACACCAGCTCACAGGAGAGCACTCAATTCCAACTTTATTTAGGTAGCCATCCACAATACATGCTTTGTTATGCCTAGCATTATCCTGCATTAGAAAGAAAATGGCACATGTACTTCAATTATGTCTTTAAGTACCTCTGTAAAGTTAGAGATCTTCCTCGCACAACCAATTCGATGCTCGCTTCCAAGGAAATGCCATCATGTGGTAAGAAGAGTCCACCAGCCGGGTGCCGAGCCTTGAATTGTTTTCATTGAACTTTCTTCTTACAGTCCTGTAGGACTTGGCTTATGAGATTTCTTATCTCATTTCCTATAATGCTGCAGTTTCGTAGAATGTGATGACGATGAATCTATCGTCTCTCTCGTCTATAGACCTAGATCGACCCCGTCATGGTCTTTGTCTGGTATTTAACACCTATAAGGCTTCTTTGACAGATATTTATTGATATGTGCTTTATGATTTTTACTTGGCCAACACCATATTTACTTTTTGCAAATGCATTTGTATGTTTCTTAATCATATTCAAAAGTTTGAGTTCCTTTTCATTAGGAACTCCATTTTCTGCATTATGTTCATTATAATATATGTGAATGATATCTTTATTTGATTTGTGGGATATTTTCTCTATATTTACATATTTTATCTTCCGAAACTTTTTCAATTCGTCCTCTCAAATCAAGTGAAATTGCTGAATAACCTTTAAACCTTGTAATATTGTATATTATAGGAAAAATTGTCATTCTTGATTACATAGGCTTCTATTTATTTTTCCTTTTTATGAATTTTAAACGGTGATATTATTTTCTCGTAGCTTCTGCTCACACCACTAATCGTTTTAAATATTTGTTCATTGTTGAATATTTTACATTTAATATTTATTAGAATTCGTGAATTAATCGATGTCTCATTAGATTCACTATTATACATTCCCCTAACTTCTTTAGTGTAAACTCAAAATCTGATTAGTGGTGTGTAACTTCTTTTTTTATTCATCCTGTAGGTTACATGCTTAATCCTTGATCATGTATAATATTAACCAGATTAACCCTATCACCATTCCATCGAGTGATACCTGCCAGTATGCCAATGATTCACAAATAGGACGTGTTTTTTTTCGCTTGATTTGGAGCCTTTATATTCAAAGGATGGATCTTCGATGACTTGTCAGCATTTCTAAAAGTAGCGACTGGTTTATTTACAGCTTTCTTTGATTTTCGATAAACCTGAGTAAATCTATTAAGTTTATTCATAAGTTTTTAAGTTGTGGTTATTTCTTCTTTATCAAAGCGATATTGAATATAAAATGGAAGGCTCACAACAGTATGATTGATACGCGATACAACCGAGATTGCTGAGTTTCTAGTAACAACCTTTCCTTTTTTAGTGCATAGTCTAGCAGAACCTTTTATATATCTAACATTATAAACATATTGTACTGAATGCCACGTCTGAAGAAAAGAATCACGTCTATCTGTTCAAGTTCCTTGCAAAGTTAATTGACAGAGTCGATCTGCACCATTCTGACGAATTTCCTTCCAAAAGTAAACGTATGGTTTGAAATTTCGCTTTTCAAGTTTGAAGTCCTTGTCTACAGTATTCTTTCTCAAAGAGTTCTATCCATTTTCTCTACCACGAGAATTCTCTAAGACAAACAACTTATGAATCTGAGCTAAATTGATTTCTTTTGGCTCCTTAGATTCAACTTAGACAATTTCTCCATTATTTTCTAGAATTCCCCTTGTGCATCTACTGTTGCTGAAACCTGTTTTATATGGGTTATCTTAGATATTTCAGTCTGTTTTTCTAAGTAAATATACTTGAATATGCAATCAAAATAAGTTGGCGTCAAGTTACGTGACGTCGTGACGTTATAATTTAACGTCAACAAGACCTTAGTGGTGAGACAGTGGCAGACTTCTCAGAGGGCTGCGCATGGTGTGTATATTAATCTTTGTGAATTATGATATAAACAAAACGAAATACACACCGATCTCAAAAATCCCATATGGCACTTATCCGAAATCAGTCTTGTCCAGTGTCAACGGGACAATCAGTAGTGAGTAGTAGAGAGTAGAATCCGAGAGAATACGGGTTGAGTCCGAGTAGAGTTCGGGGTAGACTGCAGTCCGAGTCTGGGAGTCCGCAGTTGAGAGAATTCCATGGAGACGGCCAGGAATTGAAGAGAGAGGCGGTAAGCGGAGTGCTGTCACGGTCGGGGCGGCCCCGGCGGACCGTAGGACTAGCGTCGAGAGAGACGCCGGGAAGAACGTCGAGAGAGACGCCGGGAGGAACGTCGAAAGAGACGCCTGGAGGAACGTCGAGAGAGACGCCCAGAGGAACGTCGAGAGAGACGCCCAGAGTAGCGCCGAGAGAGACGCCCAGAGTAGCGTCGAGATAGAGACGCCGGTAAGAACGTCGAGAGAGACGCCTGGAGGAACGTCGAGAGAGACGCCCAGAGGAACGTCGAGAGAGACGCCCAGAGGAACGTCGAAAGAGACGCCGGGAGGAACGTCGAGAGAGACGCCCCGAGTAGCGTCGAGAGAGACGCCGGGAGGAACGTCGACAGAGACGCCCAGAGTTCGAGAGAGACGCCTGGAGGAACGTCGAGAGAGACGCCCAGAATAGCGTCGAGAGAGACGCCGAGAGGAACGTCGAGAGAGACGCCGGGAGGAACGTCGAGATAGAGCCGCCTGGAGGAACGTCGAGAGAGACGCCCAGAATAGCGTTGAGAGAGACGCCGGGAGGAGCGTCGAGAGAGACGCCGGGAGAAGCGTCGAGAGAGACGCCGGGAGGAACATCGAGAGAAACGCCTGGAGGAACGTCGAGAGAGACGCCGGGAGGAACGTCGAGAGAGACGCCGGGAGGAACGTCGAAAGAGACGCCGGGAGGAACGTCGAAAGAGAAGCCTGGAGGAACGTCGAGAGAGACGCCGGGAGGAACGTCGAGAGGGACGCCGGGAGGAGCGTCGAGAGAGACGCCGGGAGGAGCGTCGAGAGAGACGCCTGGAGGAACGTCGAGGGAGACGCCGGGTGAAACGTCGAAGCAACCTAGTTCGTAGAATCCGCGCCGACTATCCGTCAGGATCCTGTGAGTACAAACTGTTGTCAATTGGTGGGCGGGAGATTTGGAGAACAGTGGGCGGTTTCGGCTACTTTTAATACGGCTATCCCAACAATTAAGCCCCTAGTAGTAAGAGCACTAGTTATAAGTATCTAGAAATAATTGTCCAGTAATAGGGTTGTCTCTGAATTATACACTATTTTTGTTTGTACATATTGGGAATTGTTTAGTCACAACAATAAAGGGACTTGATTGTTTGGTCCCAATTCTTGTGTCTTTTCCCCAAACCTCCTTGGCCTGAACTAACAGCAAATAAGAAAAGGGTGTTCACCCGTCGAGCCCGGGCAACCTGGCACATCTTACCCCAAAAAGGCTTGACGGGCTTAGAGTGGAGTAGCTCGCTACCCCCTCCGAACGCCCTAGAGAGCGACGGTATCCGAACCGCGAGCCGCGAGCCGCGCTCGGGGAAACCGCTCGTCACAATTTCTTACAGTATTTACCATTATAATTGTTCGCCAGCAGCCAAATACAAAATGGCGCCGACGAACACCGCCGGAGATAGAAGTTTAAATTAATATGAATATTGTTTCGGCACCAACGGCAATGGAAGATTCCTGATTGAATAGATGTTAGTTTACGAAGAATTAAATGAAGGAATAAATAATGAACGAAAGGAGTAATTGAAGACTCACTGTTTAATGAAATTTCTATGGCTTACAAGATGGCCGATGAGAGAAGGCGATGACGGTCTAAAGGCGATGAATCCCTCTGAAGGCGATGAAGGCCGGAAAGTGGTGAATGTCTCCGAACGCGATATCGCGCATTGTTCGGCTTCGGCGATGACTACGCCAGTGCACCGGCCTGGTTCCTACAGCGTCGATGATGATGATGATGATGATGATGAAATCCAAGTGGCAATGGTGATGAGATGATGGAATCCAGGTGGCGATGCAAGTGAGATGATGTAGTCTTCGGGGATAATGATGCTGGATTCGTTCGTGGGATTATGATTATAGTAGATGGATAAAGGGAGATGAGATATTATGGCAATGATAGATTTGGGGCCATGGTCGGGAGATGGGATGCACACGGAGGTAAGGATGATTGATTCTAATGTCAATACGCGGACATTCGCGTGGCGATAAATGTGCATAGAAAAGCAATAGCCGGGCGATCTTACAAGGTGGTTAAATACTATGGCGCAACACTTTGAGGAGATAGGGCGACAGAAGGTGTGCTCGCTCCGAGAGCTGGCGGCCTGGCGCAGAAGAGATCCAAAAAGGCTGGAAGGGACGAATTTTTGAGGGAAAGGAGGGAAGTGTGTTGTGATTGGGGGATTTGGAGATGATATGGGTTGTTGATAGAGGGATACAGTGTACCTCACAAATCAGGCGCTTCGCTGACGGAGTGCGCCCGAACAATAATATTTACTTGTGTTATAATTCCTGCTTTTCGCACGTTCAAATTGAGCGTCATTAAAAAACCAGCTTCTCATTGGGACGTCGCGTTGGCGGGGGTATCAGCGGGTTCACTTTTGCAATACATGTCAAGAGTCTTGGTTGAAGAAATCCTTCAACCTGATGATGAGCTAAGAGCTCGTAATCCGGAACGTAAAAAACAACTTTTTTTGTTTTTGTATTGGCTTTATAGCCATAAACCATGTGTAGCCATGCCGCGAAAAACAACTTAATGTGAGTAAGAACTATCTTTTTTTTTAAAGGATTGAACACAGCACTCACTCCATCATTCACCATTTCTACAAATTTTTCAGTTCATCTATACTTTGCATTAAAAAAATAAAATAAATAATACGAGCAATGTTACATTGTTCCCATTATTGTGAATAATGTAAAAAATGAAATTGGACTATTTTATTTTGTTTATTTCTATATAATTTACATTGATTGAAATCTGTTACCACAGCTTCTTTATACTGTACAAATAATTCACATGCGGCAAGGATGTCCTTGTCTAAAATTTTTGAGATTAAAATATCACATGGATAAATAATTGTCTAACTACCTAATCAAAATTCTAATTTCAAATTGATTATTTCTCCATGCTGCATGGAATGTATACATGATGTTTGCATGCAAAGGAATTACAAAGGGTGTTCGAAATAATTACTTCTACTACTCGAATTTAAATTTGTCATTTGTATTATTTTACATATCAAGAAGTAAAGGGTTGTAGCAAAAGAAAATTATTATTAACCCCTTTTAAGTCATTTACATGGAATATTTGTTCTCATAACTTTTTTTTAAATTTATTTATTAAGATACAATGTATGACACAAGGTTTCAACCCAAACGCATACAACTCTTCTCATCAAGAATGTTTTGATGGTTATTTTTTAGGTACTTGGTTTTATATTACGACAAAATCATTTAAAAGGTGTTCATTTAATACAATCACTCCATCGATTTACAATCAAGTAAAAGTACATTTTCCCTTACATGAAGATCATAATAATAAGCTAAAAGCATTCACTTAGAACAGAACGTTTCAACAAGAACACAAATTTAATTCCTTCAGTTTTGGAAACTTATTTCAGTCAAGTAACAGCCTTCGTCATTATCCTTTGACACTGCAAGGCATTTGAAGATTTTGAAGATTTGTTTCTAAAATAAAATTAAAAAATGTTACTAAAAAAGTTAAAGCCTTTGTCATTTAATAAGGTAAAATGAAATTTAAAAAAAAAAAAAAAAAAAAAAAAAAAAAAACTTTTTAAAATGCTTAACCTAATTTTAACCAGTCTTGTATTTGACACAAATGTCATTTGACTTGTCTTGGATCATGGCTTCAGCAGCGTACAGCCTCCAGCAAATAAGATAGTCTCGGCCAAGCTTGAAGAGTGTGTAGTAATTAACAAAAATAAGTATTGAAAGAGAAATCAGTTGATACCACTCGGATGTGCGGATAAGAATAGCCAACTGAAGGATGACTAGTGAAAGCTGGAATGCGACCAATGAACACAGCAGTACTGATGGGTTGATGAATAGTGACTGAAAACAAATCATTTGTCAAGCTCCAGCAACCTTAATCTACTGCATGTAGGAATTACATAAAATCGGTTGTGCGTGTTGTTTCCGGGCTCAGCTGCATTTGAAATACCAACAGATTTATACAGCTCTTTGCAATGCCTAACAAACACTCCTTGCTGCCATAAAGTTGAATCCACCCAACTGAAAATATAGCAATACAAATAAATAAAGTAAATTAAATATATAAAAACAAAATAAAGTATACAGTAAGTAAAAACAAAATAAAGTAAATATATTACTTTTGGACATCTTGGGAATTTAGCCCATCATCAACATCTACATCTTACATTTTATTCAATTTATAATTTATTAATATCCATATTGTAATATGTATTTGTATTGGATATTAATAAAGTATAAATTTAATACAATATAAGAAGCTGATTTGTGTAAATTCCATGTTTTAATTTAAATAAAACAAAAAAAGTCCTCAAAAAAATTTTAATTTTATATATATTTTTATTTTAAAAACAATGAAAAATTATTATTATTTATATTTTTCTAATAAGAAAATGGAGAGGTTGCTGATGAGTGTAAATTCCCTAAACAAACAAAAAATTGAATGCAAAAAATTAATAAAAAAAGTGAATAGTTTTGAGAATACATTGACATAACACTGACCACTGGAAAAACTTCTTAAAAGTGAATGTTAAATAATATAAAAATTGAAGTGAATAAATTATTCAAACATCTTTAAGATTCTTTTTTCCAATTTAAAAAAAAATTGTTTGAGCTAAAACAAAAAGTTAATGATTATGTAATTTACTATGTACGTAAGTCATGTCAATTATGTCAAGCGTATTTTTTTTCTTCATAATATTTCAAACAGTTGGTTCACCAACTCCAAATTCTGTGGCTAATTTTTTCACATTTTCACCCTTACCCACATGTATTAATTTCCAATTTTTGTTTTATCATGACAACAACACGTTTTCTTTTTTGTAATATTTTGGACTTGTCTCAATGAAGAACGAAGCAGAACTAGGTAAATTAATTTTAACTCAATGTGAACAGACCAGTGGGAGTTTCATAGGAACAAGACAAAGCATAGTGTTCTCCAAATCGGTGACTTGTTACTACATGAAATATAAACATGTATACATAGTACATATGTGTATAAATATACATGAATACCCGGATAATGGAGGTTCCATTGTACATATTTTCTTGGTCACTCATAGTGCATATTATCATTATTAGTTTCTGAAAAATTATTTTCATAGGATGACTGTATACTAGTATAAATATTTTACATGTGAGAAGGTAGATGACATGTTCTTCCCTCGATCTTGCCCCATTTCCCGAGATGAAGTGCTGCTCGATGTAATGTATCACAATAGCTGAAATTATACAAAAATTATTAACATACACAAAGTGTTATTAATTAAAGCATCAATACCTCAATGGATAACAATGAACTATGTACATTGTAAAACAGCTAATCCACACAAATGTGAAGTGCTGTGTTGTCCAATAAACATCATAATATAAATAACTCTGAAACAATTATTTAGATTTTATTATTTCTTCGCCTAGATGTATTTCCATTACTAATAATACTATATGTCTTTATTCTTTAATATATATACAAAATTTACAAATCAGCAAAATTTACAGAGCAAGAAAGACGTTCCTCATGGTTTAAAACCGTCTGAGGGAGTCTAGCACATAAACTTATGTAGCTAAAATCTCTCTTCTTAGTATTTACAAGTAATTATAATTAATATTTACAAAAGGAATATGTACTTTCTTAAAAAATTTCCGTAATTTAATATTAGAACATAATTATATAATAATAGCTGAAACATGATTGCAAATATATACATCTCTTATTTATGATTACCTATAATGCACATAACTCAATAATAAAATAAACTGAAGTAAAGTAAATGGAATAATAAAAGTAAAAATAAATAATAATGAAGTACATTATCTACCACAAGAGATAATAGTGAAAAACAAAACAAATAATAAATGTTTTAGATACAATATTCAGGTCGAAGATGAGCTTTTCACATATTCAGGGGAATCCAACAAAAGAAGCCGCTTCCACCCTCACCAGGTGCCTCTGATTCTGGCTCTAAGAGAATAAGCCTCTTTGCAGAAATTTACCAACACAGTCCAATCCTTGCCATTAATATATTCTAGCAGAATCTCACTAGACAGAGTTTCCCTACCAAAATATTGTTTCCTGGCAGTGGCCAGTGCAGGGCAAGTTGCCAAATAGAACAAATCCTCCCTCTCTGTACTCTTCACAGTTAATATCCTGCTGCTTGAAGTGTTTGTAGTTTAAGTTAAACAGATCCCCCCAACACTTAATTATCCACCACATGCTATCTAAGGGTAGCGAGAGATCCATTAGATAATTTGGGGATATGAATAGAAGCTCTCGTGGAGTGGGAAACTGTCTGAATTGGTCATAGCTGTGTAATATTTCTCTTTATATTGTCATAAATGGACCGTCTAACTAGTCTCAAACCATCCCTCCAGTTCAACTCTGTCGATATTGTTCTGGTCTAAGGAAATTAAATTTTTTATTTCCTTAAACCAATACATTTCTTTATCTACAATCTGTTTCGCAAAGATCTTCGGGAGTCTATTATCTGGTAGGGATAAAATTCTTATTATGTAATCAAATTGAAGTTTTATAGTGTAGAGAAAAATCGGCAGGAGACCCGCCTCAGCTTGTGGGGGTGTACTGAGGCAGTCTGAACAGCCTCCCAATGAAGAACCTTAGAAACCCCTCTACCTGTTCAAACATCTCCTCCCCAAACCTGAGCTCCTTAGCATAAAATAGACCTGCTGACTGTGTTAAATATTCTTAGCTTAGTCGGGTACACAATATTGCTGTTGTCTATAAGAGGTCTCCAGACAGAATTTAGTCCCATCCTTGCTCTACCCACCGCATCCGTAATGTTTGTTCATTGACAGTACCGGCGTAAGTCAGATTCCCAAATACCTATACTCATTCACCATCTCCTCAGTTTCTAAATACCACCTCTCACTCTTCGCAGGTCTACCCCCATTTCTGAACAATCTTAGATTTATTTAGATTTATTCTTAAATTCCATCTGAGGCAGTACTGTTGTAAAGACTTGATCATTCCCTGCAAAGAGGCAGGGTATGAGGCGAGTAAAACTACGTTTCGGCACAGCCTCCTGTATGCCTGTATTTCCATTATAATTTAGTGAATTTGATATATGTACAATATTTTAGTTGTGATGTTCGTATCGGTGGTGATGGGAATATTGGTCAATGGTTTTTTTGGAAAGAAAACGACCTCAAATCTTGGCAAATATTTTTTTTACAAAACAACCATGGACCGATATTCCCATCACCACCGATACGAAACACCACAATCATATTCAATGGTTATCACAAGTTACATTAAAATACAATATTTTATTAAACAAATCCAAAATCAATAATTCTTAACAATCACTACAAAAATCAATTTACACAAAAAAAGTAACACGTTGATGCTGGATGTGATCAGCAGGACGGTAAACTCATGCTGAACTGACACTGGGTCACTCATAGATTTGTTGAACTACTCACGACCGACAAAGTGACAGATAGTTGGTACCTCACTGAAGATGGTGCAATGCTGAAACACATTTGAATAGTTCAACAAACTGTGAGTAAATTTGGACCCAATAAGAGACCCAATGCCAGTTCAGCATGAAAAAAAAGTAATGACACACAGAAATTTCAATACAAACCTGAGCAAAACAGCACGGCACAAAACCAGCATAATAAGCATTCAACATTGAGCTAAACAATATCTGTTTTAGTCTGTTGTTGAAATCAGTTTTGAGGGTCTCAACTTCTTCTCGTATAGCTTGTGGTATAGAAGAACAGCTATGAAAAGGTTTACCTACAAGGTTTTACATACAGTCAAAACATATTCTAGGATTGAAACAAACAAAAAATTGGTTAAAGTTACCTATCAATCGATTTTTATAATTGCACAAATCAGAGGGCAATGCCATCACATCAAAAAATGGATTTACATCCAGTCCGAATAAAGTTGTATAAATTGAAATACTAAAACATAAACAAAAAACGTGAATCTCTCCACCTGATTCAAGGCATATATTCCTAAATGTTAGCATGAAATGTAAGAACAACTTACGGATAACAAAGATAAAAGATCTTCACAAATCTGTGATTCCGCATGATGTAATAAGTGCACCAGACCAGGATACTGGCTACCAGTGAAAGAAGGACAAGTCTGGAAATATCTGCTAATCATAAAATCAATTGGAAAAAAAATAACAAAAATAGAACCTTAAAATATGTTCCACAAGTGGCCAAGTGTGTGTGGGAGTCCAAACGAGAAGAAGTCGTCGCAGAACCGTGTACAGAATCCTCCTTGTCAGTATGGTCAATATGAAAGCCACAATATATGGATCAATAAGGTAAAAATTCTGCAAAATGGTGAAATATAGTTTTTAAAAAAATTTTGTTTTTATTTTTGACATTGAACTTATAGTTTTCACCATTGCAAATTTAGTGTACGAATTGGGCAGCCACCACACGGACCGGTAAAGATGAAGAAATTGCAGGAAAGTTACTGCACACGTGAAGAAAAACATAATAACTTCAAATGTTATATTACCGTCCTGTGGCAAAGAGGGCATTGGCATGTGCTTGGGCGATACAACCTTCGATCCATCCATCTGGCCGTTGACCCTACTTGTGAAACAAACAATAACTCACGACATTCTCTCAATCTAGACTGTTTTATTTACTTAGATTTATCATCAGAAGGAAACAAAGGCTGTTGACGGCTTGCACCAGAGCGATTCAAGTTTCTCCTTCCACCTGCCATAGTCTAAAATCATTCAAATTAATTTAATCCAATTAAAAATTATACAACAAAAATTTATCAAATAAAATTAGTTCTTACTCTTTTTCTAAAACGTTTCCCACTTCAGAATTATTTGAAGAACCTCAGCTTCATTTTTTCAATTTTCTATTTCCATTTGTTAAACATACACATAACAATTAATGCTTTTCATAATATTCAGTACTTTGTATTTACAGTAAGAAATCTTTTAATAAATAGTATTTATTTTGTCCATTCATCGAGTTCCTTTAAAAGGTAAAGAAATACAAAACGTATCCATTTAAAATACACATACCAGATTAAAAATATGTGAAAAAACATCCTTATGGATTATTCAATTTATTAGTATTTATTTATTATTATATTTATTATTATTTATCACGATTTCTAAATAAATACTTATGGATTATATTTATCTACAAACTATTGATGATGAACTGAAAGCACGATCGGCAATCATTCCACAAAGCATAACTATAACTCAGCTTTCTATTCAATGTCCTGCAAATAATATCTTAGAAGCTCTGCTTAACTGTTATTTTTGTTCTCTCAATCAATGGTCAATCATAACGGCATTCTTTTAAATCCTAACAAATCCCAGTCCTTATTAATTTCCAATAAACCCATTCATAAATAATTGCCTTTCCCCACCTCATATCAATGGCTCCACTATTAATTTTTGTCCTAAAGTTAACAATTATTTTTACCTCCAAGCACACATGGCATGATCACGTGAGCTCTATTATTAGAAAGGTCTACTGAAGCCTCTATTCTCTTTGATGCTTAGCTTTTTCACTCCACAGAAACTTAAGAGTTCTCCTTATTAAATCCCTGATATTTCCTTTATTCTCTTACTGAAGCGGGGTACGAATGGTACTATGCGCCTCCAATAGCCTCTAATACCCAACTCCGACTTTCCACCTTCACGAAGCTTATGCGGGTGTACCCTGTTAACTAACAAACGGAAAGAGGGGTATGGAGGGACAGGAGCTGGACCTGACACCTCCTAATCCTAAACCCAACACCTTACCCCTCTTTCCACCCTACACCCTATCCTAGTCCCACTCTCCAGCCCAAATCCAAGGTGTTATGCGATCCGTGCCGATGGACGAATGGCACAGGGGTAACTGTGCCAATAAAGGAGCCTCAAGGGCACCAGGCGACACCCTTGAGTAATTAGCCTTACACCGGAGAGAGGGCGCGGACCTTTAGATCCCTCTCACTCGTGGGAACTACATGGAAAAACCTACAGTACAAAACAAAACACCGGGGGAACCTGTAAAGGAAGACCCCAAAAACCAACCNCAATGACTTGATGCTTCTGAGAAGAAGGATTGAGTCTATTGACTAAACTAGGGAACTGGGAAGGTACAATAAGCCAGAAGGCTGCAGTGCCCGGGGAGTGCAAACCCCACTTCCTAGTATCTTTTTCTACCATACCATACCATACCATCTTACTGAAGCGCTAATTTTTTATTTTTCCACTTTCCTTAAACTGTCAATCTGTTCATCGCCCTCAAATTGTTTATCATTCCTGCATTAGATATTGTTATGATCATATATCAGGAGATCATATTTCTTCCTGTGTTAACGTCTTCAACAACCTTGGCATTCTAAGCACTTATAAACTTAGTTTCAATATATACATTTACAATTAAATCAAATAAATGTCCTCAATATCTATCAACTTCTTCCACATTCCTTATCCAAACACCCCAACCAATCCCAAGCCTCCCACCTTCTATATTCAAAACTCTTTATCCTTCAGATTGTAGGGGCAAGTAAGTCTATGGAATTTGCTTCCCTGGGAAGTATGTTCTGCTTCCTCGCTGGCTTGTTTCAGGTCCTTGGCAAATTTTAATTTTTTAAAACGATATGAATCATCTCCTTTTTCTTCCCTCTTCCTTTTCTTTTTCCCATTTCCTTTTACAGTTTTTCTCTTTCTGATTTTCTTTCATAATTGGTTTCATCATTCGATTATGAATTATTAATATTTTAATGAACATATTATTGTCATTATCATTTTTGGATTTGGTTTTAGAAAAGCCATGTATGGAAATATAAACACACATGTGTAGGTTCAGCCTACCACACTTAGCAGTCCAATTCCACTTTTGTAATTTATAATATATTACCAGTAGGCCTCGAGAATCATCTACTCGGGTGTTGGCAGTTCGAGGTCAGACCTTGGTCATACCCATCCAGCTACCAAGGTTGGGTTTCAGAGGCTGTCAACAATTCAGCACCTAAGGCATGCAGTTCCTAGATCCAAACCCATTCACTCAATTAGGATGGCGGAGTACTCAATATTCCCCCATCACACCTAATATATAACTATCCTAAATGAGGGTCGATGGGGTATTCATTCCGCCAATGGCCTTCTCACACTACAACATTCACGCCAATAAATGCGTTCATTATCAACACATGCTAAGTGCACAAAACTATCAGTACTACATGCAATATAACAACCCTGTTTCTTCCAAACATCATAACAGAGGACCTAGATACTCGCTGCTGTGCTCAAGCACAATTCTCATATCGGATGGCATTCCTATATCCTCTATATATGGAGCCAAGGAATTGCATTCTTCAATTAGACACATCAAGTATATGTCAGACATATACCAGCCTATGCTTAATCATGTGAGGGTGAACCCTCTTATACGAGCTACATCTTCCCAGGGCCATATATCGACAGTGCTCTTTGCATAAGAGCTTCTCTGTTGATCTGATCCACAAACACTACCACATTATTTTAATCATGTTTTTATTGCATTTTTAATATCAGAGGGCCGAGTCACAGAAGTTCAAGAGGTTGGGACGTCCTGGTCTTAGCTATTGCTAAAAATCAAATCCTGATTATGCGACATTTGAAAATATGGAAAATTCGAAAGGTTCAGGTTGAGATGAGGAGTGATGAGAGGTTGAGATGAGTTGAGGTGTCAGTGGATCGAACTCACAATAGTTCAAATGGTTAGAACAGCGTTGTATTAGCTGAAGGTTGTGGGTTCAAATCCTGCTCGAGACACTAACTTTTTCATCTCAACCAAGACCATACATAAAAAGTATAATTAATTTAAATAATTAATACAGTCAATTATGACTGCTAAACATATATGGATTAATACATCAATTATTGTTTTGTAAATTATATTATTTTTGATTATTATTATTATTCTGAAATCGTAAGATGCGGTCTGGTGTGATGTAGGTTTCAGAAAAACATTTTCTTTATCATGCCAACGTTTCGATCTTTATTGAGATCATCTTCAGGGCCTGGGATTTACAAACATTGTTTACATTTAACAAATACATGTAGGATGTGGAAAAAGTGAATTTATACAATGCAAAATCTATGTTTTATTGTAATCAATCAAAGTATTTCTACTCCCTCAAAGTGTTTGTCTTCTGTGTAATTTGCCATTCTTGCGGGTCGTGTTGAGTGGCAGTGCGATATTGCTGTTTTAATTTAAAAAATTTTAAAATGTTTTACTGAAACCTACATCACACCAGACCGACCGCATCTCATGATTTCGGAATAATTATCAATTAACAGTTACTAATAATCACCACACATTATTATTATTTTACTATGTTTATAGAACTAAATTTATTCCTAAAATATGTTCATGTACGAGACTTGAAGCCATATTTGTACCTTAAAACAAGAAATAAATAAAATTGTTTTTGGTTTATTGCTTATTGTTTAAAATTAAATTACACGATTTATTCTATTGTCAGTATATATTTCCATGCGTGATTTAATGAATACTATACTTACAAATGTTTTATTTATTTTTTGATGTTGGGAACAATAATTAGATACCAGATTGATAAATAAACAAAAATGAAACCTCGTAAACTTCGAGAGTATCGAATTATCGATGCTCCAACGGGGTAAATTGTTGTCAAATTTCCTATTTTTTATAATATTATTAATTCTCTGTTTTTTGTTGTTTTTTTTTCAATTGCCCGAAAAGGCAAACGATGGGGCTTTTCGTCGTCGATTTTACAACGGTCGTTACGATGCGGTCTGGTCGAAAGTGTAGACAAATCGAGAAAGGCGGCGTCGTAAACGACGGGGAGGTTTATGAGAGGAAAACAGTCACCATTCGACTTTCGACCATTGGGGTCCTGGCCACTGATCGTTCACAATCGGTTCTCCCGGCGGAAAGAAAATTCTCCGTTCTAGGTCTCTCAAACCAGAAACGAAAAACCAAAACTCAAACAAGACCTACAAACCGGATCGAAATTCAGGTTTGGAGTGTAAAGTTTTGGATTTTTTTAAAAATATTGTTTTATTCCCGATCGTAAGTGACCTCAGATTATCCTTACTTGCTTTTAAAATGATCTCCCTGCTTTTATTTTCAATCCCTTAAATTTTATTATATTTTTAAACGGCAATTATATCAAAAGAATTAAAACAATTTAATGAAATCTTAATTTAAGTAGTTTTTTTCTAAACGTTTACATGCAGTCGACGAACACTTTTTCAAAGACAAAAGCTAAGATATTTCATATTTGACAATGTTGAAATTACTACTACTAAAAGTTCGTCGTTTTTATTTTGACCTGTTATGACTACCTGCTGGTTTTGTCGTTCGAGTAAATTAAAATGTTTAATTTGCGTTGATAAACGCTTTTATCAAATATTTACGATATATGTACAGTAGACTGTGGTAATCCACAGGGGAGTACCGAGCATCTCTATGGATAACGAGATGATGATGGATACTAGAAAATTGGGGGTTTACGCTCCCCAGCTTTCTGGCTTATTGTATTTTCCTAGTTCCTTAGTTCAGTGCAAACGACTCAATCCTTCTTCTAAAGGTGGCTCCAGACATGCAGTATGCACTGAAT
This sequence comes from Cimex lectularius, assembly GCF_000648675.2. Classification (NCBI taxonomy): domain Eukaryota; kingdom Metazoa; phylum Arthropoda; class Insecta; order Hemiptera; family Cimicidae; genus Cimex; species Cimex lectularius. The sequence goes on along the minus strand of NW_019392750.1, from coordinate 260,740 downwards.
GCCGATTGCCGCTGAACATTTGCAGTCAGCGTTTGCCAAATAGAGTGCCTATGTGTACACAAGATTTGCCCAACCACCTAGCTTGAGCAGAAACAGCGAATATGGATTTTGCAAGTGTGAGCTCTCAAATTACTGCCAATTGTGATGAACAATTGTGAAACTCATTGCTGCAGCTGAGGTATAGTTTTTTCTGTAGTTTCTGTTTCCACACACAGAGATTTCTGAATCTGAGGATTTATTTTTCTGTTTTGTGGTCTGTTGAGATTGTACAGGATGTTGTAAAGAGTGTTTCTGGGATCATATAGTCAGTACCTATTTTTAAGAATGGGTATTTAATTTTATTAATTATTGTGTGTGTTCAAAGAGTTTAGTTCCTGACCAGTTGATTGTTTTCAATCCAAAATCAGCATTAACTAGCTTCTTTTTGTATAAATGTTTTCAATGGAGGTAGAGTTTCTAGGGCAATTGAGGGGGCTGTTTTCATTACTCCTGAGGTATTTGGTGTTTGACAATCTTTGTATGCTGCCTAACATTTGGTAAGTTTGTTTCTGACGAGCTTTTATCCACCAGGTTTTTTAAAAATTTATTTATAATTAAGACAATCCTTTGCTTCACTGCCACCTAAATAGATCTATTGTGGAACCCCTATAAATTATAGCCATGTCTTGGAAAGTGGACTTTTTCCTATAAGAAGACTAAGCCTCTTGGTGTCTATTCACCTTTGACCTCATTTGGTGTGAGAAATTGCCTACCGAAGTGGATGTACCGTAACTGGGTCAACACTTCACGTTCATAAAGGATAAGTGCCAGTGTCTCAGGTTTCTGCTGGCAGAGTTTCTGTCTCTGCTCTGCCCATCTTCATTAGATGATAGGTAAGAGGACAGAGGCCGGTAAAGGCCTACAATTTTTAGAGAGAGGAGTTCCTTCGCTTTCCTTTTTAAAAGATTTATAATCCTTACCCAGTGCTTGAGTTCTTCTCCAGTGATTTTTTAAGTTCCAACTTAAGCACACTCCACTGTACCTGTGGTTCTGGTACCACGGGGATGTCCCTTTTTTGGCTGTTGGTCAGTCTGTTGTCCAGATTAGTGATCCATAGGTTATTTTTGGATCTTATACTCTCATATATAGCCAATGGTCCATTTTCCATTTTAGTCAAAAGATTTGCCAAGTATTCTTTCTGTGGGCATTGATGATATTTTACTTTTTATTATGTTATAGCCAAAGGCCTTGTATTTCTGTGTTTCTTTTCTTTGTTAATACAATTAATTTAGTTTTTGAGGGGTTTGCTTTAAATCATTTAAGTTAAAGTAGGATAACAAGAACTGCGAAATAATAGGAGACACCTATTAGTCGAATTTTAGACTTCAAAGCATTTTCTTCTATCGGCATACCAATCAGACACTTTCTGTAACACATGTGCCTATCATCAATGTTCTGTGTGAACTTATGAACAGTATGACAATGGTTGCAACATGTTACGCTCAGTTGTTTTTCTGTGATTCATCACATCACACTCTCCTCTAGAACTCAATTGGGGGGCAACCGTGGAATAAAAGATAGTAACCATTCAACAATGGTTAAGAAGTTGAAGCGCTCAGCAGGGTCATCAGACTACATAGATTTCACTTACCCAAGGATGCCCCCAATGAGGGGTACTATCTTGGCATCTATGGTTACTAGTAGTAGATTACCTAAAACAGTTCTTAATTACTTAGAATAAAAGTAGATAACCAGATAACAATTATAAATAGAAAATTTGATGATACTGTGTTGAATCTGCAAAATGCCCTAAATGTTGTAGAACGATGGGGTAAGAAAATGAGTTTAAAATGTTAGCCCTAAGAACATTCAATACCTTTCACAAAAAGACGAAAGCTAAATCTAAAATACTTGTAATGAGAGTCTACTGTATTTCAAAATGCAGCATGTTACAGTTATAAGTACAGTGCTTTTATAAACCATTCATTAATTTTTATTATGAAAGTAGTCTATTATTGAATTTTTCATACATGTCAGACACCTAAATGGCAAAACTGTTGACAAGGTTTCGTTAAGAAAAGTCACACAATTGTCAAATCTGGAATCTACTGTATTAAATTATTTTACATTAATTGTCGAATTAAAAAAGATAATAAAATAATGTAGTTTTTCAATGTGTCTTGTTTTGATTTAATTAAATTTGTAGTACATAGCAAAAGGATTTTCTGCAGTTACTGTTTGTACATTCTTGATAAATACAACGATAGATAAGTCTGTGACACTTTTATTAATTAATTCTTTTTATATTCTTATTCTAGCTTTTTTTTAAATGGAAAATCATAATTCCCAACAAAACACCGATGGAGATTTAAACAAATATGTGGTATGAATTTATAACAAACAAGTAAAACTTTCTTTTCACTAAGTCAATATATATTTTTCTTGCATGATATAATTATAATTTAATTTTCTAAAATGCTTTTTTTTACAGCTTTTTAAATTTTACTTGTATCTAAATATATATTTCTCTAATTTATCACTTTAGTTTCTCTATCTTGTCAATTGTTTAGTTGGACATTGCCAATTATCCTGTTTTGTGTTGAGGCATGATCTATTAATGTTGAGTTCCTGTAGTGAACGACAGTACGATTTCCGACAGTAAAGACTGCTTGAGTCAGAGAGTATTTCAATATCTGTCATGTTGCCCTTTTGATCTTTGGAGGCATGGTTTTTGTAGAAAACCATCTATGTCTTAATATTAAAACTGGGTTTATTGGATTCAGTGGATCGAATGTACCATCATTTAGTAAACTGTGCATAAATGAATAGGGATATTTGTAATTCATTCTTATTCAATTAAATTAACCTATATATTCTTGTTAGTTGGATAAATCAAAATAGAAAATACAAAACAAAAATTTTAATAATGGATTTAGTTAAAAATAGTAACAAGAAGATTACTCATTTTGTAAACAAACGCCTTTTCTTGTCTTTTCTCCATTTTAATCTAGTTATATTCTCTTTAACCAGGGAAAGACATCATCTTCAAACCGAAATTTGCAATATTATTGTGGGAATAAGTCATCGAGGTCACTGGCAAGTGNGCAGTTACTCTCAGAGCGTGGTCTCCCGGGCTTTAGCCTGATTCCGAGAGACTGGAAGTACTTTAGTAGTGGAAGAATGCCCCTGGTAGTGGATATCAGTGCATTACAATGTTAAGGGAAGACAGAAATATTGTCATTGCTGCAAGAGGTAACCCTTTCCATAGTGCCCGCCAGATCTTAAATGAAGTATAAAATGTTTTGGCAATGCCTTTATCAACAGTTGGTCTCACATATGCCCCTTTGAGATTATCTGCAGCAACTCAGGAGAACATGGTGCAGGGAGTGCCTAGAAGAGAACGACAATTGGAATGCTGTTATGTTTACTGATGAGTCATGTTTCTGTCTGGGAGTTCAAGTTTCTTCTGCTATCACAATAAAGACACTATAGCGTCATAATGCACTGATATCTACTACCAGGCCTCCTATTGGCATTTCCAGTTTTTCAGATTCGGACTAAATACTGGGAGACCACGCTCTGAGACACGCCAACAGCCTCGGCAATATCACTTGCCAGTGACCTCGGTGACTCATTTCACAATAATATGGCGAACGTCTGGTTCAAGATGTCTTCCCATGATTAAAGAGAATAAAACTGGATTAAAATGAAGAAAAGACTAGAAAAGGTATTTGTTTACAAAATGAGTAATCTTCATGTGTACTATTCTTAAGTAAATCCATTATTAAAAATGAGGATTAACAATGTTTTTTTTTTTTTTTTTTTTTTTTTTTACAGGAATATATTGGTGAATTTATTTAATATTGATCGAATAAGAATAAATTACAAATTTCCCTATTCATTTTTGCATAGTTTATTTCATTGTTGTTAATGTTTCCAATGATTCTTATGCTCTGTTGTTAAAATTCATCCTTAATTTATTTATTTATTTTTTTGTTGTGGATGTTAACTATATTTTTTTTACTATTTTTTTAATTACACAATCTTAAAAATGTGTACAAATTGACATAGTTAATTTTTAAATAGATTGTTTCAAATTTCTTTGAAGATAGACACTGGGCAATAGTCCTTAGCAATGTTGGGATTGAGTAAAAGAAATTTGACTCCATATATTAAAAACTTAATTATGTCAATTTGTACACTCTTTAAGATTGTTTTGCCTGATGATGGCCTTCAAATAGGTTGAAAGCTCAGATAACAATTTAATTTGGTTTTTCATCCAGATCATACAAGATTTAGATTATTCATGATTAAAATTGTACTGCAAGCTAATAATTTTTACTGCTGATGCAAATTGTTAGTAAAGAAGTTGTAAATGTAATTGGAAGAAAACTTTGGCATAACGAATTTTAATTTCCAAACCTTCTTTCAAGGGAGCACAAAGGATTACAGGATTTCACAGCTATAGACATAAGTTGGAAGTGTGCAGAAATTATACTCCAAGAATAAAGGTTATGAGAATGTAAACCCTAAATGTAAACCTTATGTAATTTTAAACAAACAGTTCCCATTAATTTTAATTTTTTAAGGCATTTGATTTTTGTGTTTCATTGCTATAACCTTATGATGGAGCAGTATATTAAAAACTTTATTGTAATTCATCTAGGAAACACCCAGATTGAGTTCAATGTGGCCTTATCCTCATCATGTAGAAAAATTTCCACAATTCCGGAACATGTTTCAAGACGTAAGGATTGACTTAGTTAAATAGAAATTGCACATTCTTTAAATAAATCAAAATGGGGGTGTTGTGCACAATGTGTTTTTGTTGCACTGGTGGATCAAAAACTAAAGCTGTGCCAGATAAATAGAAATACACAGGCTATAGTTTTTATATATATATTTTTTTTTCAAAGATTTGTAATTATTGTAAACGTATTAAACAAATTTTCATGGTAACATTGTTTGTGTTTTGGGATGTGGAATAGATCAATTTTGTCTCAAGCTTTCTTTCATCATTTCAAAGTTTTTCATTTGGAGTTTTCCTGTACATACTATAAAATTGGCATGTGATTGTTCAGGGGAAAACAGTTCAGTGTATATATACAGTTTTCTACAATTATATTCTTTTTATTTATTTTATTTTTTTTACTTTTCTAGATGAGTAGGCTGATATCTTTATGTTTTTATGTTTCCGCATTCATAAAAATGCGCTTGCATGGTGTTCTGAATTGTTTTTAATAATTGTCAAGTTGACTTGGGCACATGATTAACTCTGAACCATTTGCAATTTAACTGTGTTAATGTCTTAATTAATCTTAGAGGTATTGGCAGCCACAACAATTTAGGTGTTGACACGGTGCTCATCACTGTCCTTAGGTTCGAATCTGACTTACTTACAAATGGGCTTTTTTTTTTTTTTTTTTCCAAAACACTGGCACTTCAAGGGTTCATATGACCTCTGATGTTGCGACCCCTTGATTTAAAAAAATGTAGTGATGTATAAAACGTATTTTAACAACACAACTATTCAACTAACTATAAATTATTCTCATATTTAAATTTGTTATTATTTATATTTAGTGGCCTAATTGATCAAATTACTTCTTTCAATTAATTATTCCTTTTATGTAAGGTCTTTGTTATTATCTTTGAATAAAAATTTGAAATAATAATTAATAATTAACAGACAACTATTTTTGGGACAAACCTTAGGACACTTACTTTTCGGACAAAGCCCACAAATGTGTCTGGCATGTAGTGAAAGGCTGCTTGATGTCCCAATTAATTGAAGAGTGAAATTCCTTAGCTCCAGTAATTCTACCTGATAAGAGAATTGATCTTGAACACAGCCTCAAGTATCCTGGGTCCTGATCCTTGGATAAAACATGTTTTTTGTATATAACTCTGATATTGTTGTATACCATAGTGAGTGTGTAGAATGAGTGTATTTATTAGCATGAATGTGTAGTGTGAGAGGTTCAGCAGTGGAATATAAGAGTACCTCAGTTAGGTTAGTTTAGAAAGAATGTATTTAAGAGTGAGTGACAGTGTGAAATGAGTGAGTTTGGATTTATGAATTGATTGGGAAGAGAGATCATTCTCACCCAATTAAGGATAGGTTGATATTTAGAGCCGGCATTAAGAGAATGGTTGCTCGATGTATCTCACCTAATTAAAGGGCGCAATTCCTTGGCTCCATGTAGTGAGCGTGTAGGAATGCCACCTAATATGAGAATTGTGCTTGAGCACAGTAGTGAGTATCTTGTTCTCCTGTTACCATTTTTTGGAGGAAAAAGAGTTGTTTTATTGTATATAGTACTGATAGTTTTGTGTACTTAGCATGTGTTGAAAGTGAATGTATTTATTGTCATGAATATGTGAGAGGCCTGACGGTGGAATATTGAGTTCCCCATCAACCCTCAATTAGGTTAATTATATAATAGGTGTAAAGGAGGAATGTCGAGTACTCCACCACCCTAATTGAGTAAATGGTATGTAAATAGAATAGAATATATTTAAGAATGAGTGAGAGTGTGAATGCGTTTGGATGTTGGAACTGGAAGCATCACGTGCTGAATTATACCTTGCTATTGAAAGCACCTGGAATCCAACCTCGGTCGTTAAGTTTGTAAAACATTACTATTGATGGTACAGCAATTTATCTCTAAAAACAAAACTAATTAAAGTGTAATTTTTGTTAATTGAATAACATAGATGTCTTACCAACTATAAAATCATATTGAACAGAAAGTACAAAAGTAAAAAAAACCAGACTCCACAACAAAACATGGCCTGCAAGAGATATTTTCCTGTGTCCAAAAGTACCTTCATCAGATCTATTCTTGGACTCTCAGTTTTAACTTGTGCTTATGATGTTACGCGCTATTCTGGTTGATAGCTGTCATGAAATATTTCAATGCTATTTTATATGATCGATTGGTTCATATCATGTGTGTGCTTTGCATGGCTAATTTCTTTGTTTACATTCTAGTGACATTGCAATAATACACTTAAACCATTGTGGCATGGAATTGGATCTTATTTTTAATATTCATTTAAAAGAAGGCTTGATGAATTTTGGCTTTAGTTGCTATCATTTAGTGTTTTTTTAAACATATTTAGCTGTAACTGATATTTTAATATTGTAAACTAAAATCTTATTTTTAATATACAATATACAAGGTTATGTACACGACCATTTCACATAATTGATTTTTTTAAACTCTACTATTGGTGTATTAACATCACTGTGAATCTTGTAATTAGAAAAGTAAATAATTAGGTAAAGAATTAAATGTTTATACTTTATTCATATTTATTAAGTCTATACGTTCCAAGCCACATTTATTAAGCATTTAGTTTATAGATTTTTGTTTTCTCTATTTTCTCATTTTACGTTGAAAAATTTATACTTTTAGGGAACACCCTCTCCTACGGTTTCTTCAAGCAGTGAAATAATGTCTCAACAACATCAACAGTTACAACAAATGCAGCAGCAGCAGCAACTTCAACAACAACAACAGCAGCTTCAACAACAGCTGCAGCAACAGCATTTAGCTCAACAATTGCAACAACAGCAATTACAACTGCAACAAGCCTTGCAACAGCCTCCTTCGCACTCACAGTCTCAATCACAGCAGCAGACGCAGCCGACAGTTGTGAATTCTTTGCCAGTCATGGGCGCCTTGCAGACGGTTCTTACAACCGGCATCAACCCTTCACTGAACAATGGCTCTGCAATTCCACTGTCAGTGGCACACACAATCTCGACAGGGAATGCACAGACATTCTCCACGGGGACAACACACACTGTGTCCTCAGGAGCCGTGCATGCACTTTCAGCTGGCACCGGGCACACCATTGTCACAGGTTCTCCTAACACTCTAGTTGCTAGTCAGCAAATTCCTCAGACAATAACAACAAATGTCAATGCAAACTGTATCAAAACACAGGAGCCCACTCAAGTCTGTGATCAATTGTATAAAATTTAATAACATGAAATTAATTTTTTATTTTTTTTTTTTTTTTAAGATGATTACAAGGTCAAAACTTCAAGATTTAGTTCGTGAGGTTGACCCCAATGAGCAATTAGATGAGGAGGTAGAAGATGTTTTATTACAGATGGCTGATGACTTTGTAGAGTCTGCAATAAGTGCTGCTTGCTTGCTTGCCAAACATCGAAAATCTAACACAATAGAGGTCAAAGATCTTCAACTACACTTAGGTATATTGGTTTTATCAATATAATGTGAATGGGAGACCGTGTTATCCATAATCGTTGTAGTTCTGGGTTTGAATCCTAGCTATCTATTTACTCTACTTCTATATCTTAAAGGGAGCTGGCTGTTTAAAAAAAAAATTCTTTCATGCGTTGAGTGTGCGACTAGAATATCTTTTTATCTTTTATCACTTTACCCATTCACCAGTTTTTCATGGATCTCCTATTGACTGACCTCTCCTTCGTCTGCACCTCGGGTCCAAACATGTGTCCCGTCAACAAGCCAGTTCCGCCATTTTAGGTGGCTCAACAGCTGGTACCGCTGGATGGGTCGCTGAGAAGCTCCACTCGCAATCCATACGGTTGCAGGCAATGGACAGCGAAGACCTCAAGGCCGTTAGGGAGAGGGTGGGGAGTAGTCTCAGCAATTCTTTTATGCCTTCGTATCCCCAGGTATGCATCCTCTTGCCCCCACTACAACACCAGCTACTACAAAGTGGTGTTTTTGGTGCAACTCCATGAGGGCTTCCCTCAGTACCCCATATTTCTCCGCCTTGGGTCTAGGATAACTATCCCATCCTCGCCGGTGGCAACGACATCCAGCCAGAGACTAGACCCATCCGGTGCCCGCTGGGGAGCCTCAACTGCGACCTGAAAGCCCGAGTCACGAAGACCAGCGATGAGGACCTGGAGGCACTCATCATGCCTCCTCACTATGAAAAGAAATTCATAAAAGAATTGAACTTGTACATTCTAATAATCTTCTAATTGAACTGATATTACACAAACCCAATTGGCTCATATGTCCTTCTCTGAAGACTGCTTTAGTGACACCAATCAACTTTGTGTCATACTTATTCAGAAATCATGAGATGCGGTCTGGTGTGATGTAGGTTTCAGAAAAACATTTTCTTTATCGTGCCAACGTTTCGATCTTTATTGAGATCTTCAAGGCTCAAAGTGTTTGTTTTTTGCGTAATTGTGCCATTCTTGTGTGTCGTGTTGAGAGTACCCTTTCTTCTATATTTAGAATCATGAAACTAGGAAATCAGTTAACAGAAATTGACTTATTTGTTCAAACCTGCTAAGCATTCTAATTAATGAACTTGTCCTTTGACAGAGATTAATCTTTTTTTATTAATCTTGATTTTTTAAAATTACAGTACCGATTTTGGCATGCTACCTTTATAATATAATACTTTTATAAAAAGCTGAAGAGGAGCAGGCAGCACCCTGAAATCGATACTGTAATAAAAATAATGAAGAAACATACCTATCTTGTTAATAATTTGATGTTTTATTTATTTTTTATACATCCATCAATATCAATCTTGATTTTTTCAGAGAGAAATTGGAATATGTGGATACCTGGTTTTGGAACAGATGAACTAAGGCCTTACAAGCGATCATCTATCACTGATGCCCATAAACAAAGACTTACACTCATACGACGAGCTTTAAAAAAATATTGATTTTTAAATTTTACTGACAGGTTAATTTGTGTTTCAAACTGTATACTTAATTTGCTATAATTTATGTTGTAAATATTATAAATTAAAAAAAAAAAGGTATTTTGTCATTACTAGTTTTCAATATTCAAATTTTTTGCACATCTCATTACAGTGTAGTCTAGTGTCAAGGATTTTATACAAAGGTTGTATTTTGTCATTTTTCACTTATTTTGAATCTTTTAGGGCTGACTACCTCGGGGGTTCATCACCCTGCAGACCCAGTAGAAAAATATCAGCCATAAATTTGCTAGTCATAGAATATTTTTGATATTTGACATTATTTGTATTTATATCTATTTGACCATTTCAAGTTCTATTTTATAAAGAATTACTAAAATAAAAAATTGGAGGACTTAACGCATTCTTTTAAACATTTTTTATTGTAAGCAATGAAAAGTGGATGAAGGAGAGAAAACAGTAAAACACTGGAAAGAAGTTTGTTTAATCAATGTACAAATATTATAATGTAAAGAGACAATGCATTGTTTTTTGTTTTTTTTTTCTTCTTCTTAATTTCATTTATCTATTACACATTACTTTATATATTTTTCCTATAATTAAAAACAAACAAAAAATCTATGTCACTCAACAATCGGTTCAAAATTGTAATTGTTGTATATTTGCATGAACATTGGTCTACATGATATTCTGACTTTGAGCTTGGCACAAAGGAGAAAAACTCCCGATAATTTTCTGTGTAGTGAGTATATTTCTTCTGGGGGTGGGCATAATCTGTTGTTGAGGATGGTGGGTACCAATTTTGTTACTCTCTTCGTCGTATCTTGTCGGCCGAAATCAAAAGCTTCGTCGTCACTAAACACCTCACCGAGTATCATGACAGTTTCCACATGTGCTTCCTCCATAGCCTTAAAAGTATAAATTACGTAATGTTCATCTCAACAATTTTTCAATTAATTTTTTTTATTGTGTTTTGTATGAAATGACAAATTGCGATGTAAAAGAAGCATTTTAGCTGAACTGCTCTGAACAATAACTATAAATGACATACATTGTAATATCTAATTCAAAAACCAACTTTATTCTGTCTGTCCATATAAAATTTACTTTAAGAAAATATACATTAGCCATTATTTAAGAGAAAAAAGAAAATACTTTATTCTCAGACTAGAGTCCCCTAAGAATAACAAGGTCACAAAAAGTAATCTGGCACTTGAATTAATGTAGATTTGATGTTAATACATGGTGAAATAAAATTATATAAAACACATAATACAAAACAAAAATATAAATAATACTACCGATAATAATAATTTAGGGTAAAATAGTAGTAATAAAGAATATTCTGTCTTATGCAATAATAATCATAAACTCAAAACAACTAAAAAATAACAATCATAAACTCAAAACAACTAAAAAAATAACAATCATAAACTCAAAAAAAGGAGAATTCTTGTTGAGAAAAGGAAAGAAACAAACTTTCTTATGTAGTAAAAGGGTCTAATGATATTGTGGACTATGTTGGCTCTGTTTGGAGGGAGATGAGGTGTTTGTACAGGAGGGATTTAAAAGAGGCAAGGGAAGCAGCTTTACTGAGACTTGAACTAGTTCAAATGTGGAGGTTTTATGACTAGAAAGGTACAGGTCATTGGAAGATGAACAGGTTTTAAGAGAATGGATGGATGGTTTGAATTGAAGTTATGGATTGATAAAGGAAGTTGCCTAGGAAATATTCGCTACGGAAAGATGGATAATGCCAGGATAGGTCTGAATATAGCTGTTAGACTCTGGTCATTCGATGGACAATGAAAATAAATCAAACATAACTGTCCACTAGTTTCTCAAGCGCTTTTCTTGTTCCTCCGAAAGTCCACCATAAACAACACAGCTATAGTTGAAGATAGGAAAGATGAGGGAGGAGACAAGGAGTTTATGAGTAGTGAAAGAAAGAAGGAACCACGACCGGCGGAATTAAATGGGATGATTTATTTAGAAACAAAGTGTGAGAGTTTGTAAGAAGTTTAACACATAATACTAAATCGTAAGTCTAAATGACATATGACTATTTCACAGTTAGTGATATTTGATTAATTTTAATATCTTAAATAGCATTACACTAAATATAACATGAAATAATCAGTAAAATTAATTTGCAATGTTTTAACTCGGTGAAAATTAAAACACTTCAATTCACCTTAGATTCATAGCCAGTCAAAAATCCCATTTTTCTCGACATTTCAAGGACGACTTCCTTTTCCCTATCTGCTGCAGCTTTTATAATATTAATGTACTCGTCCATAAATTTTTTACTGTAGCTCCTTGTTGCACCAAAATCTAATAACACAAGCTAGAGCAAACAACAATAAACATTTGTAATCTAAATTTATGCAAACCAGTATAAAATCTTTATCATGCATAAATTGGTATGAATGTTTAATAGCCTCATTACAGTGATTACATATCTTATATATATTAGTATTAAGATTATAGTATCGTGTCATAAAAATGGAAAAAAACATATGAAAGTGAACACTTTTATTCCTATATCAGGTTACATTTAAAGTAATAGATAGTTATTAGTTTTATTTTTGTTTAAGTCTGGACAAGCGTTTCTCGAAAAATTTATACATATAAAATACCTAATAAAAGTATACATAATAAAAAATCCTATTCAATGGAAGCCCAACATATGAACAACACGTTACAACAATTTCTTGTATTTTAAAATAGTATACCTTTTCTTTTTTTTTAAACAAAAATGTGACTATCAGCCTCTCCGGCCTCTTCGATCGTATGAGTAGTGGAAGGGCGATTTGGTGGCCTTTACAAATTTCAGACGACAAATTCATAGTGGAATTATGAATTTTAAAAATTAATATATATACGTTGAGAATTATGAAAAATTTGTAAAAAGTGTTTAGTGACCGTTAATTAATGATTATTTGGAGATCGTGGGATTATACCACTATACACTACTATACCAGACCGCACCTCACGATCTCCAAATAATTTTTAAAAATTATTTTAGCAAACAGGTCCGGATAATCCAGAATTCCGGATAATTGGGGTCCATATAAATGGGTTTCCACTATATTACAAAAGTTTATAATTATATATTGAATGTTTATGTTTTAATGAGTGTAGGAATGTCAATTTTCTATCTGCAAAATTATGCCTAAAAGTCTATTATTATCAATTTATCATAAAAGATTCAATTCAATTTGATAAGGTTTCATTGTAAAAATTGTTTTAAATGTAAATAACCTTACTAAATCACAATATATGGTTAATTTTTTTTTTTTTTTTTTTTGGGGGGGGGGTACGCTAGCATATTACCCATGAAGTTTTTTATTTTCATTTTACTGTCGAGCGGGATCGGCCGACCAGGACCAGGTCCCGCCGTGCGCCCGCATGGTTAATTTAATTTATAAATTATTTAATTAGTTATAAATAAAGCAAAAGATTGAACTGAAGATTGATTTGTTAATAATGAAATATAATTTTTTTTGTATGTACAAACATGTTCATAAGTTACATACCTTCTGTGTATTTGTATTAAAGAAAAAATTAGACCAATTAGGATCTGTCTGCATGTAACGAAAGACAAAAAGTTCATGTAGGCACAATTTCATTATGAGTGAACAAATATGACATCTGGTTTCAAAGTCCAAGTCTATGCATTTGTCAACTGGGATACCTTCGATTAACTCTGTTACAAAAACTTTCTTTGTTGATAAGTCATCTATACAGCATAGAAATGTTAAAACAGAAATGTAATTATAACAATGGGTATGATAGATCTTACCTACTACTCTTGGCACAAAATATGAATTATCGTTGCTTAAAAGGTCTTTAAAACGCTTTGTACATTCTGCCTCTCTTAAATAATCAACTTCCCAGGCCAACTCCTTCTTAGCGACCTCAACTAATTTGTCAATAAACATGCCTAAAATGCAATGCAAATACTTAATTTATGAGTATTTAGTGGTTTCTTTCGGCAAAAAAATAAAATTACCATCAGGAAACACATTCCACAGATTCAAGACAGACACCAAATTTTCTATATCACTATTGATACCGTCGGCAACTCCGGGGTACTGAATTTTTACAGCGATTTCTATTCCATCGTGCAGCTTCCCCCAATGGACCTGTCCGATTGAAGCTGCTGCAAAAGGCTTCAAGCTAAACTCGGCAAACTTATCCCTCCAATTCGGACCAAGTTCACTTTTCATTACTTTCTTTGTAAATGGAAAAATTGGGATATAAATTGTATTTTTAAAACAGTACATTCATACCTCAACTTGATAATAGGGCATGAAATCGGCAGACTGTCTGACCCGTTCAAATACTGCTTGAAGAGTGGGGTTTATTACATTACTATCCTGTATGCTTAACAACTGCCCAATCTTCAAGGCTGCACCTGAATGTACAATTATCTATAATAATATATTTTATTTTTTAACACAATAATTGTACCTCTAACTTTGCACAAGGTGTTGACAATCCGTTCAGCATTTGCATGAGTTAAAAAGGGATTCTCACTTTGTAGATCATTCCAGCCAAGTGTCCGTCTAGTCATTTCGGCCATTGTGCCTATCCCAAGGCCTGCAGCAAGACTTCCAAAAGAAACCATTCTTGCCAGTCTCGTCGATGGAACTTTCCTTTGTCTCGCCTGTATACTTAGCTAGGCGATACAATATATTATCGAATGTGTGTTCATAACATAGACTGAATCTAAAAAATTGACACTTACAGTCTGAGTGAGCTGTCGGTTTGGCGCTGTTTGTCGATTTATAACATCCGTTGGTTTTGAAACATTCTCAATTTGTTGTGGAGTCAATTCTATTGTGTATTGGTCACTTTTTTCACCATATTTTGTTTTGAGTTTTGAATCGTGGACCTCAGCATTAGCTGATCCTAAATTAAAATTTGACAGTCCTGTAAGTTAAACAGCTAGACAAATTATAAATAGCTAAAATAAAATAAAGCAAAACATTGAATACTTATTATAAGTTTCTCTGACCTTGGGAATAATTCGTAAAAGCTTTAACACCTTCATAGACCATGGCACTTCTCTCTAGTGCTTCAACAGCTAACTGCTGAATCTAAAAGGAAAGAAGAAATTAATCATATTATTATTAGCACATATATATATTATTTAATACGCATAATTGACTGTATTAAATTTTAATTGATTATACATTTTATCTAAGGCCTTGGGTGAGAGGAAAAAGCTAGTGTTACTAGTGTGATTCGAAACCATTACCTTCAGCACAAAACACCGCTGCTCTAACCAGCACACAAGCCCACTTATGACACTAGCTTTTGTCACAATAGGTCAAGTGTTTAAAGCAGCAGCATACTGAGTTGAAGATTGTGAGTTAAAATCCTGTTTGTGACACTAACTTTATAATTTCAATTAAGGCCTTAAAAAGTATAATTAATTTAAATGTTATTATTTTAAAATGAAACAATTATAATTGTTAAAATGTTGAATTCAGTTGTTAGTTAAATGTACATTACTGACCAACAGTGAAAAATCTAATTAGTAACAAATTTTTAAATACCAAGATTGAAATCACATTGACTATCGGATTCGGCATTAGTACATTGTCCACATCCTACTACCCTCTTTTAAATAAGGTAACTCAAAAATATATTTTTAGCTTGAACCCCTCTTATATGAAATATAGATACCAGGACATTACGATATTCGGAAATGTGGAGGCTGATAAAGAGGCAAAAAGAGCCCTAAGACATTGTATTGTTGCTCATGTTAAGGATAGAACTGGGAGGCATCCATGGCCGCAACTGTTTAGGCGCTGACACAGCACTCATCACTGTAAGGTAAAGGCCCTGGGTTTGAATCCAGCAGCCCTGCATTCGGGGAAAAAAAGTGGACTCTGGACAATGGGCCACATCAACAGACTGTCAAGAATAAGACAATTAAGATTGTACACACACCAATTGCCCATGGGTATCAGATGGCACACAAGCCTCCTTGTTTTTATATGCCGAGTTTTACTGTAGTCAAACTGTTGGAATGAGAGAGGTACAGAAGGGTATGCCTGAGCAGTGGATTGCTGGCTTCCCTGTACAAATTGTTCGATGACAATGAAGCAACAATTACGAGACTATTTGAGCGTCTCCATATGAAATTATGCCCATTTGAAGATTTGAGGCCAACTCTCACCTCATCTGTTAAGAGAATTCATCCCCATTCTTACAATGTCCAATTCACATGTTCCTGTGCGAATTGAAGTTTGAACATTTTCTGAGCTGTGGTAAGAAGGGGGCCACAAGACCCTGAATTTATTTTCATTGAGAGAAACAGCCACCTGGGTTTGTTCTAATGGCCACTCTCACTCTCAACATGACCCACAAGAATGACACATCTACACTGAAAACAAACACTTTGAGCCCTGATGGCGACTCAATAAAGGTCAAAATGTTGGTACAATAAAGAAAATGTTTTTCTAAACCAACATCACACCTGACCACATCTCACAATCTCTAAATAATAATATTGTAGAGTGAGATGGGGAGTTGGTGTCCGAGTGGATTGAAGTCACAATAGCTCAAGTGGTAAGAGCAGCGGTGTATTGAGCCAAATATCATGGGTTCGAATCCCGCTCGTGATACTAACTTTGTTATGACAAACAAGGCCTTAGAAAAAAAAAATAATTAGACCACTCAACATAATGGGGTTGAAATATACTTTTACTACCAGCACCTGGCGGCAGTAAACTAGTGAGAATCAACCAGGCAATATAGTTGAATCAATCAAAAAATGTCTGAAGGCCTAAAAGACAGGGAAAGTATTGGAAAGGAACAAGTCAGATAAATGCGTGGATTCAACGTGCTTAACTTTTTTTAGAAAAAGTATGTATACAAGTTATATATAAATTATTATATGTAAATAAAAATCAACGAGACCGATGACATGTTTCGGCCGAGGTACTTACTCAAACCTACATTTTTTGAAGGTGTCTGTCTATCGAGGAGCACACTCTTCACATCCGAAGCGGCTGCCTTGAAGCTCGAGTTGGCCCAAATCCTGTTCACGTAGTTTTCCTGGAGTCTGATACCCTGTGAAGCGACTTTCTGCAGGCCCTTCAGCACCCCGGTCACGTCGGACAACACCCGCTGGGACATATCTACAAAGTGATCGACATCCCACCAATTTGTCCATCCGTGAACCTACTCCCGGTTATATTTCATATCTTGTACACAAAATAGCACAAGACCGTGTCTATTGATTCATGCCGATTCTTTTTCAATTCAAACATTTATTTTTGAGTTTAATGAAGAATGCTACATGAACATCTATTTATCTTTCCTACACCACATAAAATAGGTACAACACTGGTGCTACAGTGGCCGTTAGGAAATGCCTCTTAGTTCTTACGTGTGCCTTCGTATGCAGAAATGCCCTGCAGGAGTCCGACTAGAATCCTAATTACTCTTCTGTTCCTTTTAAGTTCACAAAATAGGATACATCTTAAAATGGGACCTTAATGAGTCCAAAACCTGTGGAATAATACAGGCACAAAGAGATTCATAGAAGGACCATCCACAAAACTTACAAAAGAATTACTGGAAGGCAACCGCAACCGAACCAGGATTCTGGTTGGACTCCTGACAGGGCACGGCCACTTAAGAAGGCACATGTACTGGATAGTAGTACAAACAGAAGAAACACTGTACAGATACTACCAGGAAGACCGCGAGCACATTATATTTTTCTGCGAAGGTGCTTTGACCTATAGGTGCAGGTTCTTGCAACTAGGACAAGAAAAACCATAAGCAAGATCCTACACTAAGGAGCCGCTGGCAAAGCTGTGGAGGCTGATTAATGACCTGAAGCTGGCCAGTTAGTTATAAATAACAGGGGAGCACAACAGATCCATTCAGGTCGAGGTGCAGTAGGCCTTGTGGCCGCCTCTTCTATGCCTATCCTTTGTAAGTTGGATGGCCTTCTAGGAATCTGTTGGAATTTACCGTTCTACCAGGTTTTGGATTAAGGATTCATTTTGGGATGTCCTTTTTGAGGCAAGGTGTTAGGCCACAGCAGGGTTCAGAGCCTTGAGAAATCATATTGGTTATTTTTTGACCATGACCACTTTCTCATTTGCTTCTATGTCCCGAATGCCAAGAGACCCCATGTCAGGTCAGATCAGTGGTCACTGGCTTCCATAAATTCCATACGCTTTTTACCTTTACCTTGCACGAGGAATCTTCGCGTGCCTCATGCCTGTGGTATTGTTCCACAAGTTTTAAGATTCATTAAGCAGCCATTTTAAGATGCTTTATTTATCCTCTTTTGTGGCAGGATGCTAAGCCAAAGGAGGGTTCAGAACCCAGAGAGGCCCTCTCTTTAGTCAACATGTCAAGCTTTTCATTGCCTCTAGACCCCAGGGACCCATGCCCAGGGTCAGGTCATTAGTATCGCTGATTTCCCTCAGGGCCTCCATGCAGTTCCAAACACTTCGCCTTCACCTCTCATGAGACTACAGCCTTTAGTGCCACCTGACTGTCAGAGAAAATGGCTACCTACCGGGAAGGTGTTCCTTGCTTTTTTATTTCTCTGGTGCTCAAATGCTATGTCAGACTGTAAAACTTTAGCATAATTAACTAAGTTCACCCGTCTATAACAATGATCCCATCTGCAGATTAGGAATGAGTTGGAAACAGCCACCCATATCATCTTTGAATGCGAAGCAACGACTCAATGGAGATTTAACCTAATTTGTAGAAAAAACCTAGAGAACAAAATGGTAGCAGCATCAGTCAATGACCTGATACTTCTGAGAAGGATTGAGTCTATACTCTATTGCACTGAACTAGGGAACTAGGAAGTGACAAGTCAAAAGGCTGCAGTGCCTAGGGAACACAAACCCCACTTCCTTGTCCTCATCACCATCACCAAGTTCACCTGTCACTCGTCAGTCCAATCTTTGTTTTCATCCCAAGAACTCCAGCTTCTGTGCCTCTACTTTACGTTTTTGAGCAGACAGTAAACCAGTATAAATTGGCCTTCATAGCCCCGTCGGAATTAGCTCTAGAGAAGATTAAAAATGGATTAAAATATGGAGAGGTAGAAGATTACAGGACACAGGCTATCTTGTCTTTGAGTTCCACTTTAATAATAACATATTCACTAAATTCATGGCCCGCTTGACCAATTAAATCATTACAATTAATTAAGGTTTTTAGTTGAGATGAAAAAAAGTTAATGGCACGAGAGGGATTCAAACCCACGACCTTCGGCTAGATACGCCGCTGCTCTACCACCTGAGCTATCGTGACCTCGATCCGCTCGGACATCAACTCCCCATCTCAACCCCCCCTTATGAGTTTTCCCTCCTTTTGCCATTTTTCAAATGTCGTGTAATCGGTTTGGATTCTCGACAACAATTGAAATGGCGACAGAGAGCTTTAATGAAGTGTACTTCATTTTAATTCATTATATTCACTAATTTCGTGGCCCGCTTGACCAATTAAATCATTACAATTAATTAAGGTTTTTAGTTGAGATGAAAAACAGTTAATGGCACGAGAGGGATTCGAACCCACGACCTACGTCCGAGCGGATCGAGGTCACGATAGCTCAGGTGGTAGAGTGGCGGCGTATCTAGCCAAAGGTCGTGGGTTCGAATCCCTCTCGTGCCATTAACTTTTTTTCATCTCAACTAAAAACCTTAATTAATTTTAATAATAACCTTATGGCTCCGAGGATGGATCCTCTGTTAATGGCTGGGTCGTGAGAAGACTTTTGTTTGCAAATATCCGGTGCTACAAAATGGGTAGATACAGTCAGTGGCTGACTGAGTATGAACTAGTGAGTCATTAGTTGAGTGGCACTGGTCAGAGTTTGTCTCTATGGAGTAGTGAGCTTTGGTGGGGGGGGGGTCTAGTTTTAACTTAAATACATCCTTTGTGGATTTTAATGTTTTGAAACGTGAAGACCTGAATTACTTGTCTTACCATCTTTATGACGATTTTGGAAGAAGAGCCAACCCATATGAATATTTGACTCTCCAAGATATAAAATTTACATATCCCAAAGTTTCTTTTTTCATTATGAGATTTTTCTCCCATATCTTTTCTTGGTCTATCCACCAAAAAAAATTTCTTGGGAAAGAGACTTTTCTATTTCTTTAAACTGGCAAATTTTGGAAGGACTCCCAAGAAATTGGCTGTTCCATTTTCCTTTATTGGAAATTTCTTCCAATTTGTCATTTGTGAGGGTCGGTCCCCCAGAGCAACCCATCACAAGGTAGTTGAATAAAGGTGATCACTTTCATGTGATCCAGTAAAATGGGATCTGAAAATATACATATAGCACAATAATTTATTGCTATTCTGTCCCCCTGGATTTTTGTTTTAACTTGTCATATTTTTACATTTTTACTGCTACATATATGAACGAGATACCGGGTTAATGTACATTAAATTTTAATATATTTAGAGATAGAGTGCATTTGAAAAATAACATCTGCATTATTTCTTGATATTTCACATAAATGTTCAATTTGGTCATTAGGTAGGATAGATAAAAGGTATTAAAGCAGAATATAAACAATCGGCAAACTTTATTTTCAAAAGAATGCAATCTTAAAATGTTTTTTGGATTTGAACGATTGATAGATGAATTAATTTCGAGCTGCAGCCAAAGCAGAAATATTATATTTTAATTAAAAAAATAAATATATTAATTAGACTTTTGTTTCACTAAATAACTTACATAAAATAAAGGTTGTTTTGATATATAAAATGCGTTTTGCCCACTAACAGTGATTAAATAATATTTTGACTGACTAAAAAGTAACATTTTTAAAAGAGAATAAGATAGTGAAATTGCATTTTTAGTATAATCAGCTAATGTATAAATAAACTAAAAAAATTTCTGGTGAGAATTAAAATAATGTGTAGAAATGTGCCTCTTTTAGTTTTGGAAGATAGTCCTTGTGAATTGGATGTAGTCGAGAGCTCCAGAAATTGTCCTTTCACCCCTCTGATCGACGTAAGGCTGCATTCTTGCTACACAATAATCTGCCATCTCTTCGGTAAGATTCTGTCGACAACAAAACAATATATTGTAAAATAAATAAAGACGATAAAAGCCCGAGTTGTGAAGTAGGACTCACAGCATAGAGTTCCTCTTTGGTTACATAAGGACGGTCTCCAGCAGTGATAGCTCTAAAAGCATTTTCAATCTCCTCGGAGCTTTGCACGTTTTCAGTTTCTTTGCTGATCATAAATGCCATGTACTCTTGAAGCGACACATAGCCATCCCGGTTTGGATCCACTAAATCTGATATAAAACAGGTATTTAATTGAATGCAATGAGTAAATTCAATTTGAAAAATATTACCGAGAATAGCTTGGAATTCCGGGTCAGGCTGGCCTTCTTCTACCATGGGTAGATCGTAACCCAGTGCTCGTAGGCAACTCTTGAATTCATGCTGGTTAAGGCGTCCACTTTTCTCTTTGTCAAAATGCTTGAACATCATGCTAAACTCCTTCAGGGCATCCTCCGAGACACCAGAGTGGTTACGGGCTTGAATCTGTTGCTCGAGGTTGTGCTGCATTCTCATTCCGAGTTGGTCCAGCTGGTCCCACTGTTGTGCTAAACCGACTGTACTATGCTCAGTGTATCGGTTATCAAGAATCAAGTGTTCTTCCAATGTCGCTCCAAGTTCTTCAATTTTTTTAAGGTCAAACTTCCTTGAACGAACTTCTGTTGCTTTTTTCTGTTAATCATTTAAAATTAGTTAAATGGGTTAAAAAATGTATTAAAAATTAAATAAAGGAACTTTTGCTAGAATTATTATAATTTTTGGACATAGTAGTTCATTGCTCAGGTACAAGGGTGTATCAAACATAAGTAAAATTGTCAGAAGGGTTGTAAAAACCTAAAAGGTGAATGAAAAAGAAGTGCGTCTCCGTGGAGCAACAGATTATTATCATTATCATCAGACCAACGGGGTAAATCCAACCAACATTTTGAGGCAATTAAAAGGGACATCACTCTGCCAAGAACCTACATTTTTATTGGCTCAAAAAATTTTCTGGACCCCAAAAGACATGTATGACTGAGGCAGCATGCAACTTTTCATGTTAACTTTCTCCACAATAAACGCCCAATTAATGCCAATATTAAGAAAAATTGGCAGAAGTGACATTCTTATACTTGACAACACCAGGCCTCATATGGCTAATGCCACAAGGCAAAAATGCAGCAGGATAGGAAAACATTAGAACATCCACCTTATATTCTTGACTTTTATCTTTCTGGAAGCACACGGAGGCCAGTATTTTGACAATGAAGTGTGGAATCATTTGTGCTCCAATGACTACAAGAATGCCCCAAGAATATTTATGAATGGGAACATCCTCCACACTGGGAGTATTCCAATGGGAAAAATGTATTTCTAGGGTAGAAGAATATGTAGGAAAATATACTACATAATGTATTTATATTATTTTGTATACATGTATACAACTCCGAAGCAAATCTCTTCTTACAATATACTACAACAACGTTCCTATCCTAAATCTGCCTGCATTCGTTACCTTGGGTTCGACCTTGACTCACACTTCATGGAATCACCATATACAACTGAAATTACAAGACCTAAACAGACTATGGTTTAGTCAACAAACTTATAAGACGACATTCTAACATAAACATGAAAAACAAACTTACAATTTACAAAACGCTACTACTGCCAGTTGGGTCATACGTGATAGAACTGTGGGGTACTGCAAGCCTTTCAATCCAACGCTTTCAATCTTAAGTCCTCAGATCAATTATAAATGCTCCATATTATGTCTCCACAATGACCTTAAAATCCTATTTATCCAAACATAATTCCTCAAAAATGTACCAAGTTCCACAAAAATCTCTCCCATCTCCCCAATAATCTCGCCCAAGCCTTGTCCAACAGAACACATCCATATAACCCTATAAGCTGTCTCAAGAGGAAATGGCCTTCACGACCTACTTTCAGAAGGGTAGTCAGTGAAGTGAATAAACTAGGAAGGAATAAACAAGAGAATAATATTAATTATCTGTTTCCCACAATGTAAATATGTAAATATATACATGTTCATCAAATTACATACTTTAACTAAGAATTGCAGACTGTAATAAAAAATTGTGTAAATAATCCAGAAAGCAAAAATTTATGCTAGAGTGGTTTTACAAGCCTGTTTTATTTATTTATTTTTTAAATTAAGATTTTACTAACTTTTGCAGTGATAAATTTGATATTAAATGAGGAAATGTTACCTTGGTAGCATCCAGTTGTTGCTCTAGCGAACCTGATCCCTCCATCATTGATGTCCTGGAAAAATAATTGTATATTTATGCACAAAAAGCTTATAACTGTGTAAAATAAAATATTAATAATTCTAAAATATATTATATAATATAGTTGTTAATAAACTTCTACTTTCTTATATTTATCATTAGCCTTAGCCAATTATATATTTATTTGACCTAAATTTAGTTCTTTGGTTACTAACATCCAAATGCACTGTAAGAATAAGAAAACCAGGACTATGGCGATACTCAAACTGTTGATGAATAAATATTCAATAAATTGCAGATAAAATAACCAGCATAGACAATGAATACATTTTTCTTATTTTATAATTGTTTACCTATTATAATAATTCGTAGTAGATCTAATAATATTAACTATTGTTGACAACTAAATTAATCACCTTGTTTCAGTAAGCCAGTGATGGAAAGCATTAGCATGTTTAGCAAAGTCTTTCCGGAGTTTGTCATTCTCCTCTTGGCGGTGGGCTTCCTTGGCAAGCTCATCATCTCGCTCCTTGATTATTTTCTGAAGGTTGCGCCAAGTGTCTTCAAGAGCTTCCATTGTAAACCAGGTATATGGATTTGGGCCAACATTGAAACTCTTTATTTGCTGGTCGAGTGCTGCTAGGGCCTCAAAGTCTGCTTGGGCTGAAGAAAGCGAGGCCTGGAAATTCGAGTGGGCATCTCGTAATGCCCTAATCTCTTCGATTGAATTACACCTGACTGGGTCAGTGAGGTCCTCCTCGGCATTTTCAAACCACGAATTAAAGGCAGAAGCCTTCTTCGCGAATGTAAGATACAATTCTTCAATCTGTTTAAACTGCTCCTGCATCTGTAGAAGCCTCTGCTTCCTTGCATTGGAATCATTCCGCAATTTTTGCCATCTGATAAGTTGAATAACATAATGGTAAGTAGATAAAATCATTTAAAAAATTAAAATTGAAAAAATCAGACCTTTGCATGACATCAGCATGTCGTTTGAGAATAGCATCATTTTGATCATGTTTTGAGTCAATTAATTGATCTTTTAATGATGTTATATTCTGAATACCTTCATGTTCAAATGCTAAGAGACCTAAGAAGCAAAAATAGTTTTACTTTTAAACTGATAAAATCACACTTAAAAGTGAATACGGTGGTAAATGCAATCAAATTACCCGCATCAAATGTCTCTTGCTTAGTAAGCAATGTCTGGACCGTTGACAAGTCCCTTCCGAATTCTTCTGAACGTACATGTGTTTCCTTATCTGCCACCCAAGATTCGACAACATCAGCCTTCCACATAAACTGTAGGTATGCCGAGTTGTCCATCAAACGTGTTTTCCTTCGTCCGGCCAAACTTGACAGCATATCGAGTTTGTTCTAAAAAAAATTGTTGCGTTATTGTTTAAAAATGATACGACGGCGAAAGAAGCGATTTACCTGAAGTTGAATGCACCTCTGAGAAATACTGTCAGAATGGTGGTTTCCCTCTGCCATAAGGCTCTGACCCGCATTGCAGATATCGGCACAACGATCGCGATGGGCAGTAAAATCAGTTTCAAAAGCATCATGCTTTTTAAGCAGCCCCTGAACAGCTGCCATTGTATCACCGTAATCTTCCACAGAGAGCAGTTGTTGTTTTTCACTGAATTAAAGCAGAAATTAAAAACAAATTGTTCATCTTTAAAGTAAATATAAAATATAAAGCTTTTATACCTAATCCAAGCTTCCTCCTCCTCAAGTTTTGCCAAAAACTGTTGATATGTCAAAGATTCATCGAGTTTTTGTCCCCTTGTGGCTGCCAACTGTTTCAACTCTGACCAAGCTTGATTCAAACATTTCAGCCTCTGCAGCACACAAAATGTTTTAGTTATAAGGAAATTATATGGCCTTAATGAGGTCTAACACTGGAAGAGACATTTGTCAATTTTTAATTATTTTTTTATTATTTTGTACCTTTAAAGTTACTAATTTATATACAGTGGTACCTTGAGATATGAGTGCCCTAGCATGTAAATTTTTGAGATACGAGACATCAATATTTCAAAATTTGAGTTACAAGCCAGAATTTGAGATGGTGCTATGGTGATGTCACAACCACCATGTCACTCAGATCCCCACTCTATTGCTTGTTCAGTTCACAAGTTTACCCCACTGCAGAAGTATTTCTGTTGTATTTAGTTTCCATTTTGTGTTTTTCTGCCTTATTTTTTATGTGCCTGCAGTTATTTAGCAATTTTTGTGCATAGTATAATTCATTATTAATTTGTACAATTAATTACGCAAAACAGAAGTGAAGCTTTTAATTTGTGCTATGTATAAGCCAATGGGCTCCACCAAAAATCGGTTGATTTCTTTAGATTCTGTTTGACATGTACATTTGTTTTTTATGTATTTGGTTTTATTTTGTTTATATACAATAATTATTAATTAAAAAGCCATAATTATAAAAAAATGGTAATAAATAATGGAGTTGATTTGATTTCATAAGCAATGAAGTGAAGCATTTAATTTGTGCTATGCATAAGCCAATAGGCTCCACCAAAAATCTGTTGATTTCTTCAGATTCTGTTTTACATGAACATTTGTTTTTTATTTATTTGGTTTTATTTTGTTTATATACAATCATTATTAATTTAAAAAAACCATAATTATAAAAATGGAAATAAATAATCGAGTTGAATTGATTTTTTGAGGGCTGGTATGAATTAATCTCATTTCAATTAATTTCAATGGGAAAAACGATTTTTGATTTGTGCTTTTGAGTTACGAGCTTAGTTAATTTACCTAGTATGTATCTAAAAGTATCACTGTACTAATTTTTGGAAGATTTGAAAGTAAAGTAGAGATTTTGGGGGGGATTATATCTGAATTGACTTTGTACATGTTATGCTTCACAAACCTTTTCAATTTCTGGTACTCCTAAATTAGAGACATCCATGAGCTTCTCACCAGCTTCTTGTACAGCCTGTATGGCAGGTTCATGTGAAGCTAGTTCAGCTTCAAGCCGCTTGTGCTTCTTTTTGAGGTTTTGCACCCCAGTGAGGTCACGGCCGTAATCATCAGAGCCAACCAAAAGTTTTTTCTCCTTAATCCACGACTCTTCATCAGCAATATCTCTGAAGAATTGGTGTAGAGTATTGGCTTCATTAAGACGGGCTTGCCTATGAGCAGCTAAGTTCTTTATACGCTCATAACGTTCATTTATTGACTGGCGTTTCTCTTGGATGCTTGCTGTATCAAACTGCCCACTTTCAATTAAGGAATCTGCTTGAGAATTCATATCTGAGAATAAATAATACATTTTCATGAATTCATAGTATTGCAATAGCATAAAATATCTCTCTTCAATTAACAATTAATCTAACATATTTTATTAGAAAGCAATTTGTAATGATTGACTTGATGTGCAATAGATTTTAGTTGCTTATTAACATAAGTAACTAGGCATTTTAATGTTAATAGTACATCAATAACAAGAATAATAGACCGTCTTTTAAGACCGATCCCACACAACAAACTTTTGAATGGTTAACAGTTTAAGGTTGATTCACTTATTACAGAATGACATGACATCAGCAAACAGCAACGTAACAAACCCTTGCTGGCAACACACGCTTTACATTCAATCACCACCATCAATATTTGCTCTGATTGGTTTTTATTTATTTATTTTTCCCATTCTATAACATATTTTGTAATCATGGCCAGATTAATAGAAAAAAATTAGGAATGAATTCATTATTTTGGATAAGTAAGAAAAAGACAGCAATACAGTTCAAAAAAGAAAATGAATATGCAAAGTACTTACAAAAAGAAATCATGGAAAGAATACCATACCCTACTTAAAGTATTCAAGAATGATGAAATATGTTTCTATAAATACTTGTCTCAATACCAGTTTTATGGGCTTTAAGTAAAATTGAAAACAGAGTTCATAAAATACCACTTTTCAGGATGATACAGCACGGAATGTCACGTCAAAATTTTATTTGAAACTATTCTCGATGGATCCTGTCATTAACATTGCATTCCGTTATGTCTCTATGTGAATGTTATCACAAGTATGTTATGTATCATAAGTTACTTGACACTGACTTTCTGTAAAATGCGAGTCAACCTTTAGTCGGTGCTTACTTATTGAGCATTAAGACATGAGCGCACACACCCAAACGATTTTAGCCAGCCAATAGCTGGACAGCTTGCCTTATCCCCTTCCAATTAAAAAACTGACTCTCGGCAGATTCTTATCAGGTGTACCTATGCGAGTGCACATACTTGGCCAACCAATAATTAGCTGTTTAATTTGTGTAACGGGATTTGTGATCAATACATTAAAAATCATTACGGATGTTAATTTGTATCCCTGTTAATAATTAGTTTGTAATTTAATTAGAAAATCTTTTTATGTAAATAATATTTGGCCAATAAAATATTAACTATCTTTAAAAAAAATCTTGTATCATGCTGTAAGCCAGTCCCTGCTGTCTTGGAATAAGTTCTAGTTGTTAAAGTAAGAACAAAAAAAGATAGTTTAAAAGATCAAAAAAGGTTATAAAAAAGGCTGTAAATTGGAATGGGCAATGACCCATATTAGGACAGAAACAATTTGACGTCCCCCACCAATCTGGGAACATAACTCCTTAATAGTTAAGCAGTTGGCCAAAGGGTGTCACAGCACAGACAGGAGCAATGCAACATTCCTCACAAACCAGGGTAGCATAGCCCTGCAATAATTACAGAATTGGACAAATAAATAAGAATGTCGAAACGTGTCACAGACCCAGATGGGAGTCCACGAGCCAGGAAAACATCAAGTTGTAATAGTTGAAAAACCAATCAAATAAATAATGACAATTGAGTTATATAGTGCTGAAGGGTTGTCACAAGACAAAACATGTGACGTGGGACAGCATAAATCAGTCACATCAACCAGATGTGTGACACCCATTTTCATCAGTCCATTCGTGGCGTGGGAACTGAAAAACTGCTAAACTATTTTATTTTAAATTTCATCTAATCAACTTTACTCCAAAAGAACTAGTCTATT
Source organism: Cimex lectularius (assembly GCF_000648675.2). Classification (NCBI taxonomy): domain Eukaryota; kingdom Metazoa; phylum Arthropoda; class Insecta; order Hemiptera; family Cimicidae; genus Cimex; species Cimex lectularius. The sequence continues at coordinate 232,706 of NW_019392750.1, read as the reverse complement.
AACATAAAAAACCACAACACAATTCAAAAAATACACAAGGTCCAAATGTTCTGTGAAATGGATAAAAATAGTCGTCTTTCTCAAATATGTAACATATAATTCAGTAGCAGTGCCCTAATGTTGGACTATATGTAGCGAAAGCTTGGCGAATTGTTGGCATAAATTTATAACTTCATTCGACTATAAACCTGATCCTCTTCAACATTGAAAAAAACTGGTCGATCCTCTCCATAGCATTTATGTACTGTAATATTTCAAACCTAAACTGTAATAAAATAAATACCTTTAATTCTATCATCATGAGCATGTATGTCAGCCTCAACAAGCTGGTGTTTTTTAATGAGGTTTTGGACTGAGGCTAAATCTTTTCCAGAATCTTCCGAAGTCAATAAACTCTCCACCTCTCCCAACCAAAAGTCTAAATCCTTTACAGCAGCTATGTAGGTCCTCTGTTTATTGGCTTCTTTCAGCTTTAATGATTTCTCTGTTGTCTTTTGAGTGAGAAATTCCCATTGGTCAGCAATTGAAGCAAGTCGTTTCTACAACGAATAAGTTTTTACTTATACATATATTGGGAGGCAATTAAATAAGGGATAACATTTTAAAAGTTTTTTTTAATGAACGTTAATCAACTGGGATAAAAATGATTCAAAATAAACCACAATCGGGCTTATTTTTTTGAATTTGTTATTTGTATATTTTATTGTCCAATTAATCAATTTAAATTTTAAATTTACTTAAATTATTAAAATCACTGTTACTTTAACTTAAAGATATTGATACAACTGTACATTTTAAAAATAATTCAACATACCTGAACAGCATCTTCTGACCCTGCACACTGGTGTTTATCAATTAGGTTCTGACCCATAGCAAGCACACTTTGAATTCGATCAGCATTAGCAGCAAGTTCAGCCTCGAATGCTTGATGCTTTTGATGTTTGGATTGAATGTTCGCCGGGTCTTTGTAACTTTCTTCAGTAGCCAGCTGTAGCTTTTCAGCTATCCAATTTTCCATTTCATCTGCATCTCTACTGAATTGCTGAAGTGTCTGACTCTCGCCGAGTCTAGATCGCTTTTCAATCAACGCTTCTTTTAAGTGACGCCACCTGTCCAGGACCTGTTTTCTCTTATCATCAATTAATTTGGCCGCATAATGGTCTGCAGCCATCAACTGATCAGCAAGGGTTTGCAACGCTGCAATTTTCTCTTCCTAAACAGAAATAAAACAAAAATTAAATCATAATAATACAATTTGAACAAAGATAATTTAATAAGTTAAAGTTACTAACATGGGCGTTAATGGCCTTGTCAAAGTCTTCATGTTTTTTAATCAAAGCCTCAACATTGTCACCCTTGGAATCAACTTCCTCTGCAGAAAGAAAAGCTTCCCTAGCTGACATCCAATTTTCAGCTTGTTCACAGTCCCTGTAGAACAGTTGAAGCTCCAAACACTGATCAAGCTGCATCCTTCTCGCAATCCAGGCCCTAGAGAAGCAGAAAAAAATTAAATAAACATCCTCAAATTAATTGTATTTGTACAGCTATACAATAATTTAAAAAATTTTAGTTTTTATTCAAAATTATGACAGCTAATTCTAAACTTTCACATTAAATAAGTAGAAGTGCTGACTCTTGAGATTTATAATATTTTTAGTTTTAATTTAAATTATTTTTTCAAAGAAAACATTTTGTATCCTGAATATTTGTTTATATATATATATTGGTAATAATCATCACAATGGTTAAGGCAATGACTCAGCGTTCATCATCCAAGGTTCCAGGTTTGAACCCGACATATTTACAAATGGGCTTTAAAAAATTTAGTTGATTTTATTTAAAGATTTTACCACTTAGTTGATGCATATATGTAGTACCTTCATATAGTATACACCTATAGTAATGTAACTGTCACACTGTCACGTATAACATTTATATATATATANTATGTATATGTATGTGTATGTATATATATATATATATGTATATATGTAGAAGCTGTAAGCAACAACGCAATATATAGGATGCATTTTAGAAATACTTATGCAAAAATAACATAGGTTTTAGTTTCACTCCAATAAGCGGTTTATAAAATAATAAAACAAAATTTAGATTGAAAATCTTTATCTTCATACTCTCTTTATGTTAAACTTTATGAAATGAATATTTATCAGGAAAAAAATTATGTAAAAAACAAAAAATTAAACAAACAACAGTTAGACCACATTAAAGTTGGCGATATTTCAATACCTGCGAGACACCATAGCGTGCATCTATCTCTGTGCGGTAATTCTAAAAAAACAAAATGAACTTTTGAACCCTAGTCTTTTTTTTATTTTTTTTTGTTTTAATGTATTTATTCTTTGATTTTTAAACAAAAGAACGCGGCCTCAAGTCTATCAATTTTAAGGGATCACTTAGCTTTAATTATTATTACCTGGTGCCTTTCAAGAAGGGCCTCTGCCCCAGTGACATCAGAAGCTAATTCATCACTAGACACTAAACCCATCATAGAATTTATCCAAGACATGAGGTCACGGTAATCACTCAGGAATCTCTGAAGGTCATAAGAATCAAGAAGTTTTTCTTTTCTCGAATTGGCTTTAGCTGTCAGTTGTGTCCATTCCTCATTTATGTCCTTTTGCTTTGCGTAAGTCTGCTCTGCTGTTTCTGGATGGGTCTGCATAAGCCTGTTTGCTGTTTCATCCAGTTGTCGGATCTACAATGCACATAAAAAAAATATAAACCTTGACTTCAATCAAAATGTAAATAATCACCTTGTCACCAAGTGCAGCGAGGTCTCTTTCAAGCCCTTCATGCTTTCTCTGGAGTGCTTGCACACTCCTAAGGTCTTTTCCAAGGTCATCGTTGTTTAGAGCCTCTTCTTTTTCCTGAATCCAGTCTTTTGTCTCATCCACATCTCGATGGAATCGCTGTACCTCGTGAGCTGAGCCTAACTGTGTAGCCCTCTCTTGAGTTAATTGTTGCAAACCTGTCCATTTCTCATTCAAATCCTACAATTTTTATTTATTTTGTAAATGCCTTTAAAATGATAACGGCCCAAAATAAAAGACATTAAAAATATATGCACCTTGAGTTGCGTTTGAATTTTAACAGCAGCTTCTGTCTGCCCTAGAGTCATCAACTGCATCGCGATTTCATTCATTTCGGCTAATCGAACTTCGTTCGCTTTGAGGTCGGATTGAAAATCGTCAAATTTTTTTTGCATAACCTCTACCTGCTCTAAGTCTTCTCCAATATCCTGAACCTGAGCATGATTTTCCTGCAAGTTTGCAAATTTCATAGTAATATTTTAAAAAATGTAACGTAGTATATTTTAAAAATGTAACGTGAAGATTGAAAAAGAATAAAATCACATAGGTGATATACCTTGTCCTTTATCCAGGTAGCAAGTTCAGCAGCTTCCCTCACAAGAACATATGCTTTTACTGTTTCGTTCAACTTGTTCTGTCGTTCTTTGGCAAGGTCAAGGAGATTTTTGTACTGAGTTTCAATCTGATTCTGTCTAGCTGCTATAGAGCTACTATCGGCTAAATTCTGTTGTGAGGCACTAAGACCAGCCTCCATTTTCTTGACATATGCGGCTGGGACAAAGCCCTGTCTGTCATTCACTTCGACTTTCCACCAATCCTATGAAGATATACAGTGAATTTCTATATTTTTCGTAACATCACAAACAAATTTTTTTTTTAAAGTTAATATGTTCCTTTATTCAAGGATTTAATGCATGGTCTCCAACATTATTGGTTTATGTGCAAAGATGCAACCCCTCAAAAAATATTTTAAAAAGGAGCAAATATTATTATTACAAGATATTACCCAGCACTGCATATTTTGTAAAGTTTTCCCCACCTACAAGTTATATATTTATCTCTATTATTTATTATTATTTTATTTTAAATTAATTATTATTATTATTATTATTATTATTATTACCTTATTGTTGGAATTAAGAAGAGTTAAAACATCTCCCTTCTTCATTGAGACCTCTCTGGGTGACTTTTCAGTATAGTCATAAAGAGCCATAACACATTCTTTTCCAGTGACATCGATAACAGGTGTTTCTTGTTGCTGATCATTTAAAATAAATTCTGATGAATATCAGAATGAAAATAAGAAACACATTACTTACTCTACATGATTCTGCTTGGTCTTTGAGAGCGCTTATCGTGTTTCCAAAAGCTTCTAAATCTGAAACAAGTGCTTCATGTTTCTTTAAAAGGGCTTCACTCGAATCTTCATCTTTGCCGAAATCTTGGTTCACGACCATAGGTTCTTTTTCTTTCATCCATGATTCTGCTTCATTTGCATCTGCAAAGTACTGATGGGCTTGCAACGAATCCTCCAAGTCTTCTTTGCGCTACATACAATTAAATAATTAGTTGAAATTTAATTATATTTATTATTTTAATAATGAATATTTTTGTCTCAATCTATGGAATATAATAAATAATAAGATTTTTAAAAAATTATCTCATTGTAGTCACCTGAACTGCTTTTTCCTTGAGCTGGGTCCAATGCATGGTCAACTCGTTAGTCCTCCGACTGATCTCATCACTAGCAAAATGATTATCTGCTATCATTTGGTGACCAGCTTGGCTTACTGCAGAGATGCGGCTCTCATGGTTGTTTATCTCAGCTAATACAGCCTGGTGTTTCTTCATCAAATTCTGCACCCCAATCAAGTCCCTGCCACGGTTGGTGGATGCCGCAATAGGTTCCTTCTCTCTAATCCAAGCTTCTTCATCCTCTATATCTCTGAACAATTGTTGTACTTGAAGGGAATCTAAGAGTCTTTGCTTTCTAATGCTCATTGGTTTCTGAAGGGCTGCATATCTATCTGTAACTGCTTCCTAGAATTGCAATACCGTTTAAATAAATTATTCATCACGCAAGTTTTCACAGTGAGAAAATAACCTGTTTAGCTTTAATGTTATCAGCATCAAAATGTCCCCTTTCAACAAATTGTGATGCTGCCACACGAATTCCTTCAATTCGATCCTGGTGAGAGCCAACATCTGCTTCAAGTAGAGCATGCTTTTTTTGTAAATTTTGAACACTAGTCAAATCCTGAATAAAGTGTATATATTTATATAAAAACATATTTTTTAGAATTCATATTTATATTCTAAGATAACTAACTTTTCCATAATCTTCAGAGTGAAGTTGCCCTTCTATCTCTGTAAACCAAAGTTCAATGTCTTCAACAGTTCTATTGAATTGTTGCTGCTGAGATGCTTCTTGGAGTTTTGATCCTTTTTTCTCAGTTTCTGCTTCGAGCAATTCCCATAACTTAATTATCTCCTCCATTCTTGAGCTTATACGATCTACGGTACAATTTTTTAATTAATTGTGACAGAAAAATATTAACAGAAATAGTAAACATTGGGTGAGTAGATTCACATTTTCTAATTGATGGTTCCACTCACATTTTTTTTTACAACTCCTTAATCAAACATTTGGTCTCATCACAATCCATCTTGAACTATTTAAGTGTGAAAGAGTCAATAGGTTAAACAAAAAAATTTTGTGAATAGAATCATCATCTACAAAAAGTAGCAACAGTTTAGCATGAACATGCTTTAGCCATGGCCTAACCACCTGAAAATATCACGAAAAACCGACCCCCTTGATTGATGCTGGATCGACAAACAAACGGTATCCAAACGTTCTTCAAACAATAACAAACAACACTCGAATAATCCCTGAACACTGTTTGAATGATCTGCCAACGATAAACCAATGTTCCTTTGTGTTTCTCAGATATTATTTAGCGTTACATGAACATTCCTCAATCAATGCTCCAATGTTACATTGTGTTAAATTATACAAGAAAATGTCAACCAATGAATTCTGCATTCAAAAAACCAGCATTCGAGAATCAAGAATCAAAAATTCAGTAGCCAGTTGGCTCAAGTATGTTTGTGCTTCTACAAGTCTGGGAGTCCAGACTGGTAAGACACGAAGCTCCAAGTTTTTTACAATATTTAACGTAATCACTGTAAAGTTGTTGATATTGAAAAGAAGGTACAAATAGGTATTGCTTAGACGAAACCTATATAAAACATAGTGGGGGTTGTTTTCGGAAATTTAAATAATGTTATAAATGTCATGAACACTTGTATCTTGCTAAATGTTGTGGGGCTGATTTAAAGAATTTCTACAATTTTAAACTCAGCAAGTTTGAGATATTTGCAAGGTAGAGTACATAAAAGAGATTGTGAAATTTTTCAATTCAATGTTGGTTAGGGTTTTATGTTGACTGCAGGGTGATGAACCTAAAATTGGGTCGCCAAATCATTTTGTTCTGTTTTGTTCTGTCTATCCTCGCTAGGTTGGTCACTTTTCGAACAATAGTGAAATTTCAAAGTGTCACGCCAACCCAATGATGATAGGCAAACCAAAATGATCTTTAATAATAAAATTTCATAAAAATGTCATTATGAAATGTTTCTCAGCTAGGTATGAAAATGGCTTCGTGCTTACAAACGTAGCATTTGATAAGATTTTAATGGGTTTGAATATAAAAAAATTCTGATGACTATTAAATTATTTGTTCAATAAGGAAGGTATGTACCTGACGCATAGTGATTGGAATTCAACAACCCCTGCCCTGTAGATGTAATCTCCTCCATCCTAGAGTGATTGGCATTGAGTTCCTGCTCGAAGTTCTGCTGTTTCTGAACCTTTCCATTAAGATTGGTCGGATCAAGATAACTATCATCAGTGGCAAACTTGAGTTTTTCATTAATCCACCCTTTGGTCTCATCACAATCCCTCTCGAACTGTTGAAGCGTGAAAGAGTCATCCAGTATGGACCTACGTTCACTTGATTTCTCAAGAAGAGCTGATCTTCTTTGTAAAAGCTAAAAGAAAAACATTCCTTGTAAACAATTACTTGTATACAATAAAATAATAATTTGAAGTTTGTTTTATAAATTACCAATGATCTTCGCTGTGACACATCATCTGCAGCATAATGGCCTTCGATCAATTTAGTAGCAAACTCATCAAGAGCCTTTATCTTTTCTTCTTGAGCAGCAAGTGACTTTTCAAAATCCTCATGCTTCTTAATCAATGCTTCAACGGAATCAAGAGAATCACCCAAATCATCATTAGCCAAGAATGCCTTTAAAAGTGAAATTATGCAATATGTCATTTTGTTAATAAATGCAAATTGTGGGGTTTTATCAATAAAGATATAAAAACCTTATGGCAGCCAAATGTTGATGGCAAATGTTTAAATTTATTTTGACATTGAGGAATTAACAAGTAGCTAGAATTTCAATTTCAACCCTCCTACTGGCAGTATTTTTTTTTAAATTTTACTTTTTAAATTATAACCTGCTAGAAGGTAAGCTGCATTGTGTGTGTTAATATTTGTAAAACAGAAAATTGATTATTTTTTATTTATAGTGAAAATATCACCCTCTTGGCTAGTAGTTACATAGTCACAGACCCATTACCACCCTGGAATTCCTGACACCTTCCCACTACCAAAACAGCAATATCATCATAGTAGTTCAATACTTCTACACTCTACTGCCATTTGGCTGGCCGGGTTAGACCTCTAATGACAATAAAAACTATAATATTGTACGTACCTCTTGTTTAGCCATCCAAGTGTCTGCTTGTTCTGTATCCCTATAAAAAAGTTGTAAGTCCATGCATTGGTCATAAAGGAGTCTTCTTTCATTCCAAAGTGATATCAATGCTGTTTTCTCCGACTCAAGCATAGCTAGCTTTTCTTTTACTTCAGCTGCAGCGTAATGGTTTCTCTGCAAGAGCACTTCACCTGCTTCTGCTGTTGACTTAAAACTGTCCTCTCTTGCGTCAATTTCTCCCTTGAATGTATAATAGATTTTAGTTAAATTTGAATGTGTGAATGTGTAATATCATACCTTGTGTTCTTGGTGTCGTTCTAAGAGAGCTTCAGCCCCTGCAACGTCCTTTGCCAATTCATCAGCGGAAATTATTGCTTTCATATCATTTATCCAAGAAATTAAATCACGAAAATCTGCCAAGAACCTATGGAGGTAGTATGATTCATTAAGCTTCTGCCTTCGCTCTTTAGCTTTCGCTGTCAGTCTCTCCCAGTAAGAAACAATCTCGGCTCTCTTTGCTTGAATTTGCTCTGCGTGATCAGAATGTATAGCACACAATCTGTCAGCTTCCTTCCCCAAAGTCGAAACTTTATCTTCTAGAGCTGCAAGGTCTCTTTCAACTCCTTCATGCTTGCGCTTTAGAGTATATAAATATATATTATTTATGTTATTTATTTTTTTAAATTAGATTAGGAAAATACGTACTTGCAAAGTCTGCACACTTGCTAAATCCCGCCCATAATCATCAGATGAAAGAACTACATCTTTCTCGGCAATCCATGCTACAGTCTCATCAGCGTCTCTATTCAGTCGTTGGATTTCATGAGCTCCAAAGAGCTTCTCTTGCCTCATGAGTGACTGCTGTTTAAGACGCTGCCAGGCCTCATTCAGCTCTTCCTTTCTCCTTAAGATAGTCTCTCTTTCAGGATGCCCGTCAGACATAAGCTTGTCGGCCAACTCATTTACTTCAGTAACACGATAGTCCTGTGAGGCCATATCCTTCTGGAATTCATCGAACTTCCTTTGGAGAACCTCAACATGCTCCAAGTCTTGTCCAAATTCATCAGTCGTCACAAACATTTCCTGCACATACAAAATGCACCAAATACTGTAAGGTGGATTTCTTATATTCCATTAGAACTACAATAAATGTGAGGTCGTTTATTTACCTTGTCTTTAATCCAGAACATAACTTCATCACATTGTCTCAAAAATTGCACCAAAATAAGGGCTTGATTGAGTTTCATTCCTTTCTCAGCAAGCTTTGAAAGAAGGAGCTCCCACAACTTATGAAGCTCATCAAGGCGCTGTCGTATAGTTTCACTTGCATAATGTCCCTGATTAATCATTTCCAATCCAGTGTAGTCAAGTGTTACAATTGCATTACTGTGTGCTGATACTTCAGCCTCAAATGCCTGGTGTTTCTGAATTTTTGCCTAAAATAATAATTATAATTATTAATTAAAATAAAAATTATGGATTTGTTGACTGTCTTTTTCAACATTATATTACCTGCAGATTTGTTGGGTCTTTATAGCTCTCATCAGACGCAGCTTGGAGTTTTTCGTTAATCCATGATTCAAGCTCATCTGCATCTCGTTTAAAATACTGTGAAACTCAAATCATTAATATTCAACATGTACAATCTTCAGAGTATTTTTAATACCTGGAATCTTCTTGAGTCCTCCAACTTTTGTCGTTTCGCTCGTGCTTCCGACTTAAAGTCACCATAGCGATTGAGGACTTGCTCTCTCCTTTCTTGGATGTCGTCAGCAGTCTCAAGAATCCTCACCTCCTTTGGTGTTATAGTAGGATCCATTGCTCCGGAGTACAGCTGCAAAACATTACCATTAAATTTTTTTTGCCAATAAAAAAAATATTAAGAAGAAAAGTTTGATTGTGGGTAATAAGAATGTGTCCATAGGAGTCTATAATAATGTCTATAATTTAGGAATGAAAATATTAACAATGAAGGGAGCAAATAAACTATTAAAAATATTTGTCTAAACAAGAGACTCATAACAGTTTTGACTAAGCCCGTTCACTTAAAACTACATTGAATGTTAATGAGTATATGAAAAAAAGTGTCCTCACAAAGAACTCATATTTAAAATGGTGTATAGAAATACACCTGGCATGAAAAAATACTAAGTTTGTGAATTTGAAGTACGCAAAGTGTAGTAGAAGGCCAAGGTAGTAGGTAGAGTAATGTAGGCATCTAAGATTTTGCATCATAATCATAGATGAAAAAAATATTACACTTCTAGTTTATATAACTATAAAATCTAAAAACTTTGAATTTAATTAAATTATTAAAACGCAACAAAGAATCAAGTTCATTTTGATATATGAATTGATTAATAAAACCATTACTTTATTGAAACAGATACTTAAAAATCTTGTGCTGCTGTTAATTATTTTTTGTGAGGATCAATCTGCCTAGAAATAAATGATTACTTATTGTAGTTAAAAATAGTGTATTATTCATCATCAAGGGTGAAACAGCACATTTTGAATAGCGTTCTTTCACATACTCAAAGACAAAAATCCGACACTTTTATTTTGTTACTTATTTCAACAAAATTTATTGTTATATTAATTACAACATAGTTATTTTAATGTAAACCAAAATTAAAATTAGTTTAAAAATTACTGAGTTTTAATAAAAATTATTTTATTTAATTATAATGTCTTGAAAGAATATCCATCAAAACACCAGAAAATCATTTAGTGATAGATTAAAACTTAACTAACAATTATTACCTGGTTTTGCTCTTAATATGTTATTAAGAGCAAAACTAGGTACAAAAATTGTTAATCAAATTTTAATCATTCACTAAATGATCCTCGATGTTTCAGTAAATTTTCTTTCAAACCATTATAATTAAACATTTTTATTAACACTCCTGAATTTTAGATATCGTTTAATTTAGGTCACAATAAAATATGTATGTTGTAAGTAATATAACGATAAAATTGCAGATTGATTGAAATTAACAATAAAATTTGACCTCCTTTTTTTTATGTAGTGTATAATTTGGTAATTACCAATCATCCACTCGGTAATTACATTTAACCAACAGGCAACACAAAGAAACCTCACAATTTCATTCATACGCATAGTTTTTGTGGCTTCATTTGGTAATTATCAACAAAAATTGTGCAGTGATTTTGATTTATAGTTTGGCAAATTTTCAGGACTCGATATAAAATTATATTTCTTTAGAGGAATACAATAATATCATTTAAAAATTTAAACAGCTCTTGTAATTAAATGGTTTAATTATTTACTTGTACTTATTTATTACATGTAATCTAGATAATAATAAATCAAGCAGGACAAAAGATAGTCTGTTCCCTCTTCATCAGAAGTAAGCTATACCTATAGTGATTATTAAATACTTCAGTGGATCAACATAATTTTTTATTAAATCTATTTACTTTTTTAAAAAATATTTATTTTACTTGTACTCTATTCTTTTTTTTTTTTTTTTTTCCATCGTCTTTATTGAAATCTTTTCACCGTGAAAGACAAAGAGAAGAAAACAAAACTGGAAGTGGTGCTGATGAAGTCTACAAATTTTGTTTGTTTTTAGAGACAACTTTGATTCGAATTATTATCCCCAACCCATTAGTTTGACGTGAGCCAAGGATGGCCAATGTGTTGGTGCCCAACATTTGGCCAATATATTGCCTTTCATTGGCCAAGATTTGCTTAGTGTTTATGCACCTTAACAAACTGTTACAGAAGAAGAAGAAGAAAAATAACTTTATTGAGGACTGGTGTCCCCTAAGAAAAATACACATGAAATAAATAAAGTAAGTTCCTTCTATGAAATTAAAAATAATAGGAAATAAAAATATTGGCACAAGGCGCAAGCTTTAAGAAAAATAACAAGAATATTAAACAAAAATATCAAATATTAACGTAAAGTCTCTGTTTGGAGGGAGAGGAGGTGATTATACAAGTGGGATTTGAAAGAGTTCCAGAGTTTAGGGGCTTGGATTAGAAAAGATCTTTTGAAAGTATGGGTTGTATGTTACAAAAGGATAAGGTCAATTGCGAGTGTGATGTGAGGAGTTGAACTAGAGAGAATGGGTGATGTAAAGTTTGGGGAAAAGAAAGAAACCTAGGAAATACTGTGCATGAAAAGAGGGTAGAGCCAGGAAAGTTGGGAATATAACCCCGACACCCGGGACTTCGGTGGGGTGCCAGAAACAAATCTTACACAACAATTTATAATCTGCTTCAATCATGCATTCCCCCCTCGAGAGACGGCCATAAGCCACACAGCGGTAATCAAGGAAGGGACGTGGGAAGAGGCAAGGAGTTCGCAGGTGGAGAAAGGTGTCAGGACCGACAAAATAGGCTGAGGGAGGCGATACAATAGCGGCAAATTTGGGAAATGTGAGGATGCCAGGAAAGATTTTGGTCAAAGACTACTCCTAGGTTTTTAACAAAGGAGCAGAAAGGAATGGGATGGTTTTTTTACCATGAGAGGTAGATATTGGGGAGTAAATTATGGACCTAATAATTATGGTGGTGGATTTTGATGGATTGAGGGCTAGGGAATTTTTACATGCCCATTCATTGATGGAATTTATGTCTAAACAGACAGTATGTGAGTAGAACCATATTTTCCAAAAAGTGCCCCTTTTTTGACTAGATTATTTTCTCAATAAATTCTAGGTTTCTTAACGGTATGCACTCAACAATAATTAATAATGTATGTTAATATAGTATAAAATCAATCAACATTACTACGATTAGCGTAACTACTTATAAATCTTTAAGTGTTTGGTATTAATTTCCAACAGATCTAATTTTTAAGAACATTCACAGTCACACCCAAAGATAAGAATGGCAACAGACAAACGACAAAAAAATGTAACACAACTTGAACGTCTGCAAGTATTAGAATCTATTTATAATATTTAAACATAAAACTAGTAAGCATTTATTATGTAAGCATAATTACGGAAGTGAGCGTGCTATTTGTGTCGGGATGAAACTTATCGATTTTGTCGTGTTTGCCTTTGACGTTTAATGAAGACAAGGGCTTACATTAGTTTAAAGGAAAGGCGAGAAATGGGTGTGGTCAGACTGAAAAGTAGAAAAGCGGTGTCCTGTTCCTACCTCGGAGGCTCTGTTCTGTCTGGACGTCCGATTTCAATTCCAGGCGGAGTGGAAAAGCACCTCGAGAAGAAATGAGTCGGGATCGCAAAGGAAATCCCTTTTAGAAATTTGAAGACAAATAACGAGAGGTCGAGTGCGATATGGCGGCCGAGACAGGAGACGTGACGTCCACAAAACAGGGTCGCGGTGTTGCCCACTTCCTCGCCAGTCGGAGTCAAGCGCTCGCCGCAGCGCCCCCCTCCCTCTGGCTAGAGAGGAAATCGTCAATTGACCCACTCCGCTATCTTCACAGCCGGTGGGTGTGGGAGTTCCCCTATTTTTAGATTCAGTCTAATCTCTCAACTCGAGTAATAACGTAATATCCAATTCAATTTCTACCTTTTAAAAAAAGCGAGAAAAATTCCAGTTAAGGCAGTTTAGATCTGAACAGTCGAAATAACCAATTCGAAATCCGGGACGTCCCAAAGGGTGTTATGACTGCAGTTTACAAGTCAAAAGTTAAGGGTCAATGGATACAGGTCTGGACTGATAAACATGAAAACTAACTCCGGGAAATAAAGGACTCTGTACAAGCATGGCCTACTTCATACAGGAATAGAAGAAGTGGTTCTTGCAGAGTTGAGGATTGGACACGGTAGACCCACTAAAAGTCATTTGGTGGCGCGAGAAGCACCTCCCATTTGCGGATGTGCTATCAGATCATCATAATCAAACATATACTTACGTCATGCACATTATACACAGCCCATAGACTTCTGCACTCCTTGCCTACAAGCATCCAAAAAATACTAGACGATAACACGATAGTATACGCAATTTGTTTAATTTTCTAAAACAACAAATCTACTTGACAAAATATGAGCTTTTCACATTGTTTGTCCTTCTCTTTATCCCTTATTTTGTGCTAATAAAATATATTAAAAGGAAGAAGGTGGGAACAAAAAGGGGAAAATAAATAATGGATAAATGAATAAAAGAAGTAATATAATAGAATATATCCCGCGTCTTGCGCGTGTACCTTTCAGATAGTGAGATAGTCATTGGGACAACCATGACCCTTGGTGGTTGCGTTCCAAAAAAAAAAATTCGAACCAACCCAGTGAACCACAACCACCACAAATTACATGAAGGAGAAAGATGGTGTGAATTTGGTCATTAACCACCATTGATAATAATTAATTACAGTTCGTGGTCCGATTGGCCGAATAACGTTTTTCAATAAATTAATCTTTATGTAAGGTATTGGTTGAAATGAAAAAGTCAGTGTCACAAGCGGGATTCGAACCCACGGCCCTCGGCTAAATACGCCAAGTAGAGCACTTGGTAGAGCAGCGGCGTATTTAGCCGAGGGTCGTGGGTTCGAATCCCGCTCATGACACTGATTTTTTTATCTCAACCAATACCTTACATAAAGATTAATGAATTGATAATAATGCTTTATTGAACTTGAGAAAAATGACAATGTGCTTTCAATGAATTTTGCGGACATGGATCTTGGACGCGTCTTCCAGAATCCAGAGGTCGTTGGTAAAACAATCAAAAAGGAAAAAACACAGAATAAAATAAGAATAATAGTAGACTCGGAAATTAATGGAAAGAAAAGAAAGAAAACAATACAAATCAACATTTTTTCCTTTATTTCCCGGAGTTAGATTTCATGTATATTAGTCCAGACCTGTTACCATTGACCCTTGTAAACTACAATCTTATCACCCTTTGGGACGTCCCTGATTTGAAGGCCTGTAATGGCTGCTTCTTTTGCAGCTTTATCTGCCAAATGGTTTCCCTTAATATTTACATGCCCGGGAACCCAGACGAAATAAACGCTCCTTCCCGGCAGTTGGAGGCTCCCCAGTGACGCCAGTACCTCCTGCACATTGGGGTCATCTGAAATAACCATCCCTAATTAAATTCCTTAATTTACTCATATCTATAAGTCTATGCATGCCTAGCGTAACGAATTAAGGGCTGCGAATTGACAGATCAACTCTGGGGAGAGTGAAACATCCGCGATGAAATAACCGAATCTCACCCAGAGATGAGCACTCCGCTAAGAAATGGAATACAGTTTCAATAGAACTGTGTGGTGATTAGTGACCGTTAATCGAAGTTATGGTACCGTCTTCCAGAATCCACAGCATCTGAGTCAGCAAACTTCACTTCCATATAAATAGGGCTCAGGCGCTAGGACCGACAGTCTTCCGTTAGTCTTCTATTAAGTCTTACTCTTAGTCTTATGCTAGACGCAGTGTTATGCTAGTTGTTGGCCGGTATACTTGTTGTATAAAATTGTATTCGTTATTATAAATAAAGTTTTTTTTTGGACTTTTATTATAACGGATTACATAACTTCGATAATTATTTAGAAATCGTGAGATGCGGTCTAGTGTGATGTAGGTTTCAGAAAAACATTTTCTTTATCGTGCCAAAGTTCCGATCTTTATTGAGATCATCTTCAGGGCCTGGGATTTACAAACATTGTTTACATTTAACAAATACATTTTGTATGTGGAAAAGTGAATTTATACAATGTAAAATATATTTTTTATATATTCAATCAATTTCTACTCACTCAAAGTGTTTGTCTTCTGTGTAATTGTGCCATTCTTGCGTGTTGAGAGTGCCAGTGAGATTTTGCTATTTTGTGTTTATATACTTGGATTTAGAAGGGGTGGGGAAGGAAGTCGGTATAGAAAAGACATTTTTGTATAAGGCGTCGGCTTCTTTGAGGTGAAAAGAGCCGATGAAGGGAAAAAATGTGTTGGTAATGGTTCGGCCAGATTATCCTTTCAGGATTATATAGAAAGGGATAAATAGGAAAAGGAAAGCTAAATTGTTGGGAAATTAGACTATGTGAAAAATATTTGATGTGTAGAATGTAATACGATGTTATCTGTATTGAATTTGATTAATGATTGAGTTTACATGTATCTGTTCTGTAATTCATGCTGTGTTTATCTCTGTTGATATAAACCATTTCTAAGAAATTACGTTTAGGTTTGTTTTGTTCTGTAATTAATGCTGTGTTTATCTCTGTTGATATAAACCATTTCTAAGAAATTACATTTATGTTTGTCTTGTTCTGTGTGTAATACTTTTGGATTTTTGAAGTCGAAATTGTGTTGGTGTTCAAGATGGTGGGTAGCGAGTGCTGTAGGATTTTGCTTAGGTTTTTTGCAATCAGATATGTTGCTTTACTCTCTTGTCCAGAAGCCGACGACCGGCATTCTTCGTGATGTTGATTTTTAATTTGACTAATAAGAAATGAAAAATAATTGTGCCAGTCACAGAAGTTGTCCAAGTATTGGAGGAAGGGGGGAAATTGTACTTTTCAAATCAGTATGCAAACCGTTAAATTTTAGACTTCATTATCGCCAAAGTTGTAATTTTGGAGTATCTAGTATCGTAAGACATAAGAACTTCACTATACAGGAGTAGTTAAGCTTAAGTGTATACTCTCTTCTAGGCGCTCGCAGCACCATATTCTCCTGAGTTGCTGGTGGCGGGCAGTTGCTGCAGGTTAACTCAAAGGGGCGGTAGCCGAGTGGTTAGGCGTCAGACTCTCGGCTAGTAGCCCGCGGTCGTGGGTTTGATCCCCACCGTCGACTCTGGACTTTTTCTGACGCCTAAGGGGACCGGTGGCCGCAATTGAAAGAAATTGACACGGCACTCATCAATGGAAGGACCGGGATCAGATCTCAGCGACCCTGAATTTGGTCCCAACTCCCTTCAAAAAATGAGTTTCTTCGATGGAAGAACACCGGGGACTCAAATTCACACTTGTGTTGCGAGTCCCCAAAAATGGAGCCAGGATAAAGTACAAAACAGCTGCAGTACTCAGGAGGAAACTCCTCCAGTTCCTGGGACCTTCATATTTTTACAAATTTCAGCACAGAAAATGGAAAATAGTGGAAAAAGTACTGCATTCAGAAATATAGCAGAATAAAAAATTACCGACCCTACTTTTCTGCTTATAACAGGAACTCGGACGGTTACCCGACTGGTGACGCGTCCACCCCTACTCTACTCTTTAGAGATCAGATGTATCTCCGTCTCTAGAATTCAAGAGGTGAGCAGTTTCTTTTGTTTGTAATTTTGTATATTCTGCAGTAAACACTCAAGCTTGTCTGTTTGTATTTTATTTTATTGTTTTGTTTCAGAACATCGGATTTGGCATGTTATTATGATACTTCGTATATTAAACAGATTTGCTTCTAAAAAACTGGCTTTTCCGAACCCATCTCGAAAATGTGAGTGTTATACACATTACTTTTTACCCACATGGAGATTGTTGTTAAGCGGTTTTTTTGTACTTCCTCAGAAAAATCAGCTTTAAAAAAATTTTTCATTTTCGTAAAAATGAACTGTTATGATTAATAATAAAAAACATAGCTTTTTAAAAATAAATTTACAATAGATAGCTGTATATTTGTGCTAATAAAAGTTTTGAAACAAAAACAAAATTGGCATCTTTCTTCCCGGTGAATTATGAAGCCCCAACTTCACTTATTCCACTGTATGGTAAACTTTCTTTTAAGTGTAAGAATTAATTGGAAAAATTGAATTGTAAAGCACACAAATGTGCATTGGAAAGGGCTACATTTTATTGAAATGGTTTGAGGTGGGTGAGTAAGGCAATTACCTTTTTTAGAAAAAAAAGAACATTTGTGAGCAGAACCATCTTTTTGAAAAAGTAACTACATTTCATTTTTAATGGTTACTCTTGACTTGGGAAAAGTTCAAATAGAAATGGAAATGCTGTATAAACAGTATGCTTAACACCTACCTGTTGTGGAATTGCAGACAACGGGTCAAACCAATTTACAATACCCACGAATTCCATTTATATACTAAATCTATATATACAATGTTCGTATATGTGTTAATCATAAAACTACTGAACTGATTTTGATGAAACTTTCACTCTTTGTTTTTATTAGTGCCGGGCTGGTTTAGAGTCTATAAAATGGGCATCAGGATTTACAAAAAAGAGAATAACACTTTTTATTATCCCCTTGGCATCAAGTTATAAAGCGATATATAATAATAATAAAAGTGTTTTTATTAACAAGTACAATATTATACATTCCTTTCTTTATTCCACGTGCTAGAAGGAAAGGAACAACCAGATACACAATCCCGACTATACAATAGGCAATTCAACAAGTTCCTTTCTGGACTTTTTAAGTCAAAAGTGCTGTCCACTTCAAACTAGGAGGAAAAAAGCAATATGTCTGATGCCATGTATGTGTAAATAATGTAAAAATATCAGTGATCTAGTGTGATAATTAATTTTAAATTATAACGATATTTATTAAGTAACAATTTCTCCTATAATGAATACTTTGATAAAACCAAGGGGTCAATATGATGTCTCAAATTGTTAAATGTGAAATATTTCTATACGTACACTTATGTAAAATTCTTTGTATATAGTGATTCAAAAAAAAAAATTACACTGGAAACATTTTAATAAAATGACCATTAACAAATACTTATTTAGGTATAGGGTACACACTTGAGAAGTTAAATTCAATTAATAAATTGTATGTGTATTGCTCGACAGCATTTAACTAAACGGCCAAGTTCCTTCCATTTAAATATTCAATAAACTACATAAATTTATTTAATTTACATTCGGGCAGAGCCCATTTAATACTTATAAGAAATAGTAAAAATATAATAGATTTAAATTAAATTATACAAACATTTTCTTAAGTACATTAACATATTATACTAAAAATATTGAAAAAATTAATCAAATTACAATTACTTTGCAATATACTATTAATGGTAATATGAACATGTTAAACTTAACATTATTGAAAACTAAATTAAATATAATGATTATTCAGAGATCGTGAGATGGTGTGACGTAGGTTTTAGAAAACATCTTCTTTATCATTACAACGTTTTGATCTTTATTGAGATCATCTTCAGGGCTAAAAATGTTTGTTTTCCGTATGTGCTTTTTCTAAAACCTACGTCACACCAGACCGCATCTCACGATCTCCGAATAATCATTAACTAACGGTCACTAAACACCCATACATTAAATATAATATAGCGAGTAATAGAAATATGTAAAATTTAGAGAAAAAATATATATACCTATATAAAAATATAACGGAGAATAATATTGCTTAACAGGAAATACAAAAAAAGAAAAGAGTTACTGGAAATGATGAATGGTGGAGTGAGTGCGGAGTTCAATCCTTTAGTAGTAGTAAGTACGCACTTACTGTGAGTAGAAACTATCTTTTTAAAAGGAAAATTGCTGGCGATTAATTTTGGAAAAATTTCTCGGAAAATTGTCTTTTAATATCGGAGATTGAGCAGTTGAAAAAATCTATTTGTGAATTATTGGCATCTTTCAGTATTCTGGTTAATTTTAGTGAACTTGAAAAAATCGGCGTTTAGGCAAGGAATGTGGAAGGTTTGGCAGGACTAGTGGTATAATTTGGGACAGTGAAGGAAACAGAATGAAGGAGGTCTGGACAGTCTATACTATGGAGGATTTTATGGAAATGTCAATATTCTAGATTTATTAAAATAAAGTAGCTGGTACTTAGGATAGGGCACAACGCAACAGAATGATAAACACCTTCATCCTCCCCACAGTCACTCAACAGGCACATTTTTATGCTATTTAACTAAACAATATTTATTAACTCACTACTTCTAACCTTTATTAGCCAACTTGCTTTTATTTTGGATTTACATTTTTGCTTACACTACCCAAATGTTTGTAGAGAGGATGACGAGTACTGTTTTCAGCTGTTAAGTTTATAATGATAATAATAATAATACTTTATTTCCTAAATATAGGTATAATACAAAAAAATAACAAGTATATACAATTTGGAATTATTCCAGTCCATCAGCCGTTGATTGACCTGACAATATATTTATTCTTCTCTTCTTTCACACTCCCCCTCCCTCAAAGAGCATTTGAAGATTTTCAAGTATGAAATATAAAGAGGGGGGGAAAAGAATAAAAAATTAGAATATAACATTTAAATAGGTAAAAATACAAATTTGTGTGTAAGTAAACATGTAAAAGAGAAGAAAAGCAAGACAAAAGGAACAAATAAAATACAAACAATTGTAATACAAATAATTTTAAAGTGCGAGTGAGAAAAAAATTAAATTGGCGATTAGAAAGTATCATGCAATGTGTGCAAGTTTAATGATCTTAGTCTATAATCAATAAGCATCAAATTTTTAATTTTATCTATTAAATTCACAATTTGTATTTTATCATGCAATACAAATATTATATTCATACTACACTTCTCACAGAGTTTATATCATTGTACCAAAACAACTTTCGATTGATTTTAATTAATTTTATTTTTTAATCTAAGGTATTGGTCGAGATGAAAAGGCTAGTGTCATAAAAGGGATTCGAACTTACAATCTTGGGCTAAATACACCACTGATTTACCCCCTAGCACTAGTGGATTTGAATCCCACTCATGACACAAGCTTTTTCATCTCGACCAAGCTTTAGATTTAAAAAATGTAATTAATTAAAATAATTAATATGGTCAATTATGACTATTAAATACCATATGGAATTTCTATTGATTGTTTTACTTATGATTTTTCCTTCTTGAAACTGTTGGGGTCAAAATATAAGAAAAGTTTGTTTTACTATTTTAGGATATCTTCTAGGTGAGCTTAGTTATTTATTCATATAGCATAAATTTAATTTTACTGTAAACAAAAATACTAGGAAAAGTCTAGATTCTAGATAAATGATATAATCAGGCTAAATATGTATAAAATGTATGCATAAAACAAGCATACACTAAAGTTCTGCCCCCTCAAGCAATGGCCAAAAAGGCAAGTCTGGAAGAAGCGATAACCTATGGGGACACCAGGATCTAGCCCAGCAAGCTAATACACATGACCGTTTGATAGTAAACCAAGGGTGGACAGGGGTTACATAAAAGAAAAAATAGTCACATCCATCATGATATAATCCTCACTAGGAAACTCAAAATTATTACCAACTAAAAATAATAGGTAGTAAACAATATAATTTATTTTATGAGTTTTAAGAAAAATAAGATTATTAAATGCTGTGTTTTAGATATTGTAATGTAAGAATGACATGAATAAGCAAATGATGACATGATTTATCTATTATTTAAATAATACTTTGAAGTTGGAACATTATATTTTAAAAAAAAATCTAATTTTTGTTTTAGTTTCAATTATGGGAAGTGACTGGCCAACATCTTATAAGTTCATATGGATAGATTGTGAGGCAAGTAAAAAAAGTATCAAAACAAAAAGTTTAAAGTTTCTTTGTTTTAAACAATTATTTGCACCAAAGATGACAGGACTAAACCATGAGGTGGATACTTTGTTGGAAGTTGCATGCATCGTTACTGACAGTAACTTGAATGAAATGTCTGAAGGTTTACGTGTTGTAATTCACCAGCCTAAGGAAATATTAGAAAAAATGAATGAGTGGTGCCAAAAGACCCATCATAAGGTATTACTGGAATAAAAAACAGCCCCTGGCATTATGACATGTTATGTATTTTTTGTTTTAAGACTGGATTATATCAGGCATGTCTTGAGAGTAAAAGCTCTATTAAAGAAGCTGAACAACAGCTCCTAACTTTTGTCAGAAAACATACCAAAAAAGGTAAGCAAGTTAGAAATTTATTAACACTACATTATTTCCACATGGATTTGGTGATATTATTACGCTTTTCCATAACATTATTAAAAATTAATATTATATAAATAGTATCAATTGAATAAGTAATTTAATAAAACATTCATTTTTTTTAAACAAGGGATCTCAACAGCAGAAGTCATATCAACCCTTGGGGTGTCATTTTTTTTAAACAAGGGATCTCAACAGCAGAAGTCATATCAACCCTTGGGGTGTCATTTTTTTTAAACAAGGGATCTCAACAGCAGAAGTCATATCAACCCTTGGGGTGTCATTGTTTTTGAAAAAAAAAAAAAAAATCCTATTTGTAAGTATGTCCAGTGCCCCTGGATTTGAACCCAGGACCTTTACCTTACAATGATGAGCGCTGTATCAATGTCTTAACCGTTGCAGCTAGCGATGCCCCATTGTAAATTATTATATGTAACGATATTATATATTGGAAAAGCTTAATATTACCCAAACTCCAAAAATATAAATTAAAAAGAAAGGAATTACTAAATAACAACTTAATTTTTCAGGCAAATGCTACATTGCTGGCAACTCTGTGTATATGGATGTATTGTTCTTAAAGAAATACATGCCTGAGCTTGTCAACCATGCCCATTATCGTCTCTTGGATGTTAGCTCTTTGAAAATTCTTTCTAGGTAAGGCCAATCAATTGAATTTGTGTACATTTTTTTTCTTTTTCTTTTTTTTTCAGTTGTTGGTACAAGTGCTCCTACGATAAAAAATATTTGCATGAAGCAATGAGTGATATAAAAGAAAGCATAGAAGAATTAAAATATTTGAGAGAAAATATATTTAAATAGTTTATAAATTAACAATTTGTACAAAAAAATCAAACGTGAAGAATAATTTTGAAGGTAATATTTATGGTGTTGATTGTTTTTTATTAAGATATATTTGAAAGTACATCTTTTTATTTATTGTGTCATTATTGAAAAAAGAAATATGCCTAAAAACACAGATGCTGAACTGGTTTTGGGTTAGCATGAGTTCACTGACTAGCAGACCAACACCCAGCATCAACTCATGTGGCATAAAAGAAATGTTCCACTCTACATACATACATATATNTATATATATATATATAATGACGGTTCCGTGATTTACTGATAGACAATGCACAGATCAAACTGCTGGATCAAAGGGCTGAAATTTTGAGTGCATTCCTACAATGACATGAATACCTGCTAAGAAAGGATTTTTTGAAATTCCATCCCTAGGGGGATCAGATGGATAATTTATTACCACGTTTAGACCGAAGTGGACAGTAAAAGAGAAGAATTTGAGAAATTATATTAGAAAGCCATGCAAGCATTCTGCATCGCATTAGAAAGGTACATTAAAAGAGTCCCACATGACAAAAACACGGGTAAAAGATAGTTTAAATATAACAAAACCGTACTAGATAGAGTGAAAGCAATAAATAATCCAGTCTGACGATCACTGATTTATTGACATGCCTGAGTTGTATGCTCAAATTTTAAAATAGCTTTCACTTTGCTTAATTAATTTTATATAATTAATTATTGGTTCAGTTGAATTTTAAATTGTTAATCATAGAGAAAATCAGTAGGTGAGGAGAGATAAGGGGTTGCAGTTATCCAAACTGAAAATGTGTGACTACTCTTAAATGTTAGCTTTAACAAGGCTGTTGGGTGTATCTTGGATTATTCTTGGAACATGGAGATATCCGATCTACTCTGTATCTAGACAACTAAGAAGTCAGTAATCAACGCATAAGCCAACAATTTTTAATATCTATATAGTGTAACTCAAACATGAAAAATACCAAGAAATATAGTTCATTTGCCCAAATTATATACATTTTTATTTGCCCAACAGATCTTTAAGATAATTCTCTTTTGTTTAAGTTACAAGTTAAATAAAAGTCTAGAAATAATGTGATTGCACGTAGTGTGGTAGTTTGTATTTTTTAATTTTTCTAGTAAGTCCTAATGTCAATCTTGGGTCGTTCCATTTTGGAATTGAAATAATATAATATAAAGAAATTATCCGTGTGCATGCAGTAGACACGTTTGTTTGATTACCTATTGGCAGACTATGATCTGAAACAACCATAATAGGTTTGATAGATACTATTTTAGCTGGCAAAAATCACCGTAATCCAGAAACTTTGTTCTAATTTAATTATATAAAATGTATCTCACACTTACTCAAGTTTTAACTATAAGCTTTTGGGTGGTAGCCAAGTGATCAGCGTGATAGACACTTGGCTTGTAGACCCCACGGTCATCGGTTTGATTCCCATCACCCTTAGCCCTTTTTTCCACACACCCCTTCCTCCAACTATTTATATTATACTATTATATTAATATATATTGAAACAAATACATACATACTCTGCTATATGCAAGTTCATAAGGCCATTAAGTGCTTGGTTCAATCAGTTAGGCATAACAAAAACATATTAGTAAGAAAAAATTAATCAATATAAAAAATACTTTTTTAAATTAAAATTATTTTTTTAATTTTTTTTTTTCTCTGGATGTGTTTTTTTTTTTTTAAAAAAAGCTCATTTGTAGGTATATCGTGTTTGAAGTTAGGGCTGCTGGATACAAACTGAGGACCTTTACCTTATGATGAGCGCTATGTCAACATCTAAACCATTGCATCCATCTATGTCCCCCTATCCATTGTTATTAGTTATTATTATAGTGTTATTACAATAAATTAATTTTTAGTATGTGTAAAATATAAACGTACTGAGAAAAATTCCATAATTAATCTATTTTTTTATGATTTATTGAATTTTTTGGTTCATTAAAACTTACAGAATAGGTCATGCAAGGTTGACACAGGTGTCCAGCAAGCAGAGGAATGTTGCTTGATAGGTCCCACCTATCCCCTAATTGAAGGGTGCAATTCCTTGGCTTCATAGTCCATACAGAGAGTGCACAGGAATGCCACCTTATTCGAGAATTGCTCTTAGAGGAAACAGGGTGTTCTATTGTATACAATAATAAATGTGTATACCATGCTTGTGTTGAGAGTGAATGTATTTATTAGTATGAATGTGTGTTGTGAGAGGTCGATGATGGAATATCAAGTGGCCATTGACCCTCCTCAATTAGGTCGGTTTTATAATTGTGTAAATGGTGATGGAGGAATGTCAAGTACTTCACTACCCTAATTGAGTAAATGGCATGTAAATAAGAGTGAATGTATTTAAGATTGAATGTGAGTAAAAATGGGTTAGGTGCTGAATTAGGCTAGCTGTTGACAGCAACCCTCCCCCCGAGCCCAGCCACAATGGCTGGACAGTTAAGACTGAGGTCTAGCCCCTGGGTGAGGGATTCTTGCGTCTGCCAGCAATTTATTGTAAATGAAAAAAGCTGTAATTGTCAGTGGACTGCGAGAAGTGAATAGGCTCAACTCAGCACATGTTTGTTTGTATGTATGTACATGTGCAGATTTATGCCTATTTAAATTCAAAATCCAAATCCATTAAAACTTTATATAAAAAATAAATAAGATAAATCAATCTTTTCACTTATGACATTGACTTTTAATTTAAAAATCAAAAGCAACAAATATTAGGGTTACTTGACCAAAACTAAAATACTCATGGTTTAGTTTTTCTTGATAGAATTATTTGTTTGGTAAAATAATAAACTAGTAAATAAAACTTACACAAAACTTGTATGTCATAAACCATTTTAATGTCATTTAGGAGCAGTTTTTTCAAGCCAATTCTGCATGTCTTTAAGTTTACTTTCAATTTCTGATCTGGGAGCAATCCGTTGGATTGGTTGTTCAGGTTTAGTTATGGAAAAATTGACATACGGCTTATCAGTTCCTACAAGATCAGCCACCGCTGAACAAACAACATAAATATATTTTGATAAGTTAATAATAATAAAAATTATTTACCAGGGAGAGTATTTATTGTGGTAATTAATGAGTTATCCATCTGAATGTTAGCTTTAACAAGGCTGTTGGGTGTATCTTGGATTATTCTGGTAAAGGTTTGTCCAAGGAGTCTGAGATGGACCATCTTCTCCCCTAAAAGGGCTTTAGTCCTATAAAGAGACGCTTCCATTTCCGTTAAATCTCTGTCTTGCTACATTCATAATGGGATAGAACAAATATTTTAGCACAATTTGGAATGTATATGTTGTTTTAAAAAGAATACATTGTATGTAATAATATTATTAGCGTCTTTATCACTAATGTACAATATTTAAAAGTACTAAAACATCTACCTTTTTACATTGTAAGTTTTATAATTTAAAATTTTATATGGTTAATAAATAAATCCACAAACATCAGCAGATATGCTGAAAACATCAGCAGATATATATTATAATATACTTTGTATAACTTAAGAAAATTATCACAATGATATATTTTTTTAAACCAAAAATTACATTAATACTGCCTTGAGATAAAAAATGAGAAAAATATACTAGGCATTGACACAGTTAAAATGTAATTTGGTCATTTACTTATTATTAGCTAGTTTAATTATCTGTGATGTAATGTATGTTGTGTATTTTTTTGTAAACCAGTCCAAGAATAAAAAATGTTAAAACCTCAAAGTTCATCAAGGATGTTATTTTTAATTACTGAAATTTAATTTCAAAATAGCCGAAAAAAGGAAGTGTGGTGTGCGGTGGGGCAGAGATGCATATACGAGGCGCCAATGCAGGCCTCAAACTTGGGGGAGATGTGGTTGTTCACAGAACGTTGTCAAAATCAGGTATTGCAGGGAAGTTAAAATAGGAATTTTGAATAGCCTAACTTTTGAGAGTGCAGCTCATATACCCCTTTTATTTTACTGTGCTGCCTGGAGTACACTTTCAAGGTAAATATAACACTGAGTGGTTGTTTTCTTTAAATAAAAAAAGTGTATAATAAACCTCATCAGATTACAATAAATTGCTGGAAAATTCGAAAAAAATACACAACACATTATATTGTAATTTGGTTGTTATCAATCGTTTTTGGTCTGCATCTGGATTGCTATGTCATATTTCACCATTTAACTCTCTTCGGTCTCATTCAATCTTAGCCTGTGTGACACTGAAGTTGACAAAATTTTGAAAATGGGACTGATAGATCAAAAAATGATTGGTGGCAAATATATGAAAAGGCATCACGTAAAAATCTCACATTTAAAGTGGTTAAGACCTACAACGGATAAAGACTAAATTTATTACCTGCTGGAGTTCCTGCATTGTTGAAGTGTTATTCCTTATTATGTTATACCTCGCATCAATTTCACGTTTTTGTTGCAGTAGATATTCTCGAGCATTGCGAACTGCCTCTTGTTCTTGAATAATTTTCTGAATGTAGGAATCATTCTCAGTTTTAGTACTACAACCTTGAAGAAACATTTTAAAAAAAAGTTTAAACTGCAGTATTAACTTGGTCCAATAAAAATCCAATAATTTACCTTGCCCTTGAAAAGTGTAATGAATATATGTATCTCCTTGTGAATTTGCAGGTGCCTTTTCCTCTTGGTGCGACATCTTACATAGGATGCTGCTTGGCCGATTTCGGCTATGTTCCAACCGTAGTTTTCCACGACTTAGCTTTTTTTTCTCCAATAATTTTACCTTCTTCCTTTCAACTTTGTTCATCTTTGTACTATGGCTGATGTGCTCAATGTTTGGAAGTGTAAGGGAAAGAGAAGTGTACTGGTCATCTGAGGATGGCTCGTTTTGAGTACCTGGTTTTGTGGGTGTCTTGGGCAAACTCAGTTGGTTTTCATCATTGTTCTCTTTCTCATCATTTCTTTTTTCTTTCTCCTCTTGATATGCCTTCAATTCCTTTCCAAGGCTGAATGGTAAAATGAAATGCAATGCATGTAGTTTAAATTAAATTTAAACATGAAATGTATTAAATTTAGTGTCGCATTTTTTGTGGGGATATGGTTAGGATAGGATATAGTTATTTAAGCACATAGCATGTTTATCCTCTAAATTCTGGAATTTCTAGACTAAAGTATGTACATCTTAATATCTTTTAATTTGGTTACTTGTTTCTTAAATTAACTCTGGTTTTAATTGTTTTTTTTTAAAGAAGGTTACTTCTTTTGAAAGATTTTAAGGTTTCTTTCTTATGTATGTATATATNTATATTACATTTTAGAATACAAATGTTTGTGTCTGTTCAACATAAAAAAGAAACCTGCAAAATTATTTCTTGTTTTTCAGTTTTGTTACATATTAATAGTGATGTAATAGACATTAATACAAAAAAGTGAATAATAATCTAACTGGGAAAAAAATTGTTGAATTTTTTTAAACAATTAATTATTATTCTAAGTGGTATTTTATGCCTTAAGGCAAGGTGCTCATTGAGGCACGTGTACCATGTTGCAATGTAGCACCCCCTTTTGTTGCAAAGGGATGCAACTTTTGGCCACAATATGTTACCAATCTTCTACAAGTGTTCTGAAAATTTAAGAACTGCTTCCTTTCAATTTAAAAGTAACAAGAATCAGAATTGTGGTTACAACATGTGACCTGTTCATAAGGAATCTTATACTTAAAGCTGTAAATGAATTTAAACATTTGGATTGTTGAACAGTTTATCATTGAAACTTATAGATCAGATTTACTTTGGAAATTTTAATTAGTTAAATTTAAAGATTTGTTTCATCATATGGGTGCAATATATTGTGTTTATTTTATTATATGCTACATTAGTTATGTTTGCTAATGTAACATAATTACTTAATAACAATTTAAACAAAAAAGCATACTTTTGTTCTTCTTTCTTTTTCCTAGACTTGTTTTTTAGTTTTCTTTCTACAGCATTTTCAATTTCTTTTTTTAAGTGCAAATATTTCTCCTTCAACATTTTAAACTTGTCTTCAATTATGCGTTTTTCACATTTCACCTTTTCAAACTCCCTGCATTGAAAAATGTTTTTAATTTGTACACTACCCTTATATTTTGCACTCACATAGTTAAAATCAAGGTATTTGGTTCTTTTTTGCTTTGTCCCTGAGCGTTATTATGCTCAGCATTGCTTTGTTTTAATGCTTGTTCCTCTTTTTGGAATTTTTCTTGAAGAGCATCCATATTTTTCTTGTGCTCAGCAGTAGTAGACTCAAAAAGTAGTTCATGCTGTATGGAATTTGCTTTGATTTTCTCTTGCCACTCAGCTTCAGCCTCCTTCAGTTCACCTTCTTTGGCAATTTTTAAATTATTAAGCTTATCAGTGAATTCACTATCTAGTTTTTTCACTTCCTAAAAAACAGACTGTTCTAAACCGAATGGAAAATACATTGTACAAGTTTGATAAATTACATTGAATTATATATTCAATTATAATAAATTTGAGAAGAAAAATATAGTCACAGGTAAGTAGCCTAATATTATTAGATTTTTTATACATTCCTTATAAATTAATCTATCAACTAATCTTTAATCTATAAAACAATCATAGTCCTCAATAGGCTGATAAAAATAATTAAAAATTGTAGTTTATGAAATTAATTACTTTAATGTGCTAACAACCCAATTTTTCTGTAAGTTGGTGAGAATCACTGAAAGAGGCATTAAATTTGCTTTGATTTTCTATAATGATTGCAGATAAATGAGGAGAGGAAGTAGTTTTAGGGTGGTCAAGAACCAGTAACCCAATGATGTGCATATTGAAGTACTAACATGAAGGCCAAAAGTTTTTTTTTATCTTACCCACGACTAGCCATTTCTTTTCAAATTCGTAATAAATTGATACATTCTTTATCTATAAAACTTAAAAATATGTCACAATATAATGATAAAAATAATTTAAAATAAATTACGCTTTGATATTTTTCTTCCATTTCTTTAGCCTGAGTTTCAAAGAATGTTTTTACTTCCTCTATTCGCAACAGCCCTCTATTTTTAATGTCTGTAATCTGTTGATCTTCTTCTGCTTTGTATTCAATCATTTTTGAAGCTATGTGATTGGCCTTTTCAGCCTCAAGCCTCCCTATGAGCTCCCCCATTGCTTTTTCGTGTTCATTTCTGAAAGATTTATAAAAATAACTCTTCTGTTTGAAATCTAACATTTAATCTAAACTTTAATGAAACAAAAAATTTCCTGTATATATTGTCCATGACAGGAACCTTCCTATACTACATCGAGTACTCACCATCCTACTTGAATGATATGTAAATAGAAAATATAGTATTTAAGAGTGAGTGGTGTAAATGTACTAAGTTTAAAAACTGTATACATTGGGGGGTTGAAATTATCTAGCTATTAACACCTGGAACCTAATGTAGGCAGGACAGACAAGATGGAGTTCTGATCTCAGGCTACCATCAACACCAAAACTGTCTTAAGAAAGTCAAATTCCAATACACAGATATTTTTTAAATATATAATATATATTTTTTAGTATTTAATTAGTATTTGTACAAGGTAGCTCAACATCCAACTGCTTCACAGATAAGGCATCAGGAAGAAAATTAAAGGGTGATGTTGGAAATCGAACCCTTGACCATGTGATCCATGGCTAAGTGAGATGCTGACACCTAAACCAATTGGTATAGGTCTCCCTGAATATTATATTAGGCTGTAACATAAGTTTATAACATTTTGTGGCCGAACTTCAGATTCTCGTATGTATAAATAAATTTAACTGATAAATATGACCTACTTATGTAATTACATCTCCTTTTGCTATCTGCTGAGTAACTCATGATTCTTTCTTTATGTATGATGAACTCCTCTAAAGAGGGGGGAAGCAGTAATCCAGTAAATGATTACACTACTTAGTAGTTTATATATTTATATATATATATATATTATAATTTATATTTATTTTATAGAGCTTAGAATAAGGGAAATCTTAGGAGCAGATAAGGTAAATTAGGCAGTTCAGGCTTGAATTTCAGCTCCAGCACTTTTTATTAAGAGGTTAATTGCTGAATTGCACTTGTCATGAATGCTCATTGAAAACATTTATTTAATATACAAATAACAGTAGCATTTTCAAAAATAAAGTTCGATGACATTAATATTTGTAGAAAAAAATTAATCAAATACAAACATATTACCAATTTTGTTGTACTACCTTTTTTTCATCTTCTGAGTAATTTCATTATTTCTTCTTCCCAAAACTTGCATTCATTTGGGTAATGAACTCCTTGATGTTGTTTAGGTAGCCACTGAATTAATGAAGTACTGTTGTGGCTTTGTTAGCAAGGAAAAAATGAGCCATTTACATTAGCATTAGCCTATCTGGAGAGAATTGCTGTTAGGCATGTCTGGATGAATCAAAACAAAGGATAATATCTCCTTAATCGAAAAATGTTACAAACTTATGTTCTAGCCTAATATTTAACATTATATTGAAACGATAAGTTTTTTACAAGTTGTGTAAGCATAAGATGGATATGTTAACAATTTAGCCCAATTTTTTGTAAGACATTAAATGAGGTAAGATAAAATAAGTAAAAAATGCATAATTTGTTTCTATTTATTCCATTAATTTATGTATGCTGTGTTTAAAAAATTGATAATGCTACCTTATTTCCTTTTCTTTGAGTTCTCTCTCTATGTTCAAACTTATCTTAAGATTTTCTAGATTATTATCTATTTCTTTTTGGAGTTTCCCTTTTTCTGATTCTTCTTGTTTTTCAAGTTCATACTTGAATTTATTCATTCTTTCAATCTGTCATTCAAAGGAAAAAAACAATATTCAGATACAATCAACCAATCAATACAAGTAAATAAAGATTGTAGTGTGGTAGAAATTAATTAGTTTAACTGAAGAACAACAGTAAGAATAATAGATAAAGAGTCAATTCTGATCACATTACTTCTAAAGATTACAGTAGAAATATGCAATACAAATAAGCTTTATTTACCTGTTGCATCTTTAATTGAGTCAATTTTTCTTGAATTTCCTTTGCAAGTTTCTCTTCAAACATTGCTAATTTTGTGCTTGACTTATTTTTAACATAGCTTGCCAAGTCTAACTTTGTATTGTCAAAGTTGACCATATTTTTTATTGCATCACGTAAGTCAGCAATTTCAGGATCCAGCTGTTTTTTACTTGTACTGTTGCTACTTAAACTTGTTGAAATGTTCATCATGTTGGTATCGCTAGCTGACAAATCCCCTTTTGTCGTCTCTTCTTTGATGCTGTTTTTCAGAGGGGAATGGACAGATGGACTCATTTTTGATAATCTTTGCTTTCTTACATCCTCAATTTTGCCTTCGCTTTCCTCATCCAACATACAGTTCACCCCATGTTTTGTAACTGTATTTTTTGCCGAGCCAAACTTGTTTCCACCATCTGGTATGATTGACTTTTTGATCATTTTAACCCCACTGTTTTCTATCAATTTTTCAGCGTGATCTAACAAAGAAAATAAACAGTCTAAAATTATCTATATAATTTATTTAAAATATAAATAACTAACAGCCATGTTGAAGGCAAAAATAATTGTGTGTGTGTGTGCGTTTATATATATGAAATAATTTACTATTTATTATAAAATGCTTTAATTACTTCCTTACAGTTGGAATTTTCTTTCTTCTCTTCAAAGGCGAATTCCTCCTCCTGAAATTTACTGAATAAAGTATGATTACTGGTTTGGTTACCTATCATTAATATTTTAAACTAACCGACAAACTACTTTCATTATCTGAAAGTTTATATTTAGTGCCTTCAGATTTACGTCCCAAATCAGTAAATTTAACCAGTTTCTTTTTTGGAGAGTCACTTGGATTGCTCATATCTGAAAACGATCATAGTAACTTCACTTGCAATTGTAATATTTAAAGGTACCTTGAATAGGGCTTGAACGTGTTAACTTTTTTGGGCCAGAGGAAAAAATGGCCCCTTTGATTTGTGTGTCACTTAGATTTTGAGGTGCAAGAGTGTGCACTGGAGTCTTTACTCTTCGGTGTGGCTGGAATGTTTTGTTGTTTTCTTTTGACAGAAGACTAGCATAATGAGGAGGACTGTTCTCTAGCTTACATATTGCCATTCTACAAACTTTGCTTTCTCCTCTCTCTTCTATATCATCTGCTTAAAAGAAATACATTTAAAAACTACTTGGTAAGAAAGGTTTGACATAATGTACAGACCTTTTCTAGTTTTGCT
Organism: Cimex lectularius; assembly: GCF_000648675.2. Classification (NCBI taxonomy): domain Eukaryota; kingdom Metazoa; phylum Arthropoda; class Insecta; order Hemiptera; family Cimicidae; genus Cimex; species Cimex lectularius. The sequence goes on along the minus strand of NW_019392750.1, from coordinate 200,159 downwards.
AATAAGTTTAGCAACATGAAGAGATGGAAACTGCTGGGAATTGACATTAAGTTGTAATTGTTTTCTCCTTAATAATAAGGGTTGATGAGTTCTTGGATAAGAATCCTTCACTTTGTCTGTTCCCTTAAATATCAAATATATAATAGTTTTCTTTAAAAAAAAAAAAAAAGGATTTTTTTGGAATGAAACATTCCATCCTTATTTTCCACTTTGTCTTGTTAAAGAACCTATTTTTTTTAAAATTTTATCTTTCCAAATTGGTTCCCATCTAAATACATTTCAAGAAATATTGAATTTATGTAATTTTAATGTTTTATCCCATGCGGGTTTAGATCAATTATTTTTATTCGATATAAGTAACATGTACTATTTGATTTATAACTCCAATCTTCAACATACATTTAAATCCATAACAGAATTATCAAGCTTATTTTCCTTCCCAGATGAATGTTCAGAAATGTCCTCGAAACTCTTTATATCTTCTTTTGGTATTTTCACTTCATCATTAGCTGCAATGTTCAAACATTGAGAATTGGCAATAATGGAATATGTGATGTAACGCACCCATCAAGCAGTAGCCCTCACTGCGGCCACGCTTGACTAAATTCCTGTAAACGTCATCCAGAGGATGTTCCCACTGACTGGACTTTGTGATGTCATTGTAATAATACCACCGCTTGAGTGTACCATCAAAACTTTAACATAATTAAGTTTTGTTTAATTGAGCGAATTGGCGTCCACTGATACCAAAGGACTTACCATGGTCTCCAGCCCTGTGGCAATGGTTGCATTAGACCATTGAGAGCAATTGGCAACAGGTGAGGCTCACGTTCTGGATCTATACCAATTTTTTTGGCATAATCAAGCACTTCTAAAAAATTTTATTTATAAAAACTATTATTATCTTTCATCACATAATGTCTTTTTAAAATATAAAATATAAACTCTCCAAGATTTGCATTACTTTAGAAAATAATTTAACTTTTTTAAACGCCGAGAAAATTGTTAAATTATCATTTAAGAAAAATTAATATAAAATTGAATTTTTTTTAACACGAACAAAATATTCATTTAGTTGATACAATTTATTCTTAATTTTAATTAAGTATTTTTGTTAATTTATTAAGGTGAGAATGTGCATTATAAGCAAAACAATAGTTTTATTTATGTATTTAAATGTATTAAAAAAGCGTAATAATAATAATTTAAATTACCTCCTTCAGAAGGAACACTATTTTCATGGAATACCTCTTCACATACTATAGTTTTAGTTCTTAGAGTCTGATTATTCATCTTGGAATCGCCTTTCTATTAAACAAAATGAAAACATCGTCATATTTCTGGCCTCAGCCGTTCAGATTTTTGCAGCTTCCTTCATATTCAACATAAATTTTGAATAAACCCAGTATAAAATAATATAATATACCGTTTGGGTGCCACATTTGTCTTCTTTTTTTTCGCCACTGCTGATGGATGATGCTAGAGTTCCCATTTCGTCCAAAATATTCACTAAGCCTGGGAGGCAAACTTTTCTTCCTTACTTCTCCCATACAAATAAAATATGTACTTTTGGAAAGGGATCTAGTAATCAGTCATAGTGGGGTGTTAGAAAACAAATGGGAAGATGCTTGATTTTACAAACTCATTATTCTGTGTAATTTCGAGGTTTCTCTTAAAGATGATTAGTTTTCCTGAGTTTGTACACGACTCTACCCTTAAATTTCAATGAGAATTTTACTTGAAATAATTTTGAGATCCCATGTGCTTTATATTTAATATTTTATTTTCAACACAGATGACATGCAAATCTTTGTTACTTTACATGACTTATATACTTTTGAAGAAAAAAAAAATCATCCAAGTCTTTCTATTAACAGAGTAAAAAGTGATACTATTTATTTTGATAACAATCACATTTTTTTAGAATCTTAGAAATACAGAATGTATATCTACAAGTTCTTTTAAAGTTAATCAAAATTATTGATATAAATATGATTAATTTTGTTATATCTAATTAAACTTTCCGATAGTTATTTTGTTAAAGCCATTCATGTTTAAAAAATATACTATAATAAATATAATAGATTGTGTGGACACTATCTAACAACATATATGTATATTTATTAATGGGCAGCCTCACCATTTTTAATATTATTACACATACTAACGTATTTCACATATTTAAATCACAAACATATACATACAATGATATAATATAGAAAATAATATATAGAAAAGATATATAGAGTTTGTAATTAAACAGAATATCCATTGTTTTGCTAAACAATTTTTAAACTATCGAAGAGAAACATTTAACCAAAAATATTCAACCTTACAGAAATTTTATTTCCTAATCTGTGCAGTCTATTGATGGGGATATAATAAAGGTAGTTGGTGGCAGTTGAAGGAATTGCAGAATATATTTAAATGATGGTTATTGATGGATATATGAAAATTGATAAGTTGAAGTAAGTTAGAGATAAGAGAGAGGGAGGGAGAGAGAGAGGGTGGGTGAGAGGGAGGGAGAGATAGAGAGAACATTAACAACATAAACATTTAATAATTGAAAGAAAAAACTAGTTTTTTCCTGTAATTCCAGGCTTCTATGGCAAACTTTACTAAATTTAAGGACTTGGGGTTATTTAATAAAGAGATTAAGTGCTCTCTTGTCAACATGGGCAAGCCTATATGTCATCCTCGGAATTCCGCTAAAACTGGGCATTCTACTAAAAAATGAAAACATTCTTCTCGAGCTATTCTTAAATTACACTCCATGGATGGAAAAAGTAGTTGAATTGTGCCCTCTATGTAATTCCAGAGCGGTGGAAAACACATTTCATTTTGTCGCCGAATGTTCGATTCTGGCAGAGATTCACGACCTGCACGTTGGCCTGGCGCCAGGCCCGCACTCATAGAAATGTTAAATGATGGCCGTCTGTGTCGTCCTCTCACCAGATTTGCTCGCCAAGCTTGGACTTACAGATTCGAGCTAGTCCAACACTTTAATTATTAATGTTTTACAATATCTCTTTATTTTGTTAGCTTTTATTATTACTATTTCTTCGATTTTCTTCTATAGTATTGCTTTATTTTTATTATTCTTGATTTATTCATTTATTTAATTTTTGTAAGTTTGTTTAATTTAATCGCAGTATTTTTTAGTACGTTCATAGACTAATTTAATTTAATTATTTCATGTATGTTTATTATTATTATTATTCTGTGTTTGCTCACATCAACTCCGGCTGACGGACTGTTGTCCATGCCGTAAAGTATTTTGTAACATATTTTGAGTTTGTTGTATTCCATGTAAATAAATACTATTATTCATTCATTCTTCTCGAGCCTTCCTGTTGCAGAAAGAGCACTTATTGGAACTATTGACTCTGAACACCAATATCTTTAATGATATTTATTTAGTAATCGATTAACGGTCACTAATCACCACACACATCTTTAATGTTTACTCTGTACTACTGGTGGTTGAATATGGGTAGGATAAGGTATATTTGTCTGCTGAATGCAATTGTGCTACAATTGTTGTTGTTTAGGGCCATAGAATTGCTGGTTAGACACTTTTCTAGGTTATTTAATATAGTACTTTCTTCTTTGTATTTTGTATTATAATATTGTACTTTCTAGAAAATTTTAAGCTCACGGGCAAATAGAAGAAAGTTAGTGTCATTAAGAACAGAAGTAACATCCCTGATGAAAGGTGTTAAATAGAAAAGTAGTATGGACCTTGGTGACACCTGAGGACGCAATAAAATGAAAAGAGTGATGAGATCGTAATTTAACTACTAGTTTTGATTTAGTAAGACATTTTTAATTTTTTTAATTGAAAGAAGACTAGTTGGGATAATTTGGTTACAGCATGTACACAAACGCATTATCATTTGCCATGGCAAAAATTGTAACTGTAAATGAAACTCCAATTTTTTATTAGTTAATTAATTTAAAATACAACTAGAGCTGAAAAACAACGTAAGAAATTTAAAAATATAATTAGAGAAAGAAAATTTTGATAATTCTTCTTGAAGTCTATAGAATGATGATAAAGAATTAATTTAATTATAATTACGAAAAACAGCTATTATCGTGTTATGGTGATGTATTATTATATTATGTATATATGTACATATGTATTATGTATATATTATTAGTTTTATGTAGAAATATTTTGTCATTCTAAATATCGATTTGAGCCTGTGGTTGGCTAGACTGTATTTATACTTTTTTCTTCAGTATTACAGCTGGTCCTATTATTGTTGCGTTTTTGAACCAAAATAGATATTGTGTCTAGTTCGAATTTTCACACTAGCCAGCTTTTTTTTTTTAAAGAAAATAGTTCAAAAAATCCACCTGCCGATATGGTGAGTTATTTTTTTCATACGTTTTATCTCATCCCTGTTAGCGTGACCTTAATTAATTTTTATTTCTTAAATTCGTTTTCTATTCTTTATTGTGTCTTCCCTGTTTCAGGGAAACGAAACTTCTCTTCCGATGGAACTCTGTTCCAACTGTAAGTACATTTTTCTTTAAACATTCATCATTTGTTAACAGTGTGATTCTTTAATTTATTACAAATCGTATTTATAAGTTTTGATAACACCGTAATAGACCAGCACCCGATTTACTAGTAAATATGGTAGGTAGTTCTGTAGGTGTGGTTATCAGAGTTGTTTTGCATTAAATTTAATAAAATTGAGTGTACTAATACAATGTATCACAAGGATTCATAGATTCATTCAATTGTACCAAAATAAAAACATCCACTATTATTACAATTTCATTCAATTTCACTTTTCAATTAACCAAACTAAACCTATTTACTCGAACCATTACAGTATTATTATTAAAGAAAGATGGCAGCATTGGTGGGCGGGGTTGTCCGAGAGGCTCTTGCATGTCATGGTTTTTGGAGGACCTGAGCTGGAAACAAAGAATTGTCCATTGATTAAGAATAGGTCATAAATGGTTGCTTAAGCAGAGAAAGGTTGTTCGACGCGTCCCACATAATAGGCTTGTCATGCCTTGGTTCCTTATAGAGGGGGTGTAGGCATGCCGCCGTATTTAAGAATGGTTTTTGGGCATGACGAGTTTCTGGGTCCTCTAGACCGCTTTTTGGCGGAAAAATTTACATGTGTTTGGTGGTTACGTGTTTTATTTTAGTGTGTGTATTAATTGTTGTGAGTGGTGAGAAGCTGATGGTGAAATATAGCATCAGCATCATCCCTTGAATAATGCGTACATTTATAAAACTACCCCATTGACTCCAATTTAGATTAGATTGGCAATATTGTATGTAGGTCAATGGAGTGATATCGAGTGCCCCACCAACTAATCAGAATGATATGTGTGAATGTATTGTCAAATAACACTCACGTCTCTTTTTGCCCTATGGCTGCCTCTCATCTTGCATACATAACTATTTTGTACTCAATTATGGTTTTTTTGGTTGATTTTTTCAAAATAAAAAATTTGTGTCACAGGTGGGATTCAAACCCACGATATTCAGCTTAATACGCCACAGCTCCAACCACTTTGAGCTACCATAACTTCGATTGCCCTTGCCACAATCTTCTCATTTCGAATTCCTCAATTCACATTTGTTAACGATTGCAGTACATTAGTAGGACTGTGTACAATCCACAGGTGTGATTCTCGGTTAGTATCAACTTTTATCATTTTCATCATGTTAATCTTAATTATACATATACTCAATTAATTATACATGATTTTTTCAAAATGTAAAATTTATATCTCAGATGGAATTCAAACCATGACTTCAATTGCCCATGCCACAAACTTCTCATTTTGAATGGGCGATCTATGTCACGATAGCACAAATAGTTGGAGCACCAGCTTATTGAGCCGAAAGTCGTGTATTCGAATCCATGGCATAAATTTTTCATCAAAAAAATAAATTATGTGCTAATTGAGTATATTTATAATAAAGAATAACACGACAAAAAATAATAAAAATTGGTAACAACTGTTTTGCATCAACTGATGTGTTGTGCTCAGATGGCAAAATGCTGAAGCGCATTTGACAGACTGATCCAGCATGATACCGTCATGATTGGATTAACATCCATTCAAAGTATGGGATGTTAATCCCATAGTTGACTTTCTATTCTAGTGTGAGGGCTACTGTATTCTTTGAATTAAAATACATTTTTATAAATTGACTAAAAAAGTTAGGGTTCTTTTGAGCAATAGACTAATTTCTTGTTGATAATTTTTAATTTTCTAAATTGGCCTGACTCCAACATACACAACACCCAATGGGTAGGTGCCAGTTGGATGTAAATTGTATATGGCAGGAACTATTCTTTAGATCTGAACAGTTTAGAAAATTGTGCTAAACCGGCCCAGGATCACTTACTGAGTCTGTGCCAGTAAAGCATGAGTTCATCGACTCACAGACCAACACCTATCATCAAGTTTAGAAAATGACACACTTGAAGAAATATTTAGTTAGATTAGATATTTTATCCCATTCAACAATAAATTATATATTTTTGCTGCATTTTTGGTTTTTGGTTAATACTAAAGTATTTAAGATTTATAATTTATTAATAAATTAGTTTGGTTGTCTCTGATTGGGTATGACAGCCCAAGTCAGGATAGTTACACCACGATGGTTGGAGAACTTCTAAAAGACCTAAACAAAATTTCTGAAATTAATATTATATTAATTATGTAATAAAATTATGACAGTTGATGCTGATGAGATTCGGAGACTGGGGAAGAGGTTTAGAAAGCTTGATCTTGACAATTCTGGAGCACTAAGTATTGATGAGTTCATGTCACTGCCTGAGTTGCAGCAGAATCCTCTCGTACAAAGAGTCATAGATATTTTTGATGAAGATGGCAATGGGGAAGTTGACTTTAAAGGTAAATTTTATTTGTTGTTTATATTATTTCACTTAATAATTGTTCCTTTTTAGAGTTCATTCAAGGTGTCTCACAGTTTAGTGTCAAGGGTGACAAAGAGTCTAAGCTGAGGTTTGCATTTAGGATTTATGATATGGATAATGATGGCTACATATCAAATGGTGAATTATTTCAGGTAGGTAAAAAAAAAAAGAAAAAAAAAGTAAATTGCTCAAACCTTGTTCGCTAATACTCTTTTTTCATACAGGTTTTGAAGATGATGGTTGGTAACAATTTAAAAGATGCACAATTACAACAAATTGTCGACAAGACAATACTTTTTGCGGATAAAGACGAGGATGGAAAAATTAATTTTGATGAATTTTGTTCGGTAAATTTATTTATTATTTCAACTATTTTTGTTTTAAATTTCTTGATTTTTGTAAAGGTATAAATTGACAATACTAATTTCAATGTGCTTTTAGAGCTTCGTTTTAAATGAATCAAAACGATATAAAGATTTAACTTGCATATTTTCATTATCGCCTTATGATTCATGGTTTTATTCTACTGAAGAGATGATTTGTTTTTTAGTTAGGTGTTTTTAAACATCTTCTTTTAGGCAGTAAGATCTTACCCTGAAGTACCCGCAGGCCATGGGACAGCTCTTACTGTCTGGAAATAGGTCATATCTAATCTCATAAAAGCAAGATTTAACAATAAATTTATAAAATAAATTTTTGTAACATTTACAGAGGTTTTGCTTGTCTTAAATTAAAGATAAACTAATAAAAATATTGACATATATTTATTATTTTTTAAATCAATTAATTTAATGTTAATGTATTTTAACTATTATTACAATAAGTATTTTTGAATAACCACAATGTAATGATTATATGTTTACCACTATAAACGTATAATGATTATATACTATTATATTATACCACTTTTTAATATGTTTACTGAACACTCACAAATGTGAATACTTCAAGGATAACTTGCTGAAATGAGCCATTCACATGTGGGAAATGTCTTCCTTTGCATTTCAAAATTTTCCTATTATTGAAGTACAGGAAATATTTTGGTGTATGATGTTCCACACTCATTGTGTTAAATGTTCCATTGTTCTAGATTTTTTTTTTTTTTTTTAATACCCAGTTAGTTTACATTTTAATTATCTAGATAGTATTGTGTTTATTTAAATTACCATGGCCCAACAACGTTTTAGTGGTTATTTCTTCTTAAATCTCACTTGATGCCAACCACCAAAAAATGGACAGACTGGCATGATTACCATTTCCTTCAATAATCGATACAATTTTGCTTCTTATCCCCATCTTATGACCCAGTCTGGTGACTGAAGCTAAGATGGCCCTGGGACCTACGTATGTTAACTATTTAGAAAAGTGGGAGAGGATTCTCAGGATATAAATGTAACAATAGTAATAAAAAAGGTTTCCTACTTGAATTTTTTCTGGAAGCAAACCTCTCAGAATAAATCATTCAGGCTTTGGAATGATTGAAGAATTTATTAACTTAAAGCACAGACACACATGCACAAATAGAATAATATTTTATTAATGAATGACTAACATGCATGTTCCTCATAATTTACATTCAACTAATAAAATTCCAGTTACAGAATGGCTTACAAGTGAAGTTTCTGGGTTTTCAAAACTGACAGTTTGAGATTCTTATGAGTTGTTAGTTAAATTGTACATCCATTTTGTAGGCAGGGATTTTATCTTCTGAATCTCAGAATCATTAATTATAGTGAATATTACAATACAGGTATTGTAATATTCAATTTAATTAAATTGCAGTACATACACTACACAATTCAGATGGAAAATATATACCGGGTCTCTATTTCATTGCACCACCCACTTTTCTCGAAAACGATGGGAGGTTTATAGAAAAAGTTTTAATTATAGCTTAATAATTTTTCCCAAAGATTTAAAGTAACTGTTCTAATATCTATATTTAATGTCACAGTAATAGAAAATTTAGTATCAATTTCATTTTTTCAAATATGAACTACTAAGTTTTGATACATTTTCAAAATCTAGATTTTTTTAATATAAAAAATGACACCAAGAACAATTTTACCCTGCTAAGAAGAAATGCCATTTCGCTTTTTTTTTAACATTGTCTTCTTAGGTATGTTTCCTTTTGAAAAATATGATAAAGTCGTTTTAAATCAGTCAAGAAATATTAAAAATATTAGATTTTAAATATCAATGTATTTCCACAATTTTACTGTATCTTAATAAAAAGTGCTTGTGTTACTAGATAACAACGTGTGCCGCTTTTGTTATTTTCCACTTGTTTTAAGCCACGAAAACTCGTTTCCTGCATAAACATAAAACATATCAGTTAGTGGGGAGATGCATTGGATTGAACAAAGGAAATGAAAAAAAATCCAGTGGTATTATTTTAAATATGAGATTCGATGCGTTAAGTTACTATTGCATTGTAAAGAAATAATATGTTTAAAAATGTATATTTGTAAAAAAAACCTTCAGATATGTTCTTTTTCATAAGTAATTATCTCAAATCTTTATTAGTTAAATTTAACATAGCAACCTTTTTTTATTTAAAAACCAAAAAATCATAAAATAAGGGTGAATTAATAAGTAAGTTAATACAAAAGGCTTTGAGGATTTAAAAAAAAGTGAAGTTTAAAAAGTTGTTTCAAAAATGAGTCCTAGGCCTAAAATAAAAAATAAATAAATAAAGTAATAACTGAGGACATTCAGCATGAAAAACTTCAAAACCCAATATTCCAAAACTATCAAAGTAGTAGATAGAACATTTTTCCTTAACAGGGCAGAATTAGATTGGGATTTGTGGGAGTACCCAAAAGCCCTAAGCGCCAAGAAAAAAAAATTATTTACATTTCATTGGTCAAACATTAATTCCTTTAAATTTGTGAACGGAATGTATTTATATTATACTTTTATAGATTTTTATGTGTGGTCTTCCTATCTTGGTTGTTCTATCAAGTGCACTTTGGCATTTGACTTTTGGGTCTCTGAAGATTGTGAAGTGCCAGAACTTGTCTGACAGACCAACCCAGTGAGGATAGGCAGACCAAAATTATCATAATGAACGATTTTGATTTATATTGCAATTTGTGATGTTTTTGGGAAACTTTTTGGGAATTTTGCAGCTGTAGCAAATACTGCATCATTGTCAAAGAAACAAGTAAAGAGTGCTTTAGTCTTCAAAATTTCAGTATTAAACTACTAGGAGCTTATTAGTTGCAAGTGTAAACACGTTTAACTTCAAGCTGCCTGTGCATTTTTTCAAATGTACATTTTCATGAGAATTCTGATGCTGATTGTAGGATGCTTGGAGCTCTGTTACCAGTCAAGTACCTAAGTGGCTTGTTCCCTGTTTAAATATAATTATTTATTAATGTATAACTGGAGAATTAACCATTCCACACCATATCCAAGATGTATTTTTCAAAAGGATAAAAATAAATTCCACAAGAAATAAACTCAAAATACAAAAGGAAAATATTAGTAAAATTGTACACAAATAATAATGGCACATTTTAACTTTCAGGTTGTTGGGAACACAGACATTCATAAAAAGATGGTTGTGGATGTGTGAACTTGCACCAAAAGGGCACCAAGTACTCAATCCAAATGTTAATTATAAAACAAAATATACCAAAAGTAATAAGATCCTTCGTCCACAACTTTGCTCTTCGCCCAGTTTGTCTCTTTGTTTGTTGTTTTTGGACAAACTGTATGTGAAATTTTTACCCAACATGATTACATTATATTGAAAGAAAAGGACAATTACATAATATTTGTTGAAATTAATTTCAATATTCTTCCATACTCCTGTTTTTTTCTTAAATGAATTTAATATTTTGAAACACTCGCACATTAAAATTTAAAGTATTGCCTTTGTAAAAATTATAATCAACATTTTCTTATTTATATTAGATAAAAATTGCTCGCACTAATGATTATTAGATAAATATATCATATCCTCATTATAACAGCATTGCAATCCTTCACTTAATTTTTTAAAAAATAAAATAGTTAATTGTACTTAATCATATCTAAAAACCTATATATATTCTGCAATCATTATATTTTTGCTTTTGACATGTTCATAAGTAAGCCACTTAAAAGTTAAAAGACAGGAATGCATGTTAATTATATTAACTAGTCTTTAAAAAATATTATTGGATTGTTTTATAACTGTTGTGCAATACAAATGAATATTTATGCTTTATTTTCTTCTTGTAAATATGTAAGAGATATTTGTTTAGATTTTATTTTATTAAGTCAAACTGTAATTGTTGATAAGTTTTCAGGTAAGGTGTGACAGCATAATTATTGAGATGGTATAGATAATGTATTTAAATTAGTATTATTATTTAAAAAAAACTAAGTTTTTAAAAATAATCTATTAAAATGGTTTCTTTTATCTAAATTAAACATCTACCTGGCTTTATAAATTGTTTATCAAAACTCATCTCTAAAATAATAAAAATTTAATGTACTTTTCAAAGTCATTGAAATCATTTTATTTAAACTTTATTGTGAAAGTAAGTATAGGAAGCAGTGTTATGTTACTATGTGTTGAATAAAAATAATGGATCTTTAAATCTAACTTGAATAAATTCCATTACTTTAAAATATTTGTATTTTACTTCACCTTATTATGTATGGAAATAATGTTGCTAATGTGGGTATGTTTCTACAAGCCTATGTTTGGATTGAGGGCAAACCCCACAGTAATTATTTATAGAGGAAAAATAAATTGTTTCAACCTCATGCAACTTTTTGACATTTTGTGCTAGACTTAGCATGAAGTTCTAATTCGCTATCCCAAATTACTCAATTCAGTCTTCAAATTTTCCACGAAATGTTTGTCATTTTAAAACAAATATATGGAAAAAACATTCAGTTTTTGTTTCTTCCTTTCTTTCATCCATCCCCAATCAATAGATAGTGAGGGTAACTTTTCGGATCATAAATTGTCCACAAATGAAGAAATATCGTACACGACCTTTGCTACCCTGTCTTACCACAATAAAATCTCAAATGAAAATGTATTTACATTTGAAAGCGAATTGAGCAGTAGCGATGATTTCCGAATGCCATTTCATATCACTGCAAAAAGTCAACTTTTATCAGGGTCTGTGTCATAGGCTCTAAACATAGTCAGTGAAAGGAAACTAGATACTACATCTGTATGGATTGTAATGTTTATGTATATATATATATATATANTACTGTGTTCTAAAATATATCATGCAATCAAACTTAAATCAACTTAATCAAAAAAATCAACTTAAAAAAAAATTGTATATTAAAAAAGAATTTTTGTATAATACTGCAACTTTACCATTAATTAATTTTAAATAAAAATATTTTTTTTTGCTTGTAAAATAAACACACTGGTTTTTAACCCCTTACATTTATGTTCATTAGTTCAAGTTGTTTGTATTTTAACAATTAAGTACATGTAATAACAAGACTTGATGAACCCGAAAAACTGCTCAGACTTTAAGAAAAACTTAACAATCAATTCATGGTAACCGCTGACGTGAGCAACATAGAATTGAATCTGCTTGGGTCATTGAAATATTTTCCTTGGTAGAGAGGATTGCTGAATTGCTGACTGCAGACCTCCAGGCATATCAAGTGTTACTTTCACAGCATTGGTTTCTGTTTTAGCTCCGAAATAAACATTCATTTAAAAATTTGATTGGCTCAATTTCAATTTTTCTGTCTTGTCTCCCCCGTAAAGAAAACAAAAATATTTACTCAGGTTACTTCCAACCACTATTTAGATCAAAATTTTTCTAGTAGGTTTATATTTCTTTACAGGCCCAAAGGGTGATGAAGTAGAATATAGCTAAATCGTCTGCATATATTGTCTTCCATTCTACTTTTATCTCACATTCTAGTTGCTCACACAAATCGTGATATACAGAGAGAAACGCAAAGGGCTTAAAGAAAGATCATCCTTGCACGAGCCAACTTGTGACTGTACCACCCTTTATCCCTGTAGCCCTATCCTACCAAGGGTAAATTTTTGGGGAGAATAATTTTTTCATTAGATCTGTTTACCTAGTTTTAATACAAATTTGAAATTGACAAAACCAGCAGGGAGAAAATTGCATCCACCCATCCAATAGCTCTTTTAGTGTTCAAAGATTTCTTCATTCAAAATACCATTCATTTGGCTTTACAACTCTAACTAATAGTTTTAGATGTTTCACCAGTTTTAAAAAGTTTTTTGTATTTTGGAGCAGATAAGATAATATTTTAGGTAGTGTTAATTGTAAAGCCTCAATAATTATATACACATTTGTCATTTTTTTGTACAGAAGAAAAATTGTTCCCTCTTTAAAAGCTCCCAAGGATATTTTCTCTCAAAAATCTGATTATAAAAATTTAGTAAATCTGATAGGTTTTTTTATAGCATACCTGTAAAATTCAAACTGCAGCATCAACTATTTTAAGATTTGGGTCAGCCAAGGAGATGATAATACCTCCTCTGTGTAGTTAAGTGGCCTAGCGAAGTGTGTAACCCAGTTCTCTGAGCAATAATGCCAAGTTTGTGCGACCTTCCATAGATCTGCCTGCAAAACACCACCACCCACCTTAGCTTCTCCTGAGTGAAAATGCAGTGGGGTCTTCTTCAAACCCTCTCTCAGCCATCAGAAGACCTCAAACAAACCTCGACTCATCCGAAAACTAGATCTTAGTCTAAGTTGCTCAGACCAGTTGATGAGATTTCTTTTACACTTAACTGAGCTGTTTTGTGCCTTTCGAGAAGTTCTAGAGAAAGGTTTCACCTTACAGCAGGTGAACTGACATTAACATTTCTAACTCGTTTACCCCCCCCCCCATGTATTATTACTGACACTGATAGTTTAACCACAATTTCCAACTGAAATTTCTTCTAACATTTATTTTAACACTTTTTTCAATGCTTCTTCTCTTAATTCTCGTTCAATTAGCATATATACAACGTTTACCGTTGGCTTTGAACCAAACTAAATAGGAAACTAGTACCCAAAAACATTTTTCAATTCACCAAAATTTTTGAAAAAATTACTTGTAATTATAGCGTACTTATAATAATTAGTTTTGCTAAAAATAATAACTATAAAACCCCTGAAAGTAACTAGTATGGTAAGTTTAATATAAAAAATAATATGATATCTACATAAAATATTAAAAACGAATTATTTTTATGATTGAAATAAGTAGTTAACAAATTATTTCTATAACTTTGCATAAAGTTTTCTGTATATAAAGTAAATTTTTAATTTTTTCTCCAATTAAATTGGATGTATTAAATTTACAAGGAATACATCATATAAAAACTAACTGCCATAATTTATTTATTATATTTTTATATCAGTCATATAACTTACATTACAGCAGACAGAAAATCATTACCTCACCTCTTTAGTCTGAATTTATGTAGAAGTTTATCCTACCAATTATTTGTCCATCAGATTGTTCTTTAGTGAGGAAAAAATAATTTATAATGTTTTGAATCACTATTATACTATTATTATTGTCCAACTGAAATTACTTTTTGTCCATCGCTAACAAATGAGTCCAAACCAACTTTTTGTACAACTTCATTCCATGTGCTTTCAGCAATTTCTCTTGCACTCTCAGATCCTTTCTCAAGGATATTTTGTATGTAATCGGGAGAGTCTAGGATTCTGAAAATTTCCCCCCTAATCGGCATAAATTTGCTAACTAGAGCATCAGCAACTATTGATTTGTATCTAAAAGAATATTTGGATTAACTTACTTTACATGTTCCAAAGGATATATGAACACTTACTTTCCAGTATCTATTCCTTTTGAATCATTACAAACTTCTTCTCGGGTTTTACCAGTAGCAAGGCAGTGTATATCTATTAAATTGGCAACTCCAGGCCTACCTATTGGATCATATGTGACTTCCGAAGTGAAGTCAGTAACAGCTCTTTTTACTTTTCTAACTATCTCTTCTGCAGAGTCAGTTAACTCAATTCTACTTCTAGTGCTCACATGAGATTTAGACATTTTTTTGTCTGGCTCTTTTAAACTTCTAATCCTCCCACTTCCATACTTGTCTGTCAAATTGAATGATTTTTTTATACAATAATGTTTGCAGTTTTTAAGAAAACAATTACCATCAACAATGCAAACGGGCTGTGGGAAAGTAACGCCAAATTTGTTATTGAATGTGTGAACCAAATGTTGAGCAAGGTTTAAATGCTGGACCTGGTCTTCACCGACAGGAACATGTGTTGCTCTAAAGTACATATAAATAGGATTAAAAGAAAAATGGAAAAGAAGGAAAAAACTCACTTGTATAAAAGTATATCAGCCGCCTGCAAGACAGGGTAAGTAAATAAACCCAACGGTACATCTTTTAAAACTGAGGATTTTTCTTTATACTGAGGAAAATGATAGAGTCTGGTCATAGTTGTCAGTGTTCCAAGTACCCAACCGAGCATTGCATGTTGAGGAACCTACGACACTTCTAAATGTTATTTTTAAGCTTAAAAAAACTGATAATAATGCCAAAGGATAAATACAATCATCGATTTTATAAATAGATAAATAAGTAATTTTTGAAACCTTTTTTATTTATTAAAAATGTAACTACTCAAGTAATTAATTGGCAAATATATATAATATAAAAAGTAATATAAAAGAGTAAAAAATAAAAAGAGGATCTCGAGAATGAGGGAGAGACATTCGAGTCTAGAAGTGAACAAGTCCATTCTGTGTAGATGATGGACAAAATAAGTGTGCGATCCTCAAAAGAATTTAAAAAGTGTTGGATTATCTAAAACAGAGTGTTTCAGTCCACTGAGGATTGACTGTATAAACAGTGAGTACCTGTTGTATTGACCTGAACAAGTAACCCTTGTCCTAAATGGTCTGGCAAACGGTTTGCATGAAATTACTGTTTATTTAAATTTAAAAAGGCAATTTATTTATTTTAATTACTATTTTCTTGTGTAATTAATAAATTGTTTTCAAACTTTAATTAAATTTTATTATAAAAAGGCACCTGATGGGCTGTATTCAGGTTCAATCAAGACCTCTGAGGCTCGTGTTTCTCATAAAAAGGATAAAGGATTCAGAGTTAGAGGCCATTAAAAGTAACTAAGTTCTCATTTTCATACTCCCTAATTAAGTATTCTCCCTAACATTGAACAGAAATTCCCTTTCCACATGAATAATCCTATTCTTACCTTGGACTGCTGGAAAATGATGCATTTTTTAGGATCTACTCCGCAGGCAAGGAGGGCAGCTGTCATTTCTCGGATTGAAGACTTAAGTTTCGTCGGGTCCTGAAAATTATGTATTAGCATTTGCATTGACTCTGATGTCTTGCTCAACCTGTGGCAGAGTAATAGAGTGGAGGTCAACAATGCCGAGTATAACATCTTCATCATCCTGCATTTTTATCCATTTTTCAACAGCACCAAAGTAGTTTCCAATATGAATGGCGCCTGTTGGCTGCACTCCTGATAATACTCTCCTTGGCCACTGACCATTAAAACCCTGAATAAAATCCACACAATATAGAAAAAGACTTTATAATTTTTCTAGGCATCATATACTGCACTTTCTCCTCCTCTAGTAGCAAAAGCAAATATATAAATCTTAGTGCAACATGATATCTAATTACTATTGTTCTCATTATTTTTCCAAAGTAGTAGAACCCTTCAACCAAAAACAAAAAGATACAATGCACCTATATATGTGGGTACAGTTAAAAGTAAAATGCATATTCCAATATACGGAATGGTAATAAACCGTATGCCAGGGTTGAGCAGATTGTAGAAAAGAAAAACTACATATAAAATGAGTTACAAAAATAAAAAATAACCTTAAAAGAAGTGAACAAATACATAACTGAAACTAGATACTCTGGGATCGAAGAGACCAGGCAAGCCCGAGCATAATCAGAGAGGGAAACAATTTATTGTAGAATTGAGGAACTCTAATAGATGAGAAGCATAAAGCCACTACTTACCAAAAAAAGGAATGGCACTAGTCAGAATACCTAAAACACACACCCAAGAAATGAAACATTTCTTCTACATCCCTAGAATGGATTTTCCTTATAAATTAAATTATATTGTATATAATTATTATTATAGTTTTCCTTATAATTTAAAAATCCATGTTAATTGAGAAAATGATAATCCATTTTAATGGTCAGCTAGAAGGCTACACATTTTAAGGGAGCCTGGGTTTAGATGAGGATAGAGAGAAAAACGCATAGTAGAAGCGGTACGTGTTGAGAACTCTTCTCAACTAGCTGAACTTACTCTTGCTAATAAAATAGATAACTGGCCCTTCCAGAAAAAGATGTACAGAGGTGAATTATCAAACGGAGAGTTATATTTCCAAGAGAGATTTGACCAATTTTGAATCAAAATGTGTTTTTGTTTATAATTTCCTTGGCAAATAATCTGGGAATACGAGAGGGGCAAACAATTAATAAAGAAATAAAGCATTTTATCAAGTACCTAGTAAGCCTCAAAACCCAAAACTTAAACTCCATATCAAGATATGGGGGGACAATTTAATTGAAACACCTTATATTTATTAAAAAGAGTTAGTGGCTTGTTAAGGAAATTTTACCACACTCTATTAATTGCTTTTTCATGAAGTATACCCTCCAGTAAGTGTGGGATAACAGAAAGACTGGTGGTTAAGATAACGTCTTAACATTTATACATTGTTTTTTCAATTAATTTCCATTTATTTCACATTGTTCGCAAGTGGGCCTCCTTTGTGAATCGCAAAAATTTGGGATTTTTTAAGATTAAGTGTAAGCTTCCACTGCTGGCCAGTTTACCCAGTTAATATTCTGTTATAAGGTCATTGTATTCAGTTAGTTTAAAATTTGAGTTTTAAAAACAATTTTTTTTTTTTTTTTGACAAAAGGAAATTTGTAGATAATATTAATAGGGCGAGTCATAAAAAAATATCCGTTTTCCTTGCGAATTTAAAAATAATTTTATTTTGAAACTTTATTAAATATTCAAAGTATATACCACTGTGTTTTTTGGTTTTTGCAGATGTTGGATTTCTTCAGAATACCACTTTGGGTTTTGAACAGAAGTATTCTGCAAAGCAATGCGATTTCATCCAGAGAATTAAAAGTTATCCTTGAAAATAATGAGCCATGTACCAGAACAAATGGTACTGTACACAAGATGAGGGAGAAACTCAATTCCTTCTAATTCTGTTTTTTTTTTTTTTTTTTTTTTTTTTGCTTAGCATCAGCCAAAGCATCATACATTTTTTGTACTGCTCACAATAAAGTTTTGGATCAATGGTTCAACCTTATAGAATGAACTCATAATACAGTCAAGCCATTTTTTTTTTTTTTTTTTTTTTTTTTTTGTTGGGGGGGATTCCTCCAATATATCCACTTTTCATCGCAAGTAACTATTCTTTTGATAAACCAAAGGTCATTTGGGTTTTTCAAAAGATGTTGACAAATATACACTGCATCGTGCCTGCTCAATGAGGAACCACTCTTAATGAGCGATTCACTGTCCCCTAGCTATGCAGTCGACGATTTATGGTGGTTTGGTCCAATCTGTCTTGCCTATTCCCGAGTACTTTTTGTTGGGTCTGTCTCAACAGAGTCCCGCAGAGCATCCTCATTGTATGATTTTCGTCCAGAACACTCTTTCCTCTCGAGGCTGATGTCACCTTCGAAACTTCAAATTTCTGGAACCATCTGCACATGTCTGTTCAGAGAGCATCCTCTTTTCTAAATTGCCGCACCAAACGGGTTGTTTTGGCGACGGAAAACTTATGTTTCCAATAATGGCGTAATATTACCAAAATTTCCAATTTTACCATCGTGTTGTATAACCAAACTCTAAGATAAAACTTAAGGCAAGACGAGATCATTTTTAGTATAGTCTATGGATTAAAGTGGTATCAAATCTAATTAGATTTGAAAAACAAAGTATATAGTGGATTATAATTTACAAGAAAATGAAATCGGTCTTTTTTATGACTCATAATATATATAATTTAATATTTATAATCAATATATCATTTACCATTGATTTAATAATCAATTTACCACTGTAACATAATTATTTAACTGGGAGATATTTTGTGGAGGTATGCAAGTGATCTATCTATAAGTTGAACGTATCACACAGTTTGTCTATTACACCAAAACAAAAAATAACCAGATCAGTAAGATCAGAGAATACAAACATCTAAAAATTAACATATTAGAAATATTACATAATACACGCACCTTATTATTAGAACTTAAGGTACTGTTTTTCCTTAAAAATATTCTAAATTTTTTTACCGAATTAAGCATTTTATACAATTAATAATGCAATTAACTTAATTATCTTAATGTTGTAATGATTATTTCTGTATATATTTTGTATTATGTACTCTGCACTCTGCACTGTTATACTAGCAGGGCTGCCCGTTATATTCTTATGGAAATATCTCTACTTTTACTCTACAAAAGTTAATAATACACAATTTTCAACAAATCATGTCTAAAATGCAAAAAGGACATAAATAACAATTTTTAGTGTGATGATTGTTGTTAATGAATAGTTGTTGTTTTGGGATTGCCGCCAGACTGTAATAGATATGCAATCCCACTGTCATCTAACTACGAGCCCAGAAGAAGGCAATTAATAATATTTAACTAATAAATTAGTGTGAGTCTTGTCTTTCATCATTGAGTGAGAGAATTTGCGTTATTTAATTTAAAAATGAGTTGAAAATGAAAGAGTGTTGTCACTTCTCCTACAAGCGACTCAAATGACAAATTTAGCACATGTGAAAATATTTAATTAATACAATATTTGTAATTGTAAATATGAAATAAATGTAATGAAAAAATTAGTTCATGTGTTGACTCTCAATAATTCAAAAAACCCAACGGACTACAAAAATAATTTGAATTATCAAGAGTGGATTTAAAATACGTTCCAATTACAAGAAAAAAGTTCTAAATATTAAAAATTGCTATGCATTTTTAAAAATTCTTACCTAAATTATACATAAACACAGATGGACAAAATGCACCACCCTTAAATTTTAATATATTAAGATTTATTCATATTTTGCAATCCAAATAGGTTTAGTCGTAAAAATGACATTTAAAAATAAAATGTTCTAATTCTAAAAAAATTTGCAAATCTAAATATAAAAAAACAAACTTTTTTGTCCCCTTTACTACCAAATATTTCCACCTCTGGCACGAATCATATCTGTTAAACACCTTTACATTCCTTGGAAAAGATTTCTGGTAAAATCCTGAGGAATTCTTTCCCATTCACAAAAAACAACCATTTCTAAATTATCTAGGGTGTTGGGATCTGGGTTTCAACAACCTACTTGTCGCTTAAGTTGGTCCCAAATGTGTTAAATTGGGTTCAAATCTGGACTTTGGGCTGGCGACACCAACCACTCACGACTCATACAACTTTTTATAGTTTTCCTCATTTGAGCCGATATGAAGCCAAAAATGTCTTCACTATATCACAAACAATTGGCTCACCAACCCCAAACTCAGCAATCAATGTTTTTTTTTTTTTTTTTTTTACATTTTCACCCTTCTTAACACAATTACTATTAACAATTTTGCTACATTGGCTAACACAATACGTTTTGTAATGTTTTAGCTAATAATTAGTATCAAGAGCAAATCACTCTGGAAAAAATGGATAAGTCTAAGTTGAAAGAAAAGAAAACATAGCTCCCTTATCAGGCTTTCAAAGAATTAATCCCCCTCATCATAACATTGAAAAGGAATGGCTCATGGCAACGGTGCCTACCATCCACCCATGGGAAGGGGCAAACCTTAGGGTAGGCCCCTATAGAGAAATTATTAAAACCACTAGAGTGGCTATGTGGGTGCCGGACCCTGACCTTCTGGGCACTACAGACACTACCACCATTCTCGGGCTGATGGACCCAGGTATTAATACCGGGAAATGGAGAGTCATCAGCCAGAGGATAGAAGATAAAGGAAAAAATCTAATCCTGGTGGTTGACATAGATGATGTATCCTTTGGGGCTCTGAGCAAAGCCAACCTAAAACTCTACCTTGGCTTTGCAATGATAACCCTAAGGGTCATCAAAAAAGCAACTAAGACTGCTGCTGAGGGTGCTTCAAGCAAACCTCCAGCACAGTAAGGCAGCAACGCTTACACTTTGTCGTGTGCTTAAGGAGAAAAACATCGACATAGCCCTTATCCAAGAACCCTGGCTAGTAAAAGGCAGAGTAGCCGGGCTGGGAGATAGGGGAAAAAAGACCACATGTAACAAAACGTAAGAATATGCATTTTAATTAAAAATGTACTACAATGCCTAATCACTTATGAGCTCTGTTCCAGGGACCAAATAGTAATTAGGCTAAACTACATGAAGGAAGGAGTTAAGACGGACATGATGATGGCCTCAACCTACATGCCTTATGTCTCACTGGGACCTCCACCACCATAAAAACCTACAGTTGATCATTGGAGCTGATGCTAACTCACACAATGAGGTATGGAACAGCACAAACACTAACAAAAGAGGTGAGAAGCTTTTAGAATTCTTAATAACTAATGACTTAAGTATTATAACAAAGGCTCTGAACCGACTTTTGTAACTAACAGACGACAAGAAGTTATTGATATTACTCTTGCTACTCGCAGTGTTTCAAACCAGATAGTGAATTGGGCTAGAAGTTGATAAGACATGTAATGTGGGTCGGAACCCCCGAAACACAAACTGGGGGAAATATGGCAAGTTGCTGGAGAAAAATACACTAACTACAATGGCTAGCATCAAAAGCACCCAAGATATTGAGCTAATATTTTTTTTGGTGATTGATCAGCCTTCTCAGTTTAAATATATTTTTCGACAAGAAAATAAATGTTGTTTCTGTCTTCCTGGCCTCATCCCCAATCTACCTTTTGGAAAGAAAAATATATTTATATTGAGCTAACTTCCACGCAATACAAGAAGCTATAATAAACTCATATCATGAAGCCTACCCACAAACCACCTACAACAACAAGAAAAAAGTTTGCTGGTGGAATGATAACCTGGCGGCACTAAGAAAGAAAACTCGCAAACTTTGGAATAAAGCGAAAAAAACGGGGAATACTGAAGTATACAGTAAAACCCTAACAGAAACAATAGGGAAATAAAAAAGGTGAAACAAGAATCATGGAGGAAATATTGCAAGGAAATCGAAAACATCACTGAGGCAAATAGACTCCAATCCTCGCCAAAGACCCTATAAACCCCATCGGAACACTAAATAAACCAGATGGAAAACACACACAAACCGGAAAGGAAACATTAGAAATCCTAATAAGAACACACTTTCTGGAATCCAAAACTATTGCCAACGGGAGATAAAGGAGAGCGCTGAACCTACCAAAGGCCAGAAGGGAAGATTGTCAAATAGCCAAAACAGTAATCACCTATGATAAGATTGAATGGGCTATAGATAACTTTAGCCCATTCAAATCATCAGGAACAGACGGGATATACCCAGTATACTACAAAAGGGAAAACTATACTAATCCCCCTACTTGTAAAAATATACAGAAGCTGCCTAGCAATGGGGTACATCCCAAGCATATGGAGAACTGTAAAAGTAGTTTTCATTCCTAAAGTTGCTCGGAACAACTACACAGACGCAAAATCGTATAGACCGATTAGTCTAACATCCTTTCTACTCAAAACACTTGTGCTAGTTGAAAAACATATAAGGGGCAGTTCTTTAAAAGAAAAACCCCTTCATAAATATCAACATGCCTATCAGAAAGGAAAATTGTGTGAATCAGCACTACATCAACTTACGATACAAATAGAGGATTCACTGAACAACCAAGAAATAGCATTGGGAACCTTCTTGGACATTAAAGGAGCATTTGACAACACTCCTTTTGAAGCAATGGTTACTCACTCAAACAGCGAGGAACAGATGAAACCTGCTGTAGATGGATAGAATCAATGCTAAAAAGCTGGAAAGTGCAGGCCTCCATGTTCCACGAAAAAGGAGAAGCAGTGGTGGCGAAGGGGTGTCCGCAAGGAGGAATACTCTCGCCTCTGTTGTGGAATGTGGTAGTGGACGACCTCATATGCAAACTAAATGAAAGTGGAATTTACACCCAAGGCTATGCAGATGATGATTGTCATACTAGTCAGGGGAAAATTCAATTCAACATTAAAAGAGCTCACCCAAAGAGCACTAAACCTGGTGGAACAATGGTGTTTAAAACGGGGACTTAAAGTAAACCCCTCAAAAACCACCTTAATTGCTTTCACCAAGAAAAGAAATATAGAAATACAAGGATTACGCTTCTATAACAAAATGCTGCTATTAAAAAAATGAGGTCAAATATCTAGGAATAATTTTTGATAAGAAATTAACCTGGAATCCTCACCTGCAACATACTATAGCAAAAGGTAAAATATCGCTAATGACCACAAGAAGGACCTTAGGCAAATCTTGGGGACTAAAACCGAAAATGACCTATTGGCTATACATGGCAGTAATAAGACCCAGAATAACCTATGGATCACTAATCTGGTGGAACAAAGCTCAACAAAAAGTAGCTACCCAAACATTAGGCAGCATACAAAGACTAGCAAACCTATATATCACAGGGGCGATGAGAACAACCCCTACAAACGCATTAGAAACTCTGCTTAACCTATCTCCACTGGAAATATTTATACAAGGAGAGACTAGGAAAAGCTCTTTTTTTTCTTTCTTTCTTTTTAAAGAGGGTTTGCAACAGCAGCGGTCATATCAACCTTCGAGGTGCCGGTGTTTTTGAAAAAAAAAGCCCATTTGTAAGTCATTTAGGCTCCAGAAACAATCACGTTGGATAGGAACTAAACAATTCGGGCATACAACCATAATCAACAAAATCAGACACCCATTATTAGAAATGGGGACTGACTACATGATCCCGGAAACAATCTTCACAACTTCCTATAAAGTCTCCACGGACTATAAAGGAGAGGAAGAACACAGGAGAGCATCAGATACAATGATATGGTACACAGATGGCCCCAAAACAAACGAAGGAACCGGATCAGGCGTTTTCTGTACAAGCCCAAAACATGAGCAATCAAACTCATTAGGGAAGTACACTTCGGTCTTTCAAGCAGAAATACATGCCATCAATGCCCTGGAAAATCTTAAAAGAGGTTACACTGGCAAAAAAAAATCCTCATAAGATCTGATAGCCAAGCAGCCATTAAAGCATTAGCATGTAAAAGAATCACATCAAAATTAGTCAGTGAATGCATCCAAAACCTCCAAAATCTGGGGAAACACAACAACCTGATGATATCTTGGGTGGCAGGGCACAGGGGAATTTTGGGTAACGAGAAAGCAGACAGTCTGGCCAGAGGAGGATCTGCAAGACCATACATAGGCCCTGAACTATTGGGGTAACAAAAACAAATATAGAATCCTCCATCGCAGAATGGATCCAAGCAAAACAAAAGGAGAAGTTGATAAACTCTAGCGGTGCTAGACTTAGTAAACTTATGATGAACGTGAAACAACCCTCACCGAGACTGGCAAAACACTGCTGCAATTGGAGAGGGCCAAACTCAGAGGAGTGGTAGGACTACTAACCGGTCACTGGTATCTGAGAAAACATCTACACAACATGGGTATATACAGCAGATTATGTAATGAGGAGGAGGAAACAGCCACTCATATCATCTTGGAATGCGAAGCAACAGCTCAATGGAGGTTTAACCTAACGTACGGAAAAGACTTAGGGAATCAAATTGCAGCAGCAACAGTCAATGACCTGATACTTCTAAGAAGAAGGATTGAGTCTATTACTGAACTAAGGAACTAGGAAGGTACAATAAGCCAGAAGGCTGCAGTGCCTGGGGAATACAAACCCTGCTTCCTAGTATCCTTTTCCATCATACCATAACATTGAAACTATTATTATTAGTATTAGTATTATCAGTAAAGAATTTTTTTTTAATAAAGAAATGTGAGAGATCCATAGAAGCAACACATAATAATAAAACAATAAATAAATGAAAAACAAAATAAAAATGAATCACCGGATAAACAATCATTAGTCAGTGAATGATCTCTCAATGTGATTAATATCAACCTTTGATATGTATTATAATTAAAGAAAACAACAGTGCCTTTGTTAAACTTTCGAGGAATAAATCCCCTTCATCAGTACTTTGAAACTATTGTTAATATTTCACAAGTTGAACCAACATGTACATATACTTACAGTAAACTTTGGTTTCATACCTATTGAATTAATGAGTTTGTTGACAGAGTAACCTGACCATTTTCAAATATTGAAAATAGAGACGGAACCTGAAAAAATAGAAATAAATTTGTGTAAACTTTTGTTTGTACTTTTTAAATTTAAATGAAAGTAGGAGGATATAAAAGTGATCAAGGAAACTGTAAATAAAAGCCTTCTAAACTTTTCACTTAGTATCTTTATTTTAAATACAGGGTTCCATGAAGAGTCATGTTTATAAACACACACAAATTATTTCAATTTGCAAGTTTCAGGCAGTAAAAATTTATTTACATTTGAATCAACCATTACTTACAAATACAAAAGGAAACATTTTAAGTATCACAAGTTTTTAGCTATCCTAATTCAAACTGGCCAGACTAGTTATTTTAAAGAAATTATCACTTTCCCTCTTAGATGGCCTTCATTTACTCTACTATAAGCTGAAGGCAGGTCTGTAAATGGAAAAACCTTCTCAACAACTGGAGATATCTACAACAAATAAATAATATATATATATATATGTAGATTTGTAATTATTTGGTTATCTTTCTTTTGTACATACTTGTTTCTTAGCCACAAGACTAGCAATTTCAGTGACAGCAGTCGGTACGGGCAAAAAGTAAGCCCACCTGACTGTGCTTCCTTTTGATATTGCACCAGAGGAGACATTAGATGTCAAAAGTTCTCCGATGTTTTGAAACATACCTCCAATTATTCCAGAGGAGTCAGTGTTTTTCAGAAGAGGTGATCTCAGAGTGATAAATTTTGAGTTATTCCACTGTGAGAGCAAGGGGATAAAAACCGAAGGCGTAACATTTCCACAGGCGTCCAATATTAAATCAAACCTGAAAATTCAAAACTCACTCTTATTCAAATCATCTTTAACTAAATTGTTGTTTATTTTACTTTCCACAGGATTGAAGGTCTTTTAACCAACTGGATTGGGTGTAATCAACAATAAGATTAGGTTTCAGTTTTTCTACAACAGGAATTGCATCAGGTTGACATGTAGTCACAACCTGTGAAATGAAAAATATTAAATTCAGTAAAGAATAAAAGAAATGGATAGTTTGAAGTAACAAATGTTTAGGTATATAATCTAATTTGACCTGAATGCAGTTCCAATAACAAAATGCCATGGAAAATTTCCCAGAATAATGCAAAAGGCTTGACATTCCCAATTATGTAATTCGGCCATTTCTAATAATTTCCCCTGCCTACCAAGCTCCCATCATCCAGCTCCCCCTCCCCAACATGTTTGACATACCAAATCAGTGAGAATAGGCAGACGCAGATCAAATAACCGGAAATGGTTCATCACAACCCTGACGCCATGGATGAATCTAACACTTCTCACTTATTCACTATTAAATAGAGAAAAGTTCTTTACCAAAATTAAATTTGAATATTCAGCATTGCACATAATGTTTGTGTACTGACACAATTACATTGACTTGTATTTTATCGCTACTTTTTGAATACATACTAGAGACCTTTAATTGTGTGCTTAAACATAGATACAAAATTAACAAAGTTATTAAAAATTAAGAAAATAACAAAAAATTTTATACTCCCCATTAAAAAAAATCTGTAATTTTTGTTTTTTGTAAGAGCATGTGGTTTTACATAAAACGTAAAGGCTGAGAAGTCAACACAAATTTTTTTTATATCTATTTATTTTAAGGGATGCATGATGTACGTCAGTTACATGGTCTTGTATGAATGATTTAACTCTTTGATGATTAATCATTATACCCAGGCAATACCCTGTTCTACCCTACCTAGATGAGTGACTGCCAGCCACCTGGGACTGGGTTCAAACCAAACTTTGATCCCTCTATTGCCCCGGCAATGTCTGACCACCCCCAAAATATTATATTTTCCAATTGATTATTCTTTTTATCTAAGGTTTTTGGTTGAGATGACAAGAATAATTAATTGGTTAATTATGTCCATGAAGCCAGACTGAAGTTGATATCACCCAAATACTATTGAACAAGTTTTTAATGGCAGAAGCTATTGGTTTGCGCCTCCGCATCACTTGCATTCCACTGAAATGGTTATCTCAAGTGAGTTCCAGTTTCCCTGTACCTTTTAACAGCCCATCAAACTGATGTATATGAATGCCAAGGCAATTAGCGATGTGAATTGATTTCCGTACTTCATGGAGAGTGATGATGAATAATGAAAAATGAAATTAAAAATGTGAAGGAAATTGGAAACTGGGGCTAACAAAATGTAAAAAATAGTTGAAAGAAATATTGAAATGAACGAGAAAAAGATTGATCTTTTGTTTGTTGGTAAACAGTAATTAATAACAATCCCTGATGTCTGTCAAGTAACAAATAATATTAATATAATTATAAATAAATAAATTGTGGATTAGAGTAAAAACTAAAAAATCTCAAGATTTATAGGTAATGTGGTATTTTTGATGGGGAATTAAACAACTACAGCAAATAATGAATTTTTGTAGGTGTGAAGCACTGAACATTTTAAAATTTGAAGCAGAATTCAATGCAACTTGTAGTTTTTGTATAAAGCTTTGTTGTGATAGTACCTCAGCTCCCCATGATTTGAGTAATTGGATTGCAATTGTTCCAACACCACCCGATCCACCAATAACAAGTGCTCGTTTGTTATCTCCTCCTGTTATTAATAAATCACCAGTAATTTTCAAAGCTGACCATGCTGTCATCGCGGCATACATAATACCAGCAGATTCTTCATCACTCAAATGCTCTGGTTTATGTGCAATCTGTAAGTATATGTATGTAATGCATGAGAACTAGTGAAATAGTACTAATTGTTAATACCAATCCATCATCCGCAATAACTAACTCTGAATGGCATCCCTGGGCATGAACTGGAACAACACCATAGACTTTGTCACCAATGTTGATATCTGATCTTACATCGGTTCCTTTAGTGAGCACTTCTCCTGAGAAATCTCGTCCCAAAATCATTGGAAAATTTTCATATTTATCAGATGTCAGATCACATTTTCTCATCAGATCCAAAATAGCAACTCCATATCCTCCTAAATGCAACAATTAAGTACTGCTATTTTCATTAACTATCTATTTTGCAAAAATAACAAAATTAGTTTCAAACATAACAATTATCAAAGCCAACCAAATTTGTTATAATTTTTATAATTTAGAACTTGTACATTAAGTTGTAAATTTACATATCAAAAGGTTGTACAGAAATAAATTTCAGTTTATCTATATTAATTAATTACCAATTATAATTAATGGGTTAAAAAAAAGATTCTTCAGGTTTGTACATTATTAAATATCCTACAAATGGAAAATTTTGTACACTGAAAAGCAAACCAGACACTCATATTTGTTGTTTATTTTAAACTATATGTATTTTTATCTTTATATTAATTACAGCACACTTATTTTAATGTAAACCAAATCAAACGAGATCAGAAATTCATTAGTTTTAATAAAAAATTATTTTCTTATGATGGTTCGAAAGAAAGTTCATCCAAAACACTGGAAAATCATTTACTGACAGATTAAAATTTAACTGACAATTTAATCTATCCCTAAATGATTTTCCACTTTTGGTGAATTTTCTTTCAAACCATCATAATGAATTTTTTATTAAAACTCATGAATTTCTGATCTTGTTTAATTTATATTAAACATTAAAACAGTTAAGTTTACATTAAAAGAAGAATCCAGTGGCCCAGCATTCGAACCTGAATACTTACAAATGGGCATTTTTTCAAAAACAGCAACACCCTGAGGGTTAATACCTCTGATGATGCAAACTCTTGTAAAAAAAAAGTATGATGTAAGTAATATTTAATTTTCAATTAATTAAGGTTTTAAGTTGAGACATTAATTGGTCAAGCGGACCATGAAAAATAGTGAATGTAATATTTAATATAATGATAAAAATACATATAGTTTGAAGTAAACAACAAAATACAATGCCTCTTTTTTTTTTGGGGGGGGGACTTTTTTCTTTGGGTATATTTCACTTTACTCCATAATCATCATATGGCAGCATACTGAGTATCTTTATGTTACTTGTGAAACTTTAAGAACATATAACTTTATGATTACATGTATGTAAGTTTAGAGTAGCCGAAGTGTAATTTTTGTCTGCCATACAATTGTAATATATTTTTTTTCTCAAGGTCCGATTAAGGTTTAGTTAAACATCAGTTTGTTCAAATACTGAGAACTGATATTAAATTGCAACAATGTCCATTTATAAAATTTTCGAAAATTTCTATGGTGTTTAGTGACCATTAGTCAATGATTATTCGGAGATCGAGAGATGTGGTCTGTTGTGACATAGATTTTAGAAAAACATTTTCTTTATCGTGCCACATTTCGATCTTTATTGAGATCTTCAGGGCTCAAAGTGTTATTTTCCGTGTAGATGTGTCATTCTTCTGTGACATGTTGAGAGTGCCCGAAATGTTGGCACAATAAAGAAAATGTTTTTCTAAAACCCACATCACACCAGACCGCATCTCACAATCTCCAAATAATCTTTTGAAAGTTGTTCATTTACTCAGAGGACCAGAACAAATTACTAATTGAACATTCCAATTGAATCCCATTGAATATCCAAAAGGTTTCTGAAGTGTAAGCAACTCTGTTAACACTGACAAACACCATACCTAGGTTTTTTTTTTACTGATAGTCATTTAAACTACATCAACCCTTCTTAAATAAACCATTGCTGCACAATTTACCTAACATCGCTACGTCTATAGGGTTCACAGATGTTGCTTTCACTTGGACCAAAACGTCTTTCGGTTTGGCCAAGATCGGCCTCCGATATGGTCCTAGCTCTAATTTATCCAATTTGCCAAAACCTTTGACCTGCCAGGCGAGCATTGAGTCGGCCAACAGATGCGACTCTTCTGACAATCTATTAACGAAACTCAGCATTCTATTCGGTGGAATTATTCTCGTAAGCATTGTCATTTTTTTGTTTTTAATCAAAGTTATCGACAAAATTGAACCAATCGAGGCAGAAAACAACAAAGCCTTACATTTACGTTAACCTACTACATCTAAGTCTAAATTAGAAAGATCAAAGAGGAGCGGAAGCGTCATGTAAGAACAAATTGGAGAAATGACAATCGCCAATTTTATATTACGAAAAATTTATGGTTTTAAATAAAACTTTGTCTCATTGCACTTTGGATGTAGAATGAGTGAGTAAGATTCCCCTTCAACACATCACTTTTTTTTCATGCGCCGTGAACCAACATTCTGCGATGATTTCTTCGCTAATAGACATCTTCCTCAAAAGCAAGTGCTATCATCCCTAATTCACTATTGTTAAAACTTCTTAACATTTTTTCTCAACGAAACGATGTAGCTCTGAAGCTACTGAACTAGGCGTTGACATGGTACTGTAAGGTACTGCGGGTTCGAAACGCCCTGCACTCAAACCCGACATACAAATGGGCTCTTTTTCAACACTGTCACCCTGAAGTTGATATGACCTCTGCTAATGCGAACTCTCGCAAAAAAAACCGTGTTTGACAATGAATTCGGGATTCAGGCTCATTACTAACTAAAATCTTCGAAAGGAGACTCATTACATTGAAAGAATATACAAGGGGAGATTTCCCCATGGAGTGATGACACGAGTTCATCTTCATTCACTCTATAAAAGTGCCCAAATAAAATGCTTCTAAAACCAGGAAAAATACTAAGAAAGAACCTAGCTCCTTAAGAATAATCTGTTGTCTATCAACCTTAGAAAAACCTTTTGTAAAACGTATTCCCTCAAGGTTGGGTCCGATTTTCTTCTTCTTTTGGCTTTTTCCTTTGGAAATATTGCTATATGATTTTTTTAAATATTTATTATGATTATTTTGGTAGTATTAGTTTTTAGTAGGTTGTTTTTAATGTATTTATTTATTTTTATTGTATTTATTTATTTTTTATTATTTATTTATTTTAAATTATTTTTTAAAATTGTTTTATTTTATTGTTTTTTTCTTTACCCGAGTGGGAGAAGGAAGGAGGCAGGACGCCGAGGATTCCCTCCCCTTAAACCTTAAAAAGAAATGTTAACTGATTTAAGAAATTTGTAAATTAACTCAAAAACGTCACGTTGTTCCTTGCCAACAGCGTTTCAAGACTTTTTGGGCCACTGTAAAGTTAATCCTATCGTATTCTCTGGTTTTAATACTCTGGACATTCTAGTATTATATGACTGGAATTTGATGGATGGAAATCAGGGGATGTGCTTATTCCAACTGTACACTTATATTTATTCAAAAATCGTGAGATGCGGTCTGGTGTGATGTAGGTTTCAGAAAAACATTTTCTTTATCGTGCCACGTTTCGATCTTTATTGAGATCATCTTCAGGGCCTGGGTTTTACAAACATTGTTTACATTTAACAAATACATGTAGGATGTGGAAAAAAGTTAATTTATGCAATGCAAAATATATTTTTTTTATTCAATCAAAGTATTTTTACTCACTCAAAGTGTTTGTCTTCTATGTAATTGTGCCATGCTTGCGTGTCGTGTTGAGAGTGCCAGTGCGATATTACTGTTTTATGTTTATATACGTATATAAATACGTTTGGCAATATATACAAAAATACGTTGGCACGATAAAGAAAATGTTTTTCTGAAACCTACATCACACTAGACCGCATCTCACGATTTCTGAATAATTATCGATTAACGGTCACTAATCACCACACATGTACACTTATAATTCCCCCACAAGCCATGGTTAGTTTTCATTCTGAAAATAGTGGAATAAAATTCCCTTTGCCCGTCTCCTTCCGTAAAGTACGGTTTGTTTTTAGTTTTGGGATTTAAGCTCGATAGTACTCGCCAACTGTTGCTGATCTGTAGTCTTTATCCCATATGTTAGACCACAAGTGATTGAAAATAATAAGTCTATTTTGGGAATTTTAATCTGGTAGGATACACCAGATATAATGGCCTCCTTCGCCAATGTGTCTACAGCTTCGTTGAAATGAATACACGCATGACCTTTAACCCAACATATAATAGCATTTTATCCAGCTTTTTTGAGGGCAAAGATCTTTCTGTACGGATAGGGATAGGGATAAAAGAGGCGGCCACAAGGCCTACTGCATACTGAATTATTGTGCTCCCCTATTTTTTATAACTCATTGGCCAGCTTCAGGTTGTTAATCACCCTCCATAACTTTGCCAGCGGCTCCTTAGTGTAGGATCTTGCTTGCGGTTTTTTTTGTCATCCACAGACCTTCACAGAAACATAGAATGTGTTCTGCGGTCTCCTCCTGGCAGTATCTGCACAGTGTTTCTTCTGTCTGTATTCCTAACCGGTGCATGTCCTTTCGTAAGTGGCAATGACCTGTCAGAAATCCAACCAGAATCCTGGTTGACTTTTCCAGTTACCTTTAGGTGATCAGCGACGGTCGATTTGCTAAAAGATTCTCTGCAAATTCTGGGATTTTCTTCGACCAACGCTTTCAGAACATCATCATCTAAGAAAGAAATCCTTCCACGACCTTTGTCTTGAAGGCTAAAATCTCCCTCTCGAAATTTTTTAACCATTTCTGAACGGTGCTCTCATTCACACTGACATCGCCGTCGCCCCAGACTTCATCGATTTTTCTGGCCGTTTTGGCATCATTCCGACCGACTATAACTAATAAAACGAAATTACGCGAAAATCACGCGTAACTTCTTAGTAAAAATTGAATTATTCCCAAGAAATGCTACTGAGGTAAGCAAAAATTTGTTTTGATATTCATATAAAAGAATAATTCATCAAAAGTAAACAGTTTATTATATAGACGGCTAATTGAAAGAAAACATGAAAACGTGCATTATTTTCCGGACAACCCAATATCTTTTCTTAATTCTTTTTACTTATATTTTCAAACTTACTTCTCTATGCATACCTGTAATAACACATATACATATCATGTACATTTTTTTGAAATTTTTGACCTTTTAATTTTAATTTAATAGATGCTAATCTTTAGTATCCGTATTGAATCTTAGTATACCGAGTTGAACGTGTAACTGGAAATATTTACCCGTATAAATAAATAAATATACTGATGTGCTAATTCGAGTACAACTTGGAATCTATATTCAAACATAAAAATTATAAATTTTCTTTCTCCTTCTTTTTTCTTTCATAAGTTATAAATATAACATATGCTGCATTCGTTATGGCTCTTTCAGGTCATCCAGAGGGATT
Source organism: Cimex lectularius (assembly GCF_000648675.2). Classification (NCBI taxonomy): domain Eukaryota; kingdom Metazoa; phylum Arthropoda; class Insecta; order Hemiptera; family Cimicidae; genus Cimex; species Cimex lectularius. The sequence continues at coordinate 166,736 of NW_019392750.1, read as the reverse complement.
AAATTATATTTTATGTCAAATTATTTCTGTGTATTTAACAGATATCTTAGAATGCTGGTAAATGCATGTTGTACATACTTTCTTACGGCTGAAGACACGTGCAGAGCAATAAATATCCTTAGAAACTTTGTAACTGCATAAACTGAATTTCTTTCTTCTTATCACGATCTTTATGCAGATCCTTTTCACTTCGAGCAACTCGTGTCACTCTCGAGTGTGAACAAATATTAGTGCCACTATTCAAACAAGTTCATTTAAAAAAGAAAAATCGGGGTCTGACCCAAATAAATTAACCCAGTAACCTTTTAAAATAAGTATACTAAAATTTAAAAAAAAAAATAATCGAAATGATCAGTGGCATACGTATCACGATGCCATTAACAAATATAAAAAAAAAGTGCCTTCCAAAACGTTGAGAAAAGGTCCTTCCGTGTCTCAACCAGTTCTGCCGTAGCCTGCGGCTGGGGATCAGCTTATCCAACCCAAAGGATAATCCTTGTTCTTAAACAAATATTGTTATAAAAAATTAACCCCCCCCCAAAAAAAATAAATAAAATAAAATAAAATAAAAAATAAAGATAAATGTTATTCTTATACATTCAAATGTTTGAAATATGACAAGGAGGAGCGTAATGGAATAATTTAAAACAGTTTACAATATTCATTATATCCGACAAAGTTTTTAAGACGGCTGAAGATCTAGAAGAACTAATGGCTGCCGAACTTTCTTTAGAACTGGGCCTTGCCGCAGTTCCAGCCAAGAATCGAGTCCTCATCAGTTTATTTTAAAAGTTTTTCTGTTTATTACAAATAAAAATAATCGTGATGTTAAGAATCCGTTTAAAAAAAAGAAAAAAAAATTCAACTTTCCAAACTACTCATCAGTAAACAAAACCGATGAAATTGCAAAAGGATGGGAAGCCAAAATACACTTCAAAGGCAAATACTTCAGGCCAGCCATGATGGTCCTAGATTGTCAAGATGGTAAAACTGAAGAATGGCTACAGGAGATAACCCCCAAATGGGGATTTAACGAGGAAAAGAAGCTGGTAATGTGGGTAGGAGAGGATGTTTCTAGACCTCCCCCGATCGTAGTGTTCTTCCCTAGGACGAAACTAGGAGAAGAACATAAAACGCTAGCACACGAAAGTGGAGGGGAAAAAAAGGAAGTAATGAATGTGGACATGGTAAGGCGTGATGTGTCATGCTGTGAAGAAGTAGGTAGTCCTTGGAGTTGTATGAGCCAGCTGACCAGGATGGGATGCAAAGAAATGCAGAAAAGCGACACGTCCTCAGGGAGTTCCCAGCTATGGCACTATGACACTGAAATGAAATTACGAAAAAAATTAATTCCACTAAAATCGACTCAATTTCGGCCCGTCTCTAAGTCGGACAACCTATCTGATCGAAACCGGAGCCGCACAGTCGGTAATTCTAAATCAGACGAGAAACAACTAGAAACAGAAACAACTACCGAACCTACAGTCCGGTAGCAGACGCTCTTTCCTGTCCGGACGTACTGGAAACCGCTACTGGATGGAAAGACCTCTCAACAGCACAACAAGCTGAAGAAGAAGAAGATGGAAGCCTTCGCTCTAGAGGATTGTTCAAATTGGAGGTCAAGATCCAGGACTTACTTACTACACTCCCTGTGCAAAACATCTTCAGCAACCCCATGACCCTACCTTCCCCCAGCCTTCAGGAGAGCAGCTTTCAAACGTGACCACAACCCAAGCCATCCGGGAGTTAAGAGCAGCCGAAAGGTGGTGACCGACGCTACTTCTGGCCTGCCATGAACTCTGACATCGGCTGATGGCAAAAACCTATGCTCCCTGACAAAAAGCAAATCTCACCTTTGGGATCATTCCCGCACTCGCACGGTCGAACATATCCACATCGACGTAGTCGGACCTCTGAGGAATGCAGTCGGAGAAGCTACCCAATCATTATTATTCTATCTCTTTTTATAAGTAGTCGTAGAACGTCTCACTCCAGGTATTTACTTTGTTTATTTTTAAAACCACTTTCGTTGATTTACGTTTAAAGGATAACAAATATTTTACATTTTTTTGAGTTGTGAGAAGCGGTCAAGAATGAGGTAGTTTAGAAAAACACCTTTTCCATTTTTTGCCTACGTTTCGACCTTTATTAGGGTCCTCTTCAGGGCCTAAACTGTGATGCTATTCTTGTGGTGTCACATTCGTTTTGTATGAAATTGTGGTATTGACACCACAAGACTAGCACCACAGTTTAGGCCCTGAAGATGAATAAAGTTCGAAACGCAGTGTTTTTCTAAACTACTTCATTTTTGACCGCTCCTCACGACTCCAACAAATTATTAAACAACCGATCACTATAAAAAAATTATATTTTTTTAAATATTTAGTTTAAAAAATAAAATTTTAATTAAATGCTTCAACAATAGAAAAATACAATCACATAATCCATTTTCTCACAAATCGCTTTTATCCGTAACAGAAAAGGAACAGATGAAAGAGTCACCTATGAAGATAAGGAAATGCGTCCGACCTAAGCACACAATGGCAATAGAAGAAGAAGAATTATTAAACATAATTTAAGTTTACAATCTTTTTACAATGCAAAAATCCTTCTTCCGGAGTTAGAAATTCTTTTGATTATATCACAACTAATTTATTTTACAGCGGTAATATTAAAGATGATTTTAATTACACAAAAAATGCTTACTTGTATATAAGTCAAAATAATAATCTAAACTGAAAATCTAAAAGGTTTTTTTTTAATGAGGAAAGCAGTTTTCCACTGGGGCATATTGTCTATAGAAGGATTACATTCACAGGAGTACTGGCGAGACAAGATACACCAGGAATCAAACCAGAGAACGCTACGCTTTACCAACTTACACATCTACAGCATTACCAAACAATGATCGGGAGGTGACAACACCCTTTTAAAATTTAAAATTCAGGCATAATCTATATAGGAAAATTGGTTCAACATCGAATTGTGTAATAAAAATATGGGATTCTCATTTTAAAATTAACAACGTTGGTGTTACTTACTAGCTAGTTGAGAAAGTTATGTAAATATCTATATCACCACGCGATTCCTTGCTAAAATTGACTTGAGGTTTGTATAAGACCATTGTTTGCTAAAGTTAATCGTTTCCAAATTAAATAGATGGACTGGAGAAGTTGATACACCCTGTATAATACATCGGGTCCTACTTTATTATAGAATTTGTTTATCAGGACAGCTTGAATACAGATAGAAATCACTTACTTATTACCCAGACATTTTCCCACTCGACTTCAAAATAAATTTGAAGATCATCTAGACGCGGTGCACTAACGCTTAGAGGCATTAACTTTTTGCTACTGGCAGAGGCCAGTAAAACGAGGAGTAACTGTCCATTTTCATTTTACGAATTATAATATTTACAATTTGCAAATTAAATGGAAAATATAAGGAAAGACTGGGTTGTGAAACGGGTCGGTCTCTTTCGCCAGAGGAAGTTACATATGTTACGAAAGGTGAGCCCGTCCACCGCCCGGGCAACTTCGTTTCACTTTCAAGTCGAACACCATACAGGCAACATGCATTTCAACCTGCTTCTTCTGTTGGCAGCCACCACCTTCGCCGCCAACCAGGTCTTTTGCATTTTCAGTTTCAATTCAATGTTATCTGTAGTTTTGGCTGTTTACAGGATACTATAAGATATTTCATTTATCGTTATAATTTTTTTCTTAATATGTAATTTGTCTATCCTCGCTGTGTTGGTCTGTCAGGTGCGTTTCGGCAATGCACCAGGTTCAGCGCTGAATCTGGGTTGTTTTTATAAAGTCAAGACTTCTTAGTAAATCAAAAGTCACTACGACCATTCTATTGAACCATTACAATCATTATTATCAAACTATTGAAAATTAACTAATGATCGGGAACGACATCATCCCGCAGACCACACGAAGAAATCACACATTTTTTATAGTGAAAAGATGATCCCTTAAATAACTTACCGCACTGATGTGTCAATAAATTAAAAAAATTAATAATTTATATGTTTAAGATGGTGGGTAGGAAATAAATTGACTTTTCCACAATAGGCATTTATTACATCAGACGCGTTTCGGTCTAATATAGACCATCTTCAGTATCTTCTCTTCTTGCTACGGAGTTTCACAAAATCAGGATGGACACCATCAAAAAATTATGTGTTTTATTAAGTATGCAATCAAAAAGATTTTTCTAAAGGAGAAAACTCCCATGTTTATTGTATCCCGTGTAAATTAAAAAAATCACTATGAAGTTTAAATTTTTTTTTAAATTATAAAATAAGGAAATAAGCAAATACAGAAAACTTAATCGTTAGATTTGAAAAAATAAGCGCTTTTTAAAATCTCAAATTGTACTTTTTGTGAAATTTTTCACAATTAAAATGGTTATCATTTCTTTCGTAATATCTTTTTTATTCTTGATTTCCTATATTTTTTTATATAAAGAGATCACAGTTGAATACAGGACCGTTTCAAAACTAAAACATTATATAATATATTTGATGTTGCTCATGTTTCATTGAGGGAAGATGAAACGGAGAGGTTGGAAAGATTATTTATCGTATTAACTTATGTAGCTCTTATTTATTGAACCTTGCTGAACTTTTACCATGATTAAGACTTAGAAAGTGAACCACCTTGTCCGTATTTCATGTTGATCCTATTTTCTGCTTACCTATATTCAAAACGAGAAATATTCATTCAAGTTCATTCGTTAAAATCTTCGCTACCAAATACATACATAAATGTACAAAGACTATTCCAAAGATGGGACAACCAAAAACACAATTTCATATATTGGGTTGTCCGGAAAATAATGCAGGATTTTGGTATTAAACAAAAAAAAAGAAACTAGTTACTTTAAAGCAATGTTCTTTAATCAAAATAATTTCCCATACTCTCAATACATTTCTCCCAACGTGTTGGTAACTTATTAATTCCGTCTGAGTAGAATTCAGAATTTTTAGAATTGATAAAGTCAATAAATGCATTTTCCAGTTCCGTTTGATTTTTGAATATTATGTGTTGTAAGTAGTGGTCCAGGTGTCTAAAAAAATGGTAGTCAGTAGGCGAGAGGTCCGGAGAGTAGGGTGGGTGAGGCAAAGTTTCATAGCCAAGCTCCAATAATTTTTGTGACGTTACACGTGACACATGTGGTCGAGCGTTGTCATGCAACAAAATGGGCCCTTTCCGATTGACCAAAGAGGGCTTCATTACTGCCAATTTCTGATGCATGGTATTAATTTGGTTACAGTATGATTCAGCATTGATGGTTTCGCCAGGATTTAAGAAGCTGTAGTGTATTAAACCAAATGAAGCCCACCATACCGTAACCATTACCTTTTTTTGATGAGTTGGGGGCTTTGGAGCTTCTCCTTTGTCGAGCCACTGTCCAGAACGTCTAGTGTTATCGTAGAGAATCCACTTTTCGTCACATGTAACAATTCTGGCCAGAAATGGGTCATTTTTGTTTCAACAAAGAAGTGATGCACAAACATCAAAGCGCTGATTTTTTGGCGATCGTTTAATGAGTGTGGAACCCAATTTTCGAGTTTTTTCACTTTTCCAATCGCCTTGAGGTGGTCAGCGACGGTCGTTTTACTGACTTTGAGTTGCTCTGCAAGTTCTCGAACAGTTGTTTTGGGGTTTTCTTCCACCACTGATCGCAGAACATCATCATTAAGAGAGGAAGGCCTTCCACGACCTTCTTCATCTTCAAGGCTGAAATCTCCCTCCCGAAATTTTTTAAACCACCTTTGCACAGTGCACTCATTAACACAACCCTCGCCCCAGACTTGGTTAATGTTTCTAGCCGTTTGGGCTCCGCTTCGGCCGAGTTTAAACTCGTAAAAGAAAATCGTACGAAATTCTCGCTTTGACATTATAAGGATGACTGAATTATTTCCAAGTAGCGGAATGCTACAGAGGTAAACAAACAATATCATTTGGAAGAGGATTAATAAGTGTTGACATTCATACAAATGAGTAATCCTGTAAACGTAAACAGAATATTTTATATAGATTTTTTTTAATGAAAACTTAAAATCCTGCATTATTTTCCGGACAACCCGATAATAATATTCATGTTGATTTCGGGATACTGTTCTTTTCCCCTTTTCAACTGATTTAACTTAAAAAGTGTCCAGTTTCGTGAAATCCATATATGAACAAAATTGAAAAATATTATTGTGAAATTGTCCTTTATTTGTCTCCGTCTATGGAAGAGAATAAGTAATAAGATAAAAAATAAATTATAAAAAAGTTCTATTCAAGAAAAAGCGAATCTCGCGAATCAAGAGCAATGTCGATGGGTGGCCCTCGGAGGATCTGATTCGTAGAAGAGGGGCCATCCTCACTGGATTAAGGATAGGCCAGGTGAGATTGACATCAGTGACACGGACACTGACTTTGGGTCCAAAGCCCATATATGTGTCCCGCACGTAGAAAAAGGTCGCTCGATGTCCCACTTGATTTAGGAATGCAATTCTTTGGCTCCATATAGAGAGCACGTAGGAATGTCACCGATATGAGAATTGTGCTTGAGCACGGCAGCGAATTCTCTATTCCGCTTCTTGGAGGAAAAAAGTTTGTTTTTTGCATATGATTTTATGCCCTAAGATGTATTGCTTCATGAATGAATGAATTCGGTTTTTAAAATAGGGGACCTTTTTTCTTCCACGTACAGGGATGAGGGAAATCGTCTGTATTTTCCAGAAATTCAGAAGATCGAGTTGACATTTTTCTTTAAACTACTAGCATAGCCACGTATGTACTAACGATCCGGTAGCGACATTTTTTATTAATTTGCATTCATGAAAATGTGAGTGTGGTGTTCATGCACGATAGCGACTGCGAGAGTAGCTGTGACATTTGCGATAACTACTCTCAACTATCGGGCCGATAGATATTAGACAGAATGAAGTCCTCTTATGTACGATGACTGTACGATATTATTTCTATCAAGATAGTTAGAAATTACATGGCGATGGTGCGTACGATAGTCGCCATCAAGACACCAATTCTCACAATTATCGTCGTGGGGAGCACGTGAAACTAGCCTTTAGGGTCCCGTTCAGAGTACTTACTACTTAGTACTTACAAATGAGCTGTTTTTCAAAAAAAAAAAAAATCATACGATCTCTGCTGTTGCAAGCCCTTGTGAGAACAAAAAAAACCTTTTGTGCATATTTTTAGTAGGAATATTTAAATATAATTTTTTAGTAGGACTATTTAAATAAATTGATGTTTATACAACAGCTATGTACCTCCTTAAAATAAGTATATATTCAAGAAATCTCTCATCGCTGAAGAAAAAAATTCTGTTGCCATAATGAGCCTGTATACTATGAGGAGAGAAATCTCAGCTTTTAGGGTGGTGTGATAACCCTGTACTTGGCCATTTTTGGCATGCTTATCTACACTGTTTTTGTTTGTCAGATGTGTTTTGCTTTTCACCTTATTAACCGTAATCTTAACATTAACCTACTACTGAAAATGTGAGAAAAGCCAAAACGTGTCTGACACACTGCAAGGATAGACAAACCAAAATGAAAGGAAACCACCAAACTACAATATTGAATGTGCTCTATTGCTTATTGTAAGAGCATTTGTGCAAAATGAAATGAGGGAACAAAAAGTACATGTCAAACTTCTTAATGTTTTCAATTTGCTTCAAAATGATGTCTACACATTTGTTTAAAATATTTGTCAATTTCAAACAGGTTGCAGCAAAATAACCAATTTTGTTTATAAATCTTGTTTCTTAATTATTTTTGATTACATATATAATTTTAATTTTATATCCACACAAGATTGGCATAACATCCAGTAGATGTTTCAGATGAAAGGTTCAGTGACTACAGTCGGAATTAAATCTGGAGGGTAGCCACTCAGCAATAGCTGAGATTATTAATTTATTCAATTTGTGTGAAGCAATAACTTCTGCTAAACAATTAACATGTTTAATATATTAATATGTTTAATTGAATGTAATGTATAACTGGTTCATACTTTCAAAATCAGAAATATGTTTGCATCACAATCTTTCCTGTAAACACATGGTTATATCATAATGCTTATATCATATCGTTAAAAAATAAAATCAAATTGCAAAATTCGTACTGCTTGCTGCAACTGTGCTAATAATTTATCAACACATTTCTCAAAAAAGAATTTCATACCAAGTTCATACACAAACAGATTGAATTAACATGGAATTTCTCATATTAATGACATTTATGAGTTTGAGCACTATTTATATATACCATGAAAAGTTGACAAAATCATCAGCATTTGAAAATGGCTGCATTCATTTGGGAACAAAATGGTTGGCATCTTGTCCTTGTGATGTACGCTACGTCTTGTTCATTGGCAAGATATGTATTAAATAAAATAAAAAATCATATTTATTAACAATTTAAAACAAATATATATGTTACATTTATTATCAAGTGGATAAATAAATATATATGTTATATTAGAAGGAGAAGAACTATATTACATTATACATATATGAAATTGTGAGATTTCCTCCTGTGGTCCATTGGGTGATGAACATATAATTTGATAATTCTCTGGTTATCTTGGTCTGCTTCTAATTGATAATTTGTCTACCACAAAGCAACAATTGAGGACAAAATCAACGAAGATATGCAGATCAAGATGATAGGTAAAAATCAAATTTTAATATATACTACTACTACTATATTACTATAAATATATTCACATATTGTAGACAAACAAATACAAATGGATTCAATTCAATAAATTGAGAAACCCAAAGCAGTTTGAATTGCCTCAGCCTAAGCACATAAAATGTTTCTTATAGGAAGGCCCTGAATGGGCCTACAAACTTCCTGTTTGTTTAAAAATAGATTTGTTTTAAGGAAAATGATAAAAAATTAAACTATTGCTCTTCAATCAATTAATCTCTCAAATGAAATAATACAGTGATTTTTTTATGCAAAGCATGACTGCACAGTAAAATTAAAGACGTAATAATTCCCCACGTCTGTTCTCTGTTCATAATATAACAAATGTTAATGATGTAAAATTATTCTAGTTCTATTAATTTACTTATGTAATCTAACAATGTATAAGTGCTTTACATAAATAAAGCTGATGGGGGAAAAAAAGGCCTCATTAACAAATCTTTATTTTATAGGAAAGACAGTTGTGTCAAGCTCCTACAACAGCACCACAGAAACTTGAAAAGGTCATAGGACAATGCCAAGATGAAATCAAATATGCTTTACTCCAAGGTGATTACATAAACTATTATTTTAAAATGAATGAATAACTGGAACAATAGAAAAAAATATTGTAGGGCAACATGAATATTTATATGAAATGTATAATTACAGGTATTTTTCATATCAATTATACAATAAAACAAAAATAAATGTTAGTAATGAATCTAACATTTTTTATTTTTCAATAAAATGATCTCATAAATTCATTCTCCATCTTGTTATCAATTTCTCCATATGGCTCATTCTTATGTCTTAAATAAGGGTAATGTAGAAAAATAGATTGCTTTTTTTGGAAGATTAGAATATGCATAATTTTCAGGATAAGTTGGTTGTATCTATTCTATTGTATCTATTGGGCAAAAAAACTTTTTTAAATTAATTTTCTGAGTTTAATTGAATATCTGTCTCTCTTAATCAGTAGCTCATTAACACATAATATATTTTTCACATTTTGCAGAAGCTTTGAGTGTACTTGGGGAAACAGTTGGCATTGTAAATAATAGGAAATCAACTGAAGGTATTCGTGAAAAACGGGAAGCTTTCAGTGGAGAGGAAAAGAGGATAGCAGGTGTAAGTTTCAATTGATTTATTACATTTTTGTAACTAAACAACTAATTATTTTATTTTATTTTTATTTTTTAGTGCCTACTTCAATGTGTCTATAGAAAAATGAAAGCTGTGAGTAATTCTTAAAGTGGTTTTTATTTAATTAATAATTTAATCTATTATTGAATAAACACTAGCTATATAGTATTAAAGTATATGTATATATTAATTCAGAATTTTCAGAACTTGTAGTCTCATCATTTCTGATCATTCTGGTTAAACTTGCTGATTGCCTATCAGACACATTTCAGCATTTTGCCAGGTTACAAGATTAGGCAGATGAGGATGCATGGCAACATCCAAACTAAAGGACTCTTGCAGCCCGCTGTTTTTTGACTGAGGAGTGGATTGGGTAGTGTCTTAGGAGATCATCAGACCATCAACATTTATATCTTGAAATCACAGAAATAGATAAGCCTGATAATATGACTCAAAATCCCTGAAACACAAACTGAGACAGATATAGTAAATTTTTAAAAGAAAATACACTGATTGTAAGTGGGCCCTGAAAAGGGCCAGTGTTGCAGAAATGTTATTTGCTGTAGCATCTCTGACAGGTGACAGTTTCAAGCCTTTCTGCTGTGAGTTGTCAAGAAATTCCATGGCATGGTGAGATAGGTGTTGGTAAACAGTATGGAGTATAGGGCCTCAGGCATCTGTGAGCCTAGTCAGCTGGTTTGTGACTGATGAATGCGAGCTGTTGATAGAACCCATGTGGCTATGTACATGGTTTGCCGGTAAGAATGGCTTCTGTTGGTTCCATTGATGGTTGGTGAGAACTTATCGATGAGATGTGACTAAAGCATTGAACCAATTAGGGTGGTGAATTCTCATTGACTTCTATTGTTAAAGTGGGGAAGGGGTTCGCTGCCAGCAGTTCCCCTGGTAGAAATTTACCATTCTGTTAATACAGAATCAAATGTCCTAGACAATAGGGACAAAGCTAAACCTGCCAAAACAAAATAAAATATTGGAAAATAGCCAAAACAGTTATAACACCTGAAAAATTGAACGGGCAATTGACATCTTCAGCCCATTCAACTCTCCAGGAACAGATGGTGTACACAGGAAAATTTCCTTATTCCTAATTTCCTTACTAATCAAAATTTACAGAAGCTGCCTAAGAATGGGATATATTCCAAGCACTTGGTAAAGTGTGAAACTGGTTCAATTCCAAAACCTGGACATAATAATCATATTTGCCTCCATCTAATTATATGCCTAAAGACCAATAGCCTTTTTACTCAAGGGACTGCTCCTTAAAAAGAAAACTCCTTCACACAATCCAATATGCCTATTATTAGAATTATTTCAAAGAATGGCTTGGTAATTCATAAATTATCATTAGTGGCTAATTAATAAGTAACCAAGTTTATGTAATAAGTAACTATGGTAGACGTTACCTTAACAACTTTACTTAACAAGGAATTAGAACTTGTAAAAATATCAATTGATGTAAGTATGTACTCGTTTTTGAATCTGAATCTTTAAGCTGAAGGATGTTGTGGCCCAAGAAGATTTTTATTTTTTGGTAAAAATAATCATTGAAAATAATATTTTATTGCATTTTTCTTTGAATTTGCATTATTTTGTTAATGCCCATCTTTGTCGAATACCAAAGGGCTACATATAATTGTCCTTGTGTAATTGTGTTTTTGAATTTATAATCCAACCTATTTTCCCAAATTTTATCCTTTTGAGTTATTTATGGCTAATAAGCTAATGCTAGACAGTCTGGGAATTGCAACCATTTCAAAACAAAGGGCATTTTGGTATCATGTGTAAATCTAATCGAAGGATGTGCGCAATATCTCCCTTTTTATTTCCAGTTAATATTTCATTCAATTTTTCTTACTATCTCTCAACTTACTGAAACCGTTTCCTGTGTGTAAATTTCACAATTGCTTAACTTTACTTCCTGCTTTTAAGTGCCGTTCTGCAGGAGGTAAACCTGAAGGTGCCAGTGTCTGTATTTATTCAAAGGGATACTGTACATGTTTTCATTGTCAGCTTTGCCACCAGCTAGTGACTAAACATGATCTAAGGAAACACACAACAATTTCTCCTGTTAGTCATTTCACAATAAGATGATTGATTTTTTCCCTTCGTCATTTCTAGCTGCTAATATAGCTCAATTACTCATTTCTTCCTCAAATAAATTGGTTGCAACTTTTTGCCCAAATATCTCCAGAAAGGTATCATCTTTTTGTATAAAAATGTCTTATCGCTACCTCCAGGTCCGTCAACAAAGAATATATTTTGAGAGCTATTTATTTCTCCAGTTAAAGCTAATTTAATGGTATCAAAAACTTTTGACCGATCTGCATTCATTTTGTTGCATTTGTCCATAAATGACTTATAATAACTCTGTTCATCTTCATTGACCACAATTTTTTTCAAGATTTTTTGCATCATCAATCTTTTCAAGGAGGCGATATTATTTCATTGTCATTCCTTCGTTTTCAATTATATGTCAAATGATGGTCTGTGAAGTGGCTTCATTAGTGTTGGCTTAAATGGTCTTTAAATTAATTGTTCCCAAAGCATCGGTGCATAAAAATTAACAAAGAAATACCTCAATATATTTGGCATGTTTACTTAATTTTGAACATATAATTTTCCAATTCGCACAATCCTGCTGTCTCCTGATAAGTATAATATTGTATTCCTTTTATCGTGCTCAATTTATCGAAACTTGTAATGGCATTTGCCAAACCAACCCTCATGGATGTTTACTTTCTCCTTAATGAGAGGCTCAAATAATGACTTGTATTTGGTTTTGTAATTAGGTTTAGAGATGTCTTATTACCTGAGATGCCAGGTAAAATTTCTTCATTTGTTAGCAATGGGTTTGAACAAGCATGGCAGTAATTTGAGTGGGATTCCTTTTTATTTTCTGAGCCCAAATTGATGAAGTTGATGGTAATTTACAGTTACATTGGGATTTATATTACCCTATAATTAGGAATGCTTTCATGCCTTCAATGAAAGAAAATAGGAAATCATTTCGACCATTTTAGCTGTTTGGAAAATAACTGCGATTTTTGAATGGGACATTTCTGCTTTTTCCATTACCTATCTGTTCCTTTAACGCTTTATGTAAAAATTAGTACAGTCATTTATAGAAATTAAAGTTTAATTTGTTTTTGAATATTTACAATAGTAGTTGCAAAGCGGTAACTTTCCAGGTTGATACCAATGGGATCCCAACGGCCACTGGGCTTGTCAAAATTTACTCTGAAGGAAATAAAGACCGGAATTACTACCTTGCCACTATTCAGGCTGTCCAGCAATGTTTGGCTCAGGAGTTGCAAAATAGGACCAATGACCCTAGTCTCCTTAAACGTAATTGTCTCACTTAAATTCAGTGTTAACTTCCTCTAAGGTTCTAATTTATTTATTTGTTGTTGTTGCAGAAGAAGGATATACATGCGATGTAGCATATGATATGTTTAATTGTGTCAGCAATCAAATTGAATTGGTACGGACTCATTGTTATGTTTTATGTTCAAATTAAATTATTCATTATTATTTCTTTTATTTCAGGTCTGTGGAAGTAAACCTTGAGTATTAATTTATAAATAAACTTCAATAAAATTACTGTAAATAAATATAATATTGTTTAAAAAATAGTAATTTATTAGTTCATAAATACAATGTTTACATTGCTTCACCAGTTTTTTACTTGACAGTTTGGGTCCAACTTAATCGTATTCTGGTGGTGCCTAAAATTTCAGGAATTATGCCTGGAATCATTTCAAATAATACTAATGGAAAGATCTTAGACTAAAATTAAAATTTAATATCATTTCCCCAGAAGTCCCTGCTTTCTATCCAGATAGTAAATAATGCTGAACTTAGTGTACTAGACATTCAAATTTTTCACCATTAGCAGCCTTTCATCGGATCATAACCCATATTCAACAATCTACTCCAACTACAAGCTACACGAGTCATAGTACAAACAGCATCATTATAATACTAATCCAAAATATAAATAAAATAAAGAGGTAATACCAAAAATTTAGCCAAACATCAATGATAATAAACAACGGTTTGCACAACCAGTGACAATACGTCTTTACCTTTGTAAATAATTTAAAACAATATGATGTAAACAAATAAGTAAATAATACAGATAACTATAATAGATGTCACGGTAGCTCAAGTAGTTTGAACAGTGGCAAGCTAAAGGTAGTGGGTTTGAATCCCTCTCATGACAGCTTTTTCATTTCAACCAATACCTTACATAGAAAGATTAGTTAATTGAAAGAGGTTATTTGGGAAATCAGTCCACGAAATATAATGGATTTAATAATAATAGACTTTATCATTCTATAACCTTTTTACAATAATATGGAAATCTTAAAAAACTCAAAAATTAAATTAAACTATAAAGCTAAAAAGTAAATGATAAAAAAAAGCATAACAGATAAACTTTCTTTAAATTTAATTGTTCAACACAGAAAAACTACATTTAGCCCAAGTCATCAACTACATGCTAATTCAAATAATAAAACTAATTATACATGGTGAAATAAACACTGAATTACAAACTTAATAAATGAATTTACTGACCATTTCTTACTTATATTTCCAAGCAGAATTACAATATTTCACAAGAAGTATCCAGTTTTCAAATTCAAATATTCTACAATTCTATCATGTCATCTCTGGATTTTTTTTCCTAAAAAGCCACACAAAATTAATGTGGAAAAGGGCAGACCCCCCAAACATGGTACAGGTCTTCAATCGCTCCCATGTTACATGGAGCACATGGACGATGCTCTTGTCCAAATAGAGCAAGTCACCCCTGGCTTTAAAAATCCATTGCATACAATTAATTAAGTATTAACGGTGTACCAATCAGTCATGTAATTTTATATTTCAGATCCCTATTCAATATTTTATCAATTCTTGTAGAGCTATTGTGACATGGGTTAGAGCAGCGGCATATTGCGCCAAAAGTTGTGAGTTTGAATCTTGCTAGTGACACTAACTTTTTCAACTCAACCAAGACTTTAGATAAAAAGTATAATTAATTGAAATAATTAAATAGTTCAATTATGACCACTAAGCATATAAGGATTAATATTTTAATTTATCCATTTCAAAATATTATACATGTTCTTAAGCTATGCCATGTGTTGCAATTATATTAAAGAGGGGTTTTACATTTTTCCCTCAATTTTGTTATTAATTTAGCTTTTATTTGACATTTTAATTAATAAAAAATGTCAAAAACAACTGAATTCTGAAAAAGCTGTTGTTGGTCAAAAATCTATTATTTCACTCAATATAAATGGTTTAGGGCAAGATTAATGATGGGTTCTTTTGGAATTTCAAAATTTAATTTAAAATGGGAGAAAGAAAAGCCTCTCTAAAACAATTTGCTAATATTTAGTTTATTCTCAGCTTGTACCTATATACATTTAAAAACATTTTCTATTTTGAGTTTTTATAAAACTATGGTTTAAGATTACACCCCAAATGTTAAATTTGACTGATATTGTTCTGCTCCTGCTCTAGCTAGTTTGTCTGCCATTTCATTTCCGACATTACCACTGTGCCCCTTAACATGAATCCACTGGATAGCATTAAGACTTTTAATAGCATTGTCCAATTTGACCAGTTCATCTTTATTTTTGACGTTTTCTCCATTGGCCAACTTCCAACCGTTTTTTTTCCACTTGTAAATCCAGCAAGTGATACATTTTATCAGGAACTGTGAATCTGTGTGAATACTGAGTTTAGAAATCATGGCTTTCTTTGCTTGATCGATGGCAACTCTCGCAGCCTGGATCTCTGCCGTGTTATTAGTCGGAGATCCTTTGACCGGAGTCGAGACGTTCAAAGGATGATCGTAGTTAAACCATACACCAATGCCCGCTTTTGCTCCTGCTTTCCCATTAGAAGAACATGCGCCATCAGTAAATACAACAACAAAACCTTTTTCGTCCATTACAAAATCGTTTTGATCTGGGGATTTTTCCAATTTGATTTTTTTTACAGCCATTTTTTCTTCTGCGTCCTCGACAGGACAATCACTTCTTTTCCTTTCTATACATATCAACCTCGAATTAATAGCCTCCAATTTGGAAGTGGTCTCCATAACATACTTATTAAACTTTTCTTCCAATGAGGAGATCCTTTTGTAAACACCATCCAGTACGGAACTACTAGGATTGCTCTCCACTTTGTTGGATTGATGCTTGTCGAGTACCACACCATCAACAAATTGTAGTCGCCTTACAGAGTCCGCTTCCGAGCCGACAGTGGTTGAATGACTCCTCAGAAACGATTCTGCCTCGTTTTGAGTGTTGAACTTTTTGTACACCGCCTTGGGATAGCCCAGAACCTGTTCCTGGCATTCGGCCCAGGAATCAAACACGCCGACTTTCCTACCCACGACAACTGCGTATTTGGCCATTATCATCCGCAGGCGATTCAGACGGGCCGGTACCGGTTTACAGGGGTTGACGAGGGGGCTGGCAAACAACATCTATCCACTGGTCGTCCGACACAACTCCATAACTGTTTCTTTCCAATAACCACAATAAAGCTGTACAACAACAAACGGAACTACAACTCCACTGTTAATATTTACTATTTGGTGCTAAATTTTAGAAAGACCTTACTAGCTCCTACAAGGACAACTTCAACGTAGAATATCAACGACCTTTCCTTTTTCATCTCAACGAGAAGGTTATATGTTCCCTATCACGCTGACGAATGTTGATATGATTTTCTATAACTCTCTTCCTTATCAGCGAATACTCTTACTCACATATTAACAACTTACAGTTGTGCATAACTGCATTCAGACTCAGAGTATTACTCTACTTTAGATGGTGCATTTAGGAGCGGGCGACATTTCATTATGTAAGCTATTTAAAACATATATGTATATCAATTAAACCAGAACACTTTATATTTAACAAACACACAAATACCAATTTCGATGATTGGAGATTTACCACTTTAAAAGTTAAATTTAAAATTCCAAGAAGGAATCTTAAACAGATTTTATTAGGAGTTAAATTAATTGTAAATTCACTAATTTTCGTGGTCCGCTTGACCAATTAATATCATTCAATTAATTAAGGTTTTTGTCTCAACTAAAAACCTTAATTAATTAATTGTAAATATTACGATGGGAAGGAAGGATATTTCGGCTAATTGTTGGGAAAGCATATTGTGCAAGATTGGGCCATCGGAAGTGTCCTCGAATCTTGGGAGCCGACCTAGTCTTTCACGTAAACCCTAGGCACAGCTAAAGAAACCTGGTGAAATATTAACACCTGGGTGTGAGAAATGTGTTGTATATGTTATATATGTTATATGTTGTATATATATGTTCCTGGGTAATCGCCACAAAAATATTTACTGTTGTGTTGCAAGGTGGCCTTATTGCTCAACCCTAGGAGTAGTTAACGCCCGTATTCACCCGGAAAAGTTTAATAAACTAGGGAAGAAAAAAAAGGCAGTCGGGTCACCAGGAAACATAATAACAATATTAACTAACTAGGGTTCCACACCTCCTCCCTGACTGATTGGCTTAAAAATACTATCCCAAGAGGGTAGGGTTGAAGAAGACTCAGTTACAGAAAAAGGACTGGTGTGGTTATGGCAGCCGGTGTACAGAAGAGTCAGTCGGAGTTAGAGAGGCAAGAGAGTCAGGCAGACCGAGTCAGAAAGGTGAACTGGTGCGGTGACATAGTCAGCATAATTTGCAGAATATGAACCACATAACAGTCAAGATCGATGCCAGCATTCCAGTTCTGTGAGTACAAGATTTGTCCAACAGTTGGTAGGAGAATTGGAGAACATTCGGGGCAGTTCCGCGGCTGCGGCCAAATCTTGAATAATACATTCCTCAAGAAATAAGCCAACTTAGGATAGGAATAGAGATTTGTCGGAGAGCTTGGGTGTATTTATTTATTATTGAAGTATTTATTTAATTTATACATAGGGATAGAAATTATACAAGAATTAGGGTGTGTAAATTATGAGTAGGAATTGAGACCTAATAAAAAACTAAGTTGGTTAATTATTTAGATTTAAGTTGTGAATTCTTTAATACGAATAAAGAATTGTTAGAGAAGTAATATGATATGTTTCTTTAGATTATAGGCAAGAATTGAGAATTGTTAGTTGTAAGCAGGGTAGGGATTCATTCATGAATTGATTTATATGTTAATTGAGCAAGAATTAGGGGATGGAATGTCGATGATTTTCAGCCTTATTAAATAAAGGGATTTGAATGTTCTACCCGGATTTCCTTTTTTTACATGTCTGTCTTTACATACAAACAACTACATGACTTTATGCAGTGTGATTGGCTACTCATTCAACAAAGTAAGCCAGATGCTTCTACATCTCATATGCAACAAAAAAAGTTCATATGAACCATGGACTGATTGTCAACCCTTCGCAGATATTCAATTTTTTTTTCAACTATCTACTGTTTATATAAATCTATTTGTAGCTCTTGAACTATTGGAAATCCAAAAAAAACATTGAAAAGAGAGTTAAATTTCCTTTAAGAAGGTACCCATCTAGAACTTTCAATTTAATCTTTAGTAAAATATAAAAAAAANTATATATATATTGTGTGGCATGTGCCGTGTATAGTGAGGGAGTGGCCACCTTCTGGTCATTGCAGTGTATATAGAGCAGATATATGTATGTTGGCACGTTCTCGAGGCGATAAGGACCGACAAGCACTCAGCCTTCCTTGTTTGTACCGACTCTCTCTTTGCACTAAGAGACAAGTTGTGGACCCTTTCATCATGCTCTTGTTAGGGAAATATGCCTCAGCAAAATGGTGGTTGTTGTGTGGGTTCCTAGACACGTCAGCCCGGAGGATAATGAACATGTGGTGAAAACCAGGACATCCCACCCTCCAGACCAGACCATCGCAATGAGGCCCTCTGACTAAGCTTGCAGTGAAAAACATGATAAAAGAAAGATGACATCAGTGGGCGGGGTCGTCCAAGATGCTCTTGTGAGTCTTGTCAGTAGATGGTCTTCAGATAACCTGAGCCGAAGACAAGGGATCGTACTACCCGATTGAGCATTGGTCATACACAGTTGACACTCAGGCACCTGCTTTTGGGTCAAAGTCCTTGCAGGTTCCCCTTATGAACAGCCGAACAACAAAGAAACAACTAGCAAGATCTTGTATGTAGAAGGTACACTGATTTTTACATATAGGCTTTTCACATTTGGTTTCTTAATATTTTCTGGTAATTTTTATTATCCTGTGTTACGATTGTTTACATGTTAAAACTTGTAGATAATGCATTCAGAAAGACATAACACTAACAAACACATAATAATAACCAGCTTTTGTGATGTGTTAATTAGACAAATTAACAAATGCTAAATCCAGAACAAGTCCCAGGCCTGCCTGATTGACCCACTCCTGATCATTTATTCTTTTTCCCACCATGGAAAGAAATGTGAAATTTCCAAGATTATCAGATTTAGTCCTTCCAGGTGCAAACAAAACAAATTAAGTCCTTCATGCCTTCTAAAAGTAATTTCCCTTCTTTATTTAATACCTTATTAACTAATCAGAAAAACATATTTGTTTTATTAAAATTTGATTCCTCTGAATGCTCCACGCATTTTCCTACTTTGTACTAATACTAAGGTAAATGACAAAGCCATTTCATAAAGGCCGCCAAAGCGATATAAACAATCAATAAGGCAGAGTTCCAATGATTGAGGAGGCAGATGCGAGGACGGCGGCAGGCCTAAGGCAGAGCCATGCTGGATTTGGAGTTACTCGGTTGCTTGCAACTTTAGAAAGAAGATAAAGTAAAAATAAAAGTGTGTGATGTTATCAAGACAAAAAAAAACTGCTAGTGAAAAATTCTTGTGGAGTGGTGTTCGTTCATAAAGGTTCGTTACACTATACTATACAACTTGTCCAGTGAAAAGGAAACCAAAAAAATAACTTTACGTGTTAACGTGAATCCCCTTCACACGAAACAAACTCGTATCCTTGCGAGTGTAAAATAAAAATAAGAAAAAATATTTGTGCCACAGACTCAATTAAATTAAACGGAAAAGACAAAATTTGGGACCTGATCCAAATAAATTATAACAAAGCCCTCAAAAAAATAAATGTATTTAGATTTGAAAAAATAAAAATATGTGATCTATGACATACGCACTCTCCTTGCCATTTACATAAAAAAGAGCAGGTGCCTTCAAGCAAAATTGAGAGAGAGTCCTTCCACGTCCTTTCGTAGCTCAGCTCGCAGCTCGCAATTACTTTCTATCATAAGAAAATATTCCCTTTTCCTCACTAAATTAGTTATAACCATTTATAAGGTTAGGAAGGTATATAAGGTCGGATTCATTAATTTGTTATTAGTATAAGGATCCTGTATGTTTAACGGGTACAGACTTATTATTTTATTTTATTTTATTTTTTATAACCATATTAATCCCACAACGTTATAGGTACTAGCAATAGTTATCTGCAGATGGCAATGTTTTTTATTATATGTTGCAACTGTGAAAAGATTAATAAATAAAATTTAAAAATCATGCACCACCGATGATACGTGTGTTTTTTCTATTTAGATGGTGAAACTTAACACCTTTATCTCAACTATCTTCCTTTCTGAACCTATTCAGATTTACATGCCTTTCTTCTCTAAAGATAGGGCCTTTCCATAAGATAACATTTCTCATAATTTCACATTAAAATATCAGGAGAAAGTAGTTTGTAGATATAATTTATCTATTCCAGAGCAATGTACAGTGGAATGTTAAACTTGTTCCAAAATATGTTAATCAGTGTATTTCCAAAGAGTGAATCAGTTTTATATTTATAGTAATTTGTTTTCACTTTTTCAAATCAAACAAGATAGTAAATAAAATACATTTATCCAATAGTATATCATTTTATTGTGTGTTTTAGTTATCTCTATAAAATGGAATCATCACATTCATAACTTCTTAATCTGAATAACTAAATGGAAAACAGTGACCAAGACCCCCTTCTGGTTTCAGAAAATACCAGAAGGAGAAAAAAATCTTATGGGACAAGCTCACAACAGGAAGTGAAGGTAAATTTGGAAACATGAAATTATGAATAAATAAATGAAACTCCCTACCTTAATCTATGTTTATAGTTTTTTAATAAATACAATTTTTTTTTTACATTTTTTCAGAATTTTAATTCAGGCAATGAAAATGGGTTTAAAGATGATATTAAACCTATACTTGATGAGATACATTCATTGAAAAGATCAAGTAGAGCAAATGAAACGGTGCCTATTGGTTCGTTAGATGTTCTTTCAGTCAAATATGAGGTATGTGTATGTTTTGTGTGTTTTATTTTTTAATTTTCTTATTTTATTTTTATCTACTTGCAGAGTTTGGATTATGATATATGTGAAAATCGATTAATGTTAGATGAAGAAAGGAACAAAGGCTACAGTTATTACATTAAAAAATTATTTATGAAATGGATTATATTTTTTCTCATCGGTATGTTAACTGCATTAATTGGAGTATGTATAGACATATCAATTGATATTATTTCTACATACAAATATAGTGTTATTAAGAACAGTATCCTTTTTAACTGTATTGAAAATGTTCCATTACCTTTAAAGCTGGTTTTTGTCCTTAATATTACCACTCAGATATTGATCATTGTGTGACTGAAGACTGCCTACATGTGCCTTTTTTTATATGGGTTGGAATGAATGTTGGATTGGTATTTGTAGGTGCTGTTCTCGTAGCTTATATTGAGGTAATTATGTTTAAAAACTTGCTATTACAAGGTAATTTAAAGCCGTAAGATTATTTGTAGAAATATATATATATAAATCAAATAAGTTACTGATATACATTCAGAACTTTATGAATCTAAATCAAATCTCGTCGATATGCTTTCGGGAAATCTGGCTTAAGACTAACGTTTGTTAAAATGAAAATCATTATAAAATTTCTAGAGTGGGAGAGTGCTGATGACAATTCTAGGAGCAACACCTGCATCCTAGCATTGTCATCACAATATNTTTTTTTGACCTTGTGGTTACTTTAGGTAAGAGAAGAAGCTATTTCATTTGGCAGACTTTTCAGAAAATGTATTTATTTATCAGTACCACTGCTTGAGAACAACAGTTATTTTTATTTAATAAGTAATGTATCTGTTACTTAGTTACATTTACATGGTTGAGAGTTTATGAACTCACAAAGTATCACCGTGACTTTTCTCCCTCTCTTTCTTTGCTTTTCCTTTCTTGTCTATCTCACATATTAACCGTACTACTTATTTTTCCGTTTATCCAACCAAGTTATGATTAGAACAAATAGGACAGTAACGGACTCGCTTTTCGTTATCCTATTACTAGATTTTCTATATTTCAGGGCATTGTCAATTGTGGATAAGCCCCTCTATTCACACTAATAAGTTACATTCACCGCAATTCATTCACACTATCTCAGAGTACTCGATATTCCTTGGGCGTAATTGGGGGATAAGCCCCATTATTCATGCTAATAAATACATTCAATCAATAAAAACATATTTGTTGTTGTTGTAATTAAAATACATAAAGGTACAAAGATCTATATATGATAAAATGGCCTTGAAATATTGGATCAGCGATCTGTGCCATGCCCCTGCATAGGTCATTCAGGATGTCATATTTCTTTCTTTGCAGACTTAGTAACATGGCAAATGATGTAGTAAATGTAAATAGTTAAAAAAACCTTTCCCAGTGAACTGCATGTTTGAAGAAATTTTAAAAAACAGGACCAAAGAAATTTTAATGGTCATTGGGTGCGAGTATGTAAACTATCAACCACATATTTAGATGTAAAAAATGATCATGCACATACATATTAAATATGTGTTTTTTGTAATAAAGGAAGGAAACAAATTTTCAGAAACGTCAACCAAGTGAAATAGGTTTTGTTTTCTTGCCTAATATATATGCAAACAATCAACACTATTATTTATGAATGAATAATAATCCACATAATTTGTAATTTTTATTTGAAGCCTGTAGCTGGAGGTAGTGGGATACCCCAAGTAAAATGTTATCTTAATGGCATAAAAATGCCAAGATTAGTAAGAATTAAAACTCTAATAGTCAAGGTGATTGGTGTGATTTCTACAGTTGTTGGTGGTCTTGCTGGAGGAAAGGTTAGTAACTTTTTATTTATACCTTTATATTTATACTATATATTTCTTAGTACCTCTATAGGAATGCTCAATTTATTATCTTTTTGTTTTTAATATTACATATAAAATAACTAAAATATTTAAATATAATATTTCTCTGAACTAATAAAAGGTGGTAACTGTGTTATCCTTTTGATGTTTATTTGTTTATTTTAGTCATGATAATAAACTTCAAAATTCAATAAAGCTTACATCAACCTACAAACTGATCCAATGGGGCAAGCGTCAAGGCTGGCTATAAAACTACAAAATAAAAATACACTAAACTGTGTACTATACCAGACACTAACATAGAAAATTTATATGTGCTTACATGAAAATTGCATCTAAAGTACTTTACAAAAATTTAAACTTTTCTGTTTCTCGGTTCTAGTGTGACATAGGTTTCAGAAAAACACTTTCTTTATCGTGCCAATGTTTCTCTGAAAGACATTACTCTGAATTTTGGTAAAGAAATAATTTAAAATATATATATTTTGGTGTAAAGAAATTAAAGGCTTATAAGCATGAGGTACAAATGCAGATTTTGTAAATAGAGAAAATAAGAAGAAAAACTGATTTAATCAATAAAAATACAACTTAAAAATAATTTATTAATTAGTATGTTTTATTAATCTTTATTCCATATAATGTACAAAGATTTAATTTTAGATGATTTTTGAGGAAAAGAAAATTTGCATTTTTATGTTTCTTGGCCATTGGCCCATCTTCAGTCAACCTCCATGATCCATTCAATCATTCCCCATTCTGAGTCTTTGTGAAATGGATGATTTGATATACTCTGCAAAAATAGTTATTAGTAATAAACTATTCAAATTTATTTTTCTGAATAGTTTGCTTAAGCATATTTCCTAGTGACAGTATAATCTTACTTATAAGGAGCTTGAGTGTCCTCTTTGGTTTAGGCATTGAAATGGTGTTTATTACTCACTGTAAGATAAAGGTCCTGCATTTTTTTTAAACACTGCCACCCCAAGGGTTTATCTAACCTAGTTGAATTACCCTCACTTAAAAAAAAAAATCTTGGTCATACGAGAAAGAAGAGAATATCTGGAAAAATTTAGCTTTTTGACAAGGTACAACTGTACACTATTCATGGTTTCATAAATCTGCTAGATTAGAGTTCAAATTGTGAGTTATTTTGTATTTTACCATAACGAACGATAATAGAACCATACCTCAGGTATCTGGATGAGTATCTCTTTGATTAAGATGTTACAAACAACAACAGATCAGTTCTATGATGTTTATTTGAAAGTATATTTAATGTTAGTTTGAGAGGAAAGTGATTAGAGTGGAAAACAAAAGGTTAACATATAAATCATTTATAAAAAAGACAAACAATTTAGGTTTCAGCACACCGGGTCCAATACACTCTGACCATCAACATTCATGTTAAATGCCCAGGGTTGTTATATGGGATCTGCCATTAACTAAAACAACATTTTTGTTTTCTAGAGCTTCTGCTAAAAGCTGGCTTTTTATATTTTCAGTCTCATCGAAGTGACAAAAAGTTATTATAGATTAATTTACAGTATAACTGATTTAACTGGCCAACACAGTTAAAGTCACCTTCTAGTAACATTAAACAATTTGGAAGTAACTGTTTAATATTTTAAATAGTTTAATTAAATATGTCTGTAATAATACAATGGGCCGCAACGGTTTAGGCGTTGACACGTCACTCATCACTGTAATGTAAAGGTCCCAGGTTTGAATCCAGCGGCCCTGCATTTGAACCCGACAACTTAAATGGGCTCTTTTTCAAAAACACCGGCACCACGAGGGTTGATATAACCTCTGCTGTTGCGAACCCTCACAAAAAAAAAAATTCAAATTTTTTATTTGAAAATTTTGATAACATTGAGTATTCACATTTATGTAAGACAATCAAATTGTAAACATTTCAATTTAAAAGTATTGAAATCTTTGCTCGTTCTTTGCTGGCTTTTCTCGGCTCTTTTCTTTGATGGTAGGTGATGTTAGTACTGCAAATCCTTGTAGTTCGGTTGGTGTGTGCATGGAATCTGCAACAAAACAGGTTTCAGATAAACAATAGATGGTTTGTACGGAAAGTGAAGGTAGATGGTGTAAAAATGTGAATATCTATGTACATTCCTGACAGATAGTGATTAACGTTATTCCATATATTAATAATTATGCAGAATCCTGGACGATTTTTGCTCTGGTTTTCTTTTAACAATATTTACATCAGTTATATCCAGCACTAAGTTGGGAGAGATTTAGTTGCGTTTTTTTGGATGAGTTGTGACAATTTCTCAGAGTCCATGTTGATAATCCACAACTTGATTTAACTCAAAAAGATAAAGTTGTCTTGAGGTTTAATTGAGAAATTAATTGCTTGCACTGGATCGCCTTTGCATTTTCTACACAAAATTTTTCCATTCTTGAACAAGGGATTGTAGAAAATATCATTTTTTTTAATATCTCTTGCAGCAAATAATAAATAGTTTTCTATAGTACCCTATTTGGATTTTCTTGACTAGCATGCCCAAATTAATTTGAAGAAACAATAGATAGATAAAACAATATTGACCTGGAGATGTATGATAGAAAAGGTAGAAGAAATGCTGAAAGCAGGGTTGTGTCGTGATCCACTTGCACCACCAAGTGATTCAATAAAAATTAATTTGCTTTCACTTATATCAATGAGAATGTGTTGCAATGTTTTTTATGGCTACACAGAATTAATGTACACCTATTTCTTAGTCCAAAATTTAAAACAAAACAATCAGTTTAATCCTTTTTCCAAAAAAGATAGTTCCCACTCACAGTAAGTTGTTTTCCAACAATCCATTCATGTCGAGAGACATGGTTGTTGAAATCCTTCAACCTGATGAGGGCTCAAAATCCGGATCATTAGAAAACAACTTACTGTGAGAGGGAACTATCTTTTTTGAAAAAGGATTGAACACCGCACTCACTCCATCATTCATCATTTCGATCAGTTTAACTGTGTAAAAATAAAGAAAAATACACATCTATAAATTCAGATGCGCACTGCAGAGTATCAGAGCCAAACGTTTTGTAATGATTTAATAATTACCCCTGGCTAATAAATATGTATCCCTGACTAATAAATATGTCATTAGTATTTATAAATTAATATAATAATTCTTTAAAACACAAATTAATGATAAAGCTAATTATACAGCATCAAAGCTTTAAATAGTCTCCTATTCTGCTTTAAGGAAGGACCAATGATCCATGCAGGTGCTGTAGTTGCTGCTGGTATTTCCCAGGGTAAAAGCACTTCTCTGAAATCAGATTGCAAGATTTTGGGTTACTTCAGAGAAGACCACGAAAAAAGAGATTTTGTCTCTGGTGGTGCTGCTGCAGGCGTAGCAGCAGCATTTGGAGCTCCTGTGGGTATGATTAATTCTAATGATATTGAAAAAGATTTCTGTTGATTAGCTATATATTCAGGCAAAGTTAGTTCTTAACATATTTATTATAATGTATTTGAGTTTTAATTAAAAAGATAAAAGATATGGGAAATTTATTTGTATTTTGTAATAATTTTTAGGTGGTGTTTTGTTTAGTTTAGAAGAAGGAAGCAGTTTTTGGAACCAGAGCTTAACTTGGAGGATATTTTTTGCCTCTTCTATTTCCACATTTACATTGAATATTATTTTGAGCGCTTATCATGGAAGACCAGGTGGTTTTATTTTTCCGTTATACATGTTAAATTACGAGTATGGTTATAATTATGTGAGGCTGTTAGAATAAGTGACACAGGTTCCTAATCTGGTGTCGGTTGTCCAGGATTAGACCTTAGTCTTGATTATTAATTAATGTTTTATTTTGTTATTTTTACAGGAGAGCTTGCTTATTATGGATTACTTAATTTTGGCCATTTTGAATCATTAGATTATCAACTTTTTGAATTGGCTCTCTTTGCTTTGATGGGTGTTATTGGGGGTATTTTAGGATCAGTATATACATTTATTAACTATAGGCTCACAGTTTTCAGATTAAGGTATTTAAGTCATTAGCTTAGAGGCCGAAAATGGATACGATATTTTTATTTTTTTTTAAATATTTTTTACAGATATATTAACAGCCAATGGCTGAAGGTAGTAGAAGCATGTTTGGTCGCTGCAGTTAGCGCTACTGTTGGGTTACTCATGATATACCTACTGAATGACTGTCGACCATTAGGTCAAGACCCCACAAAATTCCCTATCCAGGTAATTATAGATCTACTTTTATACATTATGTTTTGTTTTCATTGTACAGCATTTTTAAATATATATTTTTTGAAATTAAGATGTACTGTAATGATGGTGAATATAATTCAGCTGCTGCAATTTGGTTGCAAGTCCCTGAAGCTAGTGTTCGTTCTTTGTTTCATGATCCACCTGGTAATTTTTATTTATTTGAAAAGTGTTATGAATACGTAAATATCATCTTAAAATATAATTTTCAGCATCACATAAATTATCAACTCTAGTTATATTCATGGTTGTGTATTTGGGATTGTCTATATGGACTTACGGTTTGAGTATGTCTGCAGGAATTTTCATACCTTGTCTTCTGACAGGGGCAGCTTGGGGAAGAGTCATAGGAATACTCATTTCCTTGATGCTACCAAATGCCGTTAGTTTCTTTGAAAATTAGTTAATGGGGGAAAACGTTATTAACGTACTGATTTTCAGAGTTGGGTCGATCCCGGAAAGTATGCATTAGTAGGAGCAGCTGCACAACTTGGAGGAGTTGTAAGGATGACAATAAGTTTAACAATTATCTTGATTGAAGCAACTGGCAATATTAACTTTGGACTACCATTAATGATAACACTAATGACAGCTAAATGGGTTGGTGAATACTTCTGTGAGGTATTTCAATTTTTTATTTAAATAAAAGCAAAAGTGACATTTAAGTGGAAAACATGCACATTTATTTCAATTCTCTTTATCTAAGGTCTTGGTTGAGATGGAAAAGTTAGTGTCTCGAGCAGGATTCGAACCATGATCTTCGGCTTAATACACTGCTGCTCTAACTACTTGAGCAATCAAGACTTCGACCCACTCAGACACCAACTCCTCATCTCAACCTACAACTTTTTGAATTTCCCCTCATTTTGCCATTTTTCAAATTTTATTTTAATTTGTATGGTCAATTATGACTACTAAGCATACATGGATTAATATGCATTTTTTAAGGGATTCTATGATATACACATTCAGCTGGCTGGAGTACCCTTGTTAGCATGGGACCCTCCTCCTTTATCTTCATCATTTACTGCTAACAAAGTAATGAGCTACCCAGTAGTTACTTTACCACCTACTGTAAACGTGAGAACAATTGTAAATATTTTGACAAGTGTCACGTTCAATGGTTTTCCTATCGTAGAGGAAACTAAAAGTAAATATCACAGATCTTCTGGGGTAAGTTTCTATTGCATTGTTATTTCAATTTAATTTAGATAATCCTTTCCGTTAATGCAATGTCACTCTTTATAGTTATTTTGTATAAAGAAGAGAAGTAGAAATTTATTTTGTATACATTTCGTATTAAATTTTATCATTACCTATCATTTTGGCCTATCAGGCATGTTTCAACATGTCACCATCTTCAGTGTTGTGTCTGATCAAAACTAGCGAGAACAAGCAGACCAAAATGATTGGTTTTGTAATGGCCAAATTACAGTTTCATTTTCCTGCAAATCGAATGGAGAAATCTCACAATTTCTATAAATGTTAAAATTATGATTCTTTTTATAACTTAATACGGATTTAATAAATATATTGGAAAGTTTCGTGTTTTTCAAGTATAAATAGTGAATCACAAATAAGAAACGTTTGCAAAATTTTGATTATTGAATGCTTTTCTTAAGTACAAACACTATTGTAGATATATTTATCAATTTTGTCACCAAAATCACATAATAAAAGTTGGTTTAAGTTATTTGCTTAACCATAAGTGGTTTAAGACACTTATTTGCCTTGAAATTGTCCTTGCATTGGAAATGTGTAATGACATATGTACATTTTTAAGGCTTGTTTTAAATCTGCTGGCCGGTTGAGAGGACTCATTTTACGATCTCAGTTACTAGTCCTTCTGAAAAGACGAATTCATGTTCAGCAAGGGGTTGTCCCAGAAATTACAATTAAAGATTTTAGAGAAGAGTATCCAAGTTATTGTGAAATAAAGGTTTAGTTATTTTAGTCTTATCTTTTTTTTAAGTTTTGTCATGCAGTAAATTAATTATATTTCTTTACAAAATAGGATATATATATACCAGAAGAAGAGATGGACTGTAAAATAGATTTAACACCATATATGAATCCATCTCCTTACACAGTTCAGCACGTAAGTACAAGTCAACTGACACGTCAGACAACTTTACTCTTGCATATCAGATTCATCTTCAGGCTGGTGATGTGATTGGCATATTGTAGTGACTACTAAGCTGTCTGACATATTATTGTATCCTGTTCAAATTAAATTGAACACATCTCTCACTCGGGTGAAATTTGGCCCAAAAGATATTGTATATTCAAATTTTAAACCTTTGGTTTACATGATTTTCTATCAAGATAAATTAATTTTATGTCAATGTTTCTTGAAATTGTTTGTAACACTTTTTTATTGCTTTGCCGAATTATGAAATGTAATTTTTTGTTTATTTTAGGTGGCATCATTACCAAGGATGTTTAGACTATTTCGAGCTCTTGGTTTAAGACACTTAATTGTTGTAAATGAAACAAATGAAGTGAGTACAATATATAATAATAAATTGTAGATTCATTGATCATGCTCTGATATGCTTAGTTGCACTGTTAGTCTGGAATCAGTTTTGATTGAAAGCTATCTTAAAACCCAGAATTAGGCCTTAAATAGTAATAATCCACTTTTGCTCCGAGGGGCAGATTATTATTTATTCATTTATATGAGGGTGTATTTATAAACGGGATTGATTTTCTTTAAAATGTTAGAGGAGTGGATTTGAAAGGGCTAGACAAACAAATAATAATGAGAAAGAAGTGAGTGTCTCCATGGAGGAACGGATTATCAAGTTTTTGACCAAGGAGTGGATGAATCTAACCAGAACTTTGGGGTGATTAAAAGGCTCAGTACAGGGTCAACACCCTGCCAAGAACTCGCATCTTTGTTGCTGCCAAAAAATTTCTGGAGAGTGTGAAAAGATTGAGAATGAGAGCCATGATTGCCAATGCCAAGTGTAACCAAGGCCAACATTGAGGCAGCTTTTTCATGTTCACTTTCTCCATGATTGAAGTACATAATCCTGCAGTAATTAAGTAATTCTGCAGTAAGTAATTCTGCAAGACAACTCCTGGCCTCTTATGGTTAACACCATGAGGCAAAAATGAAATGCAACAGGATAAGAATCATTAGTCTCTAGACTTATCACCTTGTGCAACAATGAAGCGGTGGAAGCATTTGTGCTGCAATGACTATGATCCTTTTATGATGATGAAATAAAAAAAATTACCAATCCTATGGGAAAAATGTATTTCTAGGGTAGGAGAATATGTAGAAAAATAATATATTTTTGTAAGCTTAATAACATTAAGTGAGAATTTTTTTAAATGAGTACCTTGTACTATTATTTTTTAAATGGAGTAAGTTTACATTTATATCAGATATCGACCATCCTTAGAAAGTAGGGTCACTGTGTCAAAAGTTATCTATATGAAATACTTTTATGTTGGTATGCACTTCAAAATCATGTTTTTCCCCATATAACTCGTGTAAACAGAAAAGTCAATTAGAGGCTGTGATTTGTATTCTGCATTTTGAACCAAATTGCATTTTTTCAATTTTGTACAAAATTTCTAATAAAAATAAGTCTTTCTTTATTTTTTATTATTTTTTTAAATTTACTTACTTGCAAATTGTTGCATTCTTGCATTTTTTTAAATACTTGCAATTGTTTGTTGTTTACAGGGTATTTATACATATAGCTGGACATTGTTCTACATTAGCCAGCTTATATTTGTATTTAATGACTAACATTCGGCCATTGCATTTTTATAAAACTTAAATCATATATAATTTTAGAATTTAACCACATTTATTTTTAAACAGGTGATTGGAATGGTTACCAGAAAGGATTTGGCGAGATATAGAATAGCGAAACATTCCGGACAAGTAAACATGGAAGAATTGAATTTTTCAGACCGACTTTAATTAACCGAAAGTATTCTAATTTTTAATCTGTGATTTTTATACAATGTTATATGGTGTTTATATAGACATTTTATGTAATGTAATTGTTTTTATATAATGTTTTTACATATAGACAACTTGAATTACTTATATGTTCTGTATAATAAAAAAGAAATATATGTATATTTGAAAGTATAACAATTTTTTTTCTTAAAATTACATATTTTACATTAACAATTGACATATACATATTAATTGTTACAAGTTATCATTTATATTTTGAATTGCAGCCATCATACATATCTTCAAATGAAAAGAAGCAATCAAGCTTAAATTAGTTCATAATAAAATGTTCAGAAGTAATTTTATATTTTTCATTTCTGTACCTTTCATTCTCCTTATGCTATACCTAAAATTATTTTGAATGTTTGGTTGTTCACAAACCACCCTTAAATTTTAATGTTAATATACTAATTAAGTGACATAAAAAATATGAATGGAACTGAAGCCAATAACAATAATAACCGTTAATACACTAAATTATTATTCAAAGATAAGTTTAGTGCATATGTGTGTCTCATTTCAATTTATTTCAAAGTGACAATGTTGTGATTTAGATTTCATGATTAGGCCTAGGGCAAAAAATAAGAGAGGATCGGGACAGTGAGGGTAGAGACAGTCAAGTCTAGAAGTGAACAAGTCCATTTTGTGTAGATGATAGACAAAAGAAGTGTGCGATCCTGAAAAGAATTTAAAAAGTGTTGGATTCCCTAAAATAGAGTGCTGCGGTACATAGCGGATTGACTGTAAACAGTGAGTACCCACCAACCCTTGTTCCAAACGGTCTGGCAACCAGTTTGCATGAAATTAATGTTTATTTAAATTTTAAAAGTTTTAATTGTTTGTTTAAAATTTAAAAAGGAAATTTACTGATTTTGTTATTTTTTGTGTAATTAATAAATTGTTTTCAAACTTGAACTTCAAAATTTTATTATAAAAAGGCACCTGATCGTTTGTATGCAGATTCGATCAAGACCTCTAGGGCCCTGTTTCTCATAAAAAGAATTCAGAGTTGGGCCCATCTTGTTGAATCGAGAACAGACCGTGACATGTGTAAAAACAAATATGAATTGTGTGTTTTATCCAACGGCTATGCATTTGAAACCGGCATACAAAAGATAAATACTCATAACTGAAAAATAAATAAATAAAAATAGGAGTGCCCCAAGGGAGCACACTAAGGCCAGTACTTGCTATACTTTTTTTTTGAGATTAGATTAGACTGGGGTGTTGGTGGGTGCAACGGTTTAGACGTTGACATGGTGTTCATCACTGTAAGGTAAAGGTCCTGGGTTTGAATTGAGCGGCCCTGCATTCAAACCCCATACTACAAATGGCTTTTCAAAAACACCGGCACCAAGGGTTCAAATAATATCGTAGTCGAATACCCTCGTTTAAAAAATAAAAATAAATTTTTTTTAGATTAGATTATATAGGAGCTAGTCTCTTTACGGTTTGTGCACCATGACCAGTATCGGTCCATTGTGCATTTTTTTTTAAATCTAGAGCTCTTCATTAAGCTTAAGGATTTTTCCCAGACCCAAAAACTTTTCAAGGTCTGCTATTTGTATCCTTCAGGCTCTGACTTTTCCTCTCCCAGGATTTGTTGGATGTTAGCCTACATAGGCCTTCAACAGAGGACATGTTCCACTGTTACTTCTTGGCAATATATGCACAAGTTTCTGCCCTCCTTGCCTATACATATGCCTCCGGAGTCTGCAGAGTCCAGTTAGTAGTCCTAGCACGTCCTAAATTTAGCAGTTTTGCCATTATTTTCTGTGATAGTCCTTTGATAAACTTTTTCCCATGCCTCTGTCCTGATACATTCCCACTGAACGAAGGAGTTAGTTTTAATCCAAAGATCCACGTTTTTGGCAGTTTGGTATGCCGCAAAAGGGTTCAGGTGTCATTAAAATTTCCTTGGCCAATTTGTCAGCCTCTTTGTTGTACTTCTGCCCTGTGTGCACTGGTACCCTCACAAGGGTAATTTTGTTATTTTCCTCAATGTCTGACAGGGCTGGTTGCAGTCCCAAACTGGATTTCATCACTGATCAATTTCCTTCAGTGTCACCTGGCTGTCCGATAAGAGGGCAATTCTTCTAATGACAATACCCAGCCTTCTAATCTCCCTGGCACAATGTTCAATAATACAGTTTCCTCTTGAAAGATGGTGGCTTATTGGCCAAGGCTTATATGAATTATAGTCCTTCGTTTATTTCCATAAATGCCAGCAACCCATATTCGGTTTTGGAGCCATCTGTAAACTAGATATGGACAGCATTAATCCTTTCTCCCAAGTCTTGCTCTACAAGGCCATCTATTGGAGCCTGTTCCTGCATTAGCCTATGAATAGTGGCACTAGCCTCTCCCTGGATAAATGGATGGTGTAACAATTAGCAACATTTATAGATAACACATCAGAGATATCAACAGGTCTGAGCATTCTTCCAAAGTCCTTCAAAAATATATGATACTGATAAATCAAAATTTAATGATAAAAAGTGGAGAATCAGGTACAATCAGCTTAAATCGATACATAAAATTTCACAAATCAAAAAATGGACCATATTCCATCTATCACCATCAATGAAACTATCGTACCATACAGCTATTGACAAATTGATCCACTTTCATATCCCTAGACACTAAATTATTGTTATTGATTTTTCGTAATTACTATTTAGTTAGGGTCTGGCTTGTCGTCAAAACCTGTATTGCATGTTGTGTAGAGCCTTTCTTCTTCCTTAAGCCTATAAAACTACAGTGCCTTAAAAATTAACTTGGACATTAGTTAAAATTTACTCTGGATTTTAGTTTTCTGTAAGAAATTTCAGCTGGGAAGGCAGTTACATTAATTTAATTTTAAAAATAAGCTACTAGCAACTGTTTTTCATTTATATTATTTGTTGTTAATCGCTTAAAATTCTTTTGATGGTTAGGGTTAACACGAAGGAGAGGTAAAGTAAAACCCAAGGTTGTATGATTAAACATAACTTTATTTCATTTTTTTTTGTCAATAAATTACAATTTTATCCCTAATGAATATTTACATCATGGTATATATGTTCGACTAGAATCTTTTAGAATTAAATTAATTTATGTATTTAAAAGTTAACAGTTCCTTTTGCTCTAAACAGGACTAATTAGTGTTACAGTAAGCAAGTCACAACTACATTCTAGTTTGATTAAACAAATTTTAATACAACAAAATTTACAAGCATACTTACACAATCTAAGACAATGCACAAGCATTTCTCAGTGAAACTTCAGAGAGGTTTTAAAAGCATCTTTGAAAAATAATTGTCACATCAAGCGGATTATTAGCATGTACAATATGTATGTGTGTCTGTGCAATTAATTGGTTAATTTATTAAAAATATTAAATATATAAATTTATGCTTTCTTTTCATTAAAAATGTAAAACTACAACTTTTCTTTTAATCTTCAGCGATATTAGAATCTACAGTAAGTTATTTTTCCATCCTCCTCTTTTAATTAGGTTTCCTATAATGATGATGTTTAGTTTTTCTCTTGTTTTTACAGTGTCCACCTTTTCTTTAATTTTTCTTATGGACTTGCAAAGTGAAATCACAGGCAAATAATTATAATGTAATACAAGTATGTTTTTGATTTTTTTTTTTTTTTAATTATAGATCTTAAAAGTATACCTTTGAAGGTATCTACTAGCAACTCCTGAATGAAGAATATGCACCTTCTGGTTGAAAAATCATCTATGTTGGGCAAAGAACTAAAACAAACCATAAACGTAATATTTAAGAACAAGAAGAAACAATTTATTATGAGAAAAATTCAATTATTTTGAAATATAAAAAATATTGATAAGAATCATAGTTCAATAAAGACTTTGCATATAAAACATACCTTTTAAGATATAATCTGTCAATAAGGTAGGGACAGTGGGACTATCTTCATTAATAGCTTTCAAAACTATAAAGAAATAAAGTTAATTGTTATTACTGTATATTGTTTTAATGTTATCAATGAAACAAAATAATATTTACTTACTCTTGATCAATACTTGTAAAGCATGATTATCCAACGGACCAGTGTCCATGTGGTATGGAATGACAGTCGTGAGATACTGTAACAGCCAATGAAAATATGTTGCTAGATTTTAAATGGCAACAGTTTGAAATAGTTAAGGTCAAATTTCAAAACCATCCCAAGTAAATATATCTATTTTTACATATTGCCGATAATGAGAACCCTCTACCAAGTCAATTGACAATGAAACTAGTAATTATTCAATCAAAATTATGAGGTATGGGTTATAATACATAATTATCAATGCCATCTAAAATTCATAGTTTAAATATTACATATTTACTTTAGTGTTTTTATGTATTCATCTCCCCCCTGTACCTAAGAGGTAACCCACACCGACAAACCAAAGCCTCTAAACTACACTGAGAGGCAAAAAGAGTTGCTACCTTCGTTTTATTTATTTATTTTATTTTTTTTTTTTTATTTTTTTTTTTAATAGGTCCTCTCCCTTGCTGGTTAATCCTTTTGAATACATTTTCAATAATACATATTTAATTTAAAATTCCATTCTGAGGTGAATTTATTAACAGTTTCACTTCAATAATGACAAACAATTATTAATACACACATTTAAGAAAAAATTTAAATGACAAAACTAATCTAAATTTCTGTCTTTAAAGAAATATTTAATGTAAACAAACCCACAAATGAAGATTTTTCCTGTTTACAATTTGAGGCATATGAGGGGCTTACTTAAAAGCAATGCACACCATACTGGTTTAAAAAAAAGGAAAATAAGAAATATTGAAGAACATAACTACAAGAATTATTTTTATCTTATTTAAGTAACTTTAAAAACTGAACCCATTTATATTTTTTCACTTATCTATTTATAGTGAGATCATCACAATATCAGTGAAAAATAGCACCCTGAAATCTGACCCTACAATATTGATTATACCACCAAGTGGCCTGTCTTAAATTAACTGAGATGACATCTTAGCAAAGAGACTGTGGAATGTAATGCAGGCAGCGTGCTTTTTGTTTGGCGAGTTCTTTAAAGTTGATATCCACTTTAAAACAATCTTGACGATTAAAGAAATATTAATACTTTCACAACTAATTTTAAAGCTGATAATGTAAGACCGCATGGCCAGATGGTGATCTTTCCAAACCATTGTATTTAAGAATATACAATGGATAAGAAATAAACTATTATATGTTGGTAGTTACTAAAGTTTACATATGTAAAAAGTTAACAGATTTTTAAAATAAATACCTTTGAATCAGAAATTGATTGCCTGTTTCCTGGCAATTTTGATTTCTTCTTTTCAACATGATGTTGTCGCCTTCTGTTTTGCACAGCCAGCAAGAGTGAAATGAAAGAATTTTTTAATTCTTTTTCATATTCCAGTTCATCTCTTAGAGCAAGTTCTGATATCAAAGTTTCAGAATAATCTCTTATTAAAAGTTCAAGTTCCATAAAGAGTTCATTGAGTTGTGACACAGTAAGAGTTTTTAGTTCTAAAAATATATAATTTTGATTACAAATATTTCAGTTTTATACAGCGCAACATATGAAGCCCATATTACTATCATGGTAAAGTGGTGAGTGCAAGACTTGCTTAGCTTTCCTCTGCAAAGATTCCTCAGCTGTTTCAGCATCAGGAGTGCAATCACTAGATGTTTCCTAAAAAAATAAGAAGTTTCATAATAAAATGTTAATAAAAAAATTAAGTTGTCTCAGAGAGTAAATGTAAAGACACAAAACTGTTTTGTGTATGTGTGCTAGCAGAACAAGAGAAATTATTCAGTACAATCCTGGCCAATACAACTGAAAATCAGAAGACATGACAATCATTGGTTATAAAATGATGTATGGAATGGTAATTAAAATCATTTAATAAATTGAAAAGTAATTATGGAGCAAAATGAAAATGAAAACACAAACATCGTTTACAAAGAAATAAACAAGATACAATATTGCAGCATAAAAATGACACTGGATTTTAAATTGGTTTCTCTGTTTGTGCCAAAACTGGCTAAGAACAAAAATACATAATATATCTCTAAAACTGAACCCAACATAACATATTTATCTTTATTTAATCTCATATTTACCTCCATGATATCATCTATTTCACGTATCACTTCATCTGCAGTTTTTACAGGTTCTGTATCTTGTGTAAAACCTGAGAGGATAAGGGAATGCATGTCAAGATCACTAGCAACAGCCTCATCTTCACTGCTTAATTCTCCATCATCAATCATTTTGTCCTAAAGACAATGAATCCCAGCATTAATAAAACAAGTGTGATTAATATTACACCATTAATTCAAACCTTGTTTTCATTGAGATTTAGAGCTGGCATGTGCAACTTCCTTGCATAAGATTTTGACCAGTCAATTGGTAAAATATTGCCAAAATTACCAGTAATTGTCCACCACATTCTATAAACAACAAAATAATAATGTTGTACATAATGTACTCACAATGGGGCTCCAGAATGGGAACACTGATTTTAAAGAAAATCGTTTTGGTGATAATAGGTCATAAATGGCCAATGTAATCAAAGTGATTGGGGGAGGCACTGGCATAATATCAGAAACTCTTATGACTAACCATTTGTCTGAATGTATTTATTGATGAGTGGTTAAGTGTGTATGGACACAGCCTGTGTGGAATATCGAGTACCCACAAACCTGTCGAACCAATTAGGTTAGCTTAGGATAGTGCTATGCACGATGTGGTGGTCCTTATCCAATATCGTGGAGGTAGCATCAGCAAACAACTTGAAATACGAACATTATCAGAGAAAGTTAATAATATTAAATAGTGAGTGAGTGTAACTAAAGAACTTATAAAATTGATTGCTCAGCAAAAAGAAGCTAATCAACATAGGCAAGGTTGTAAGGATGCAAAATTAATTCTTGCATAAATTTTGCTTATTTGGTAAAGAAACAACCCTGTGGAGACTTTCTTCCCCAGAATGATAAGGACAGGAGGGAGAAAGGCATTAAGTGGCTAGAAGACACAGGCGTCAACATCGGTGAGTCTATTCCTTTATTTTAATTAAATCCTCGATCTTTAGTTCCTTTTGAAGTGTGCTCACTCTTTTTTAATTTTAATGTAAATTTTATTTACATTAGTGTTTACATTGATTTGAACCATTGATTTGATTTACCTATGTTGAATTTTGGTTATTTTTTTTTTGTTTTAAATAATTAATTTAAAAAATCTATATAAAAAAGAAAATTTTTATTTCGACAAATTATTCTTTTGCTTTTTTTATTTTGTTTCTCACATTGCATTTATTATAAATACAGATTTTTTAATTTGATTTCAAAAGGCAACCCATAACTTCTTTTCCTCTGTTCTTATTTCCTTTTGGGAAATCTTAAAATTTTTAGTCAAGGACTGACAAATCCTTGGGAAAACAAATGGTAATTAGGTGTGTGGTGACTTACCACCTTCTCGACGGAAAGCGACACCTAGCGGGAAGCTCACGATCTCCGGGGTGCCCGGTACCAGTCGGACAGGTGGAACTCTACCCATCTCTCAACGGTCCTTTTCAGGGCCAAAGCCTCCTCACCGGCTCCACAGAGCCCACGACTTAGGAGTGCCCTTCTCGTCTGCCTGAAAGGGGTTTCGTGCCGTAGAGCTCAGTAAGGCAGAATAGTTGGGACCTTCCTGGTCAATGCCGGCCCTTGCGAGGGCCCGCCAGGTTAACATTGCACGGAAGGACCCTAACAAGGTGGACCAAATAAAAAGAGCATCTAGTAGCCCTATGCTAGACAGATTCAATGGATTCCAGTCAATACAAGCATATTTTTTTTGCATTTCTTGATCCATCAGTTAATACACTGTTCTCTGTTTAAAACCACAGCAGGCCGCACACCAAACCATTGTGGCATCACTTGAAATGAAGGCAGACCTAGCAGCCAAACTGGCTACAAACAGGAAGTTCCTCCAAATGACTTTTCCTTTGCTGTGACGTGCTGTATGGATGAGATGGTAAAATGAATTGGAAAACAGCAACGACAAACAAACCATCTGAACATGAAGCTCATTCGCAAGAGAAACCCGGTATGAGAATGTGGTCTTGACCAGACTCAGAATAGGGCACACATGGGTACTTAATAGCATAGAGTTCTCCACCAATGTGTCCACGCTGATGAGCCACTGTTGTTAAGGCACATTTTTACATAGATTAGCCAACAATTATGACAGACCTCCTCCATGATCGATCCAGTTATCTGGATGTATGACACCCTAAATAATGTCAGTAAAAATGTAATCGAAAAATAGTGTTGTCCATCATCTGATTTAGCTTGCTCCTTTATTTGCCTTTTATTACAAAAATAATAAAAATAAATAAGAACAACATCATATTATACATCATGAAAAGAGGTTTTGATAGAAACTTTTTTTCTACAAATTAAGCCTAATTTGAAATTTGTAAACAATTTCTATTAGTACGTATTTTAATCCGGAAGTTAGCTATTTTGTTTTTGTTCGGATTAAAATTGTGAAAGATTTTCCGCAAGGACTTTTTTTTATATAGTACTGAACTGCTAGGCTTCTCTTTTTTAAAAAATCTCTTTTTTTTCTTTTTTTTAAGAGTGTTCACAACAGCAGAGGTCATATAAACCCACAGGGTGCCGGTGTTTTTGAAAAAAAAAGCTCATTTGTAAGAATGTCGGGTTCGAATGTAGGGCTGCTGGATTCGAACCCGGGACTTTTACCTTACAGTAAAGCCTAAACCTAAACTGTTGCGACCACCGACCCCCTTCTCTTTTTTATATATATAGCACTAAACAGCTTTTAAGACCAATGGAATAAATTTAAAAAAAAAATCAATAAAAAACGGATTACAATTCGCGAAGTTGCGGGAGTTTTTTTTTAATCTTTTCCATCTTGCTCTGTTTTTTCGAGAGAACAGATATTCAGTATTACGTTTGCGTTCGATTGGCAAGTATAAATCAAATTCCAATCAGCTAAACGTAAGCTGTTTTAATCAGCCCTTCTCAGGCCTAAGCCCGGCTAAATTGAAGTGCTAACGATAACTGTCTACTTAGGGCATTGTCGTTGTTCATTTACGGACGGAAAGATTTTTATATAAGGGTTCAGGTGGCCATTCACAATCGCTCCAAATCGGATCGGCCGTGTTGTTTCCGAGTAGAAACTATAGTGCAATTTAATGCACTGCAAGGCTCAGATCTTTATGAAAAGATCATAAAATGTGTATGAATAATTCAAGTTAATGAAAGTGAACGGTAACCATGATGGCCACGTCGAATAGTTCGCCGCCACACAACCATTGCTCAGACAGAAAGAACAGCAGTTCTATATGGACGGACAGGACATAAAACATACGGGTTACCGTTAAATTTAGATGAAGACCGCGTTAGATTGAACTGGTCACGTAAAATGAAAACCCCTGTTAACATTGGTACAGGAATGCCCCAGGGGTCAAATTTTGGGTCCCACACTTTTTTAAATTTTCATCAGAAAGTGGTGATGGGAATATCGGTCAATGGTTGTTTTGGAAAGAAAACGACTTCGTATCTTTGCCGACGTTTCGATTTAATTCAAATCTTTATCAAGGCATCCTGTACATATATGGTATATTATTACATTATTATTTATTATTACAGAATTACATATATATTATATACAAGAAGGCAAAAAACTTAACTTACCGCTTGATTCTACTTACTCCTAGTGGTAGAAACCAGTTAAGTAGAACAATAGCATGGGACATTTGCCAATTGATAAATAAATAAAACATAAATTTAAAAAAACACTAGAGATCAAGCGGTAAGTTAAGTTTTTTGCCTTATTGTATATAATATATATGTAATTATGTAATAATATACTACATATGTACGGGATGCTTTGATAAAGATTTGAATTAAATCGAAACGTCGGCAAAGATTCGAAGTCGTTTTCTTTCCAAAATAACCATTGACCGATATTCCCATCACCACCGACAAGAACACCACAAATATAAATTGTTTTTGCAAAATAAATTTCAGTTGTCAAATGTAAATTGTTTTTGGAAAGTAAATTTTAGTTGTCAAATGTAAATTGTTTTTGGAAAGTAAATTTCAGTTGTCAAATGTAAATTGAAATTGTTTTTGGAAAGTAAATTTCAGTTGTCAAATGTAAATTGTTTTTGGAAAGTAAATTTCAGTTGTCAAATGTAAATTGTTTTTGGAAAGTAAATTTCAGTTGTCAAATGTAAATTGTTTTTGGAAAGTAAATTTCAGTTGTCAAATGTAAATTGTTTTTCGAAAATAAATTTATCTAACTGCTTAAAACAGGCATTTTCATCTGGGATGAAGTTGATAATTCCCCAAACGGCATTAGCCACTATCGATACGACATTTACAGGTTTTTAATGACGATCGTGCATTTGATGGAAATTTTTATACTGGTTGGTGACTCGACAGGTTTTACCAGTCCTAAAAATGGAACCAGGAGACAAATTTATGAAGCATGCATAAAAATAGTTTGTTATGGAATAGCTTTCAGCAATTCAAATTATCCAAGAATACGAGGATGGATATTCCAATGAATTCTCTGAGTGGTTATTAAATATAGAAAATAATATAATAAAAAACTTGAAATAATGTTATGTGATAATTTAATTGAAGAGTTTTATCCATTAAAGTTATCTGAGGAAGAAATGAGTAATTGAGCTGTATTAGCAGGTGGAAATGATGAAGTGAAAAAAATCAATCTTATTGTGGAACGACTATCAGGGGAAATTGTTAAGTGTTTTTCCATAGATCATGCTGGGACATTAGCTGGTACTATTAGTTTTACTCGCACAAATTGCGTTGTACCACGTTATACGTCCGTTTTCTGTTGTTCACAACGGCAACGCATTTTCGAATAATTTTTTTAAATGAATTCGGCCTCGGACTTCTGCTAGTCTTCCTTGTTTAGGTCGTATAATTAATTAATTGTCTAGATCAGGTCACTAGTAAAATGTCGATCAGCCAAAAGGGATGTTGATCCGAAAAATGTCGATTTGGTTATCCATTTTTCCGTTATTCCAAGGGAGGGGGGAACAATCAGCAACTGACTAAATTCATTATTATTATAATCTTTTTAATAGAGTATTAAAAAATTATATTCTTTTTAAGGATTCATCTCACTCAATTTGTTTTTCAAATCTGTTATAAGCAGCTTTGTCGTTTACAAATAAATGTGTAAAAAAGGTAATATTTTGAATAGAATATATTCTTCTATACATTTCTTATCCAAAAAAATTATA
The DNA here is from genome assembly GCF_000648675.2 of Cimex lectularius. Classification (NCBI taxonomy): domain Eukaryota; kingdom Metazoa; phylum Arthropoda; class Insecta; order Hemiptera; family Cimicidae; genus Cimex; species Cimex lectularius. The sequence goes on along the minus strand of NW_019392750.1, from coordinate 124,120 downwards.
TTGCACGGAGTAGGGGGCAATTTTTTTTAATATCACAGATAAAAGTTCATTCGGATATAAATGAAAGATTATTAACCAAGACTGGACAAGAAACTGTTCCTAATTATGACAATAAATCTATATAAATGAACATAGAAATAAAACGCAACAAGGTATAGGAGCAAATTGTGCGTCACTGAAAACAATAATTACATCATTAATGTTGTATCTAAGAAAAGAAAAGGAAAATAGCGCAAAATCGGCATTTAATAGTACGAAGACATTCGTTCGACAAACACTGTCTTTAAACGGCACCTACAAATAAACTAAGATTACGGCCGGCGTAAAGTGATTACTTAATCTAATCTAGGAGTAAAAAAACTGACCATTTATCACTGCAATAGTTAATAGAATAAATAAATATGTGAGGGTAAAGAGCACTTTCCGCCGGTATTAATATAAATTTTGGATGAAGCACAACAATGCGACTGGTGGGTTGTATTGATTGCGAAGGGGATCGACCTAGTAGCAGAAAAAACGTCAGCTTAAAACATTTGAATAACGTGTCAATTCCTGAGATGTAGCATAAATTCTCTTCGATAGCCAATAAAAATACAGGGAAAATCGTATAGAGAATACAATACAAGTAGAAAAATTACGATTCAATTAAAATTTAGCTAAAATGATTTTTAAAGGAAACATTGCAACTGCGAAACTATTACGATGAAACGATTATTGAAATTGAAAATTTATTTAGGTGATCTTGTGCCATTTTCAAGTCATATATTTTATTTCTTATTTTTATTATTAAATAAACATTTAAATAAATAATAATTTCAACAAAACGAAATGAAAAAACGACAAATTAAGTTGTTTAGTTCATCTTTTAGAGAAAAAAAAACAAGAAGGCATCTATAAAGAAAATCGTATGGAGAGCACTCGAGAGGGGTAGGTGGTCCTCAGAGGAGGTAGGTGGTCCTCAGAGGATCTACTCGTAAAAGAGAGTCATCCTCATCTGATTAAGGGCACACTTTTGGGCCGATGCCCACGTATATTTGTCCGGCATGCAGAGAAAGATTGTTGCATGTGCCCCTGATTGAGGACATAGGAGGATGTCATTACACACATCATCCCACACTGAGCATTCCTTGGCTCCGTGCCGACAGTGTGTAGGAATGCCACCCGATATAAGAATTGGGCTTGGACATCTGGTTCCCCTGTTCCGATTCTTCGAGGAAACTGGTTATGTTTTACTGTAGTACCTGGAGTCCAACCTCGGTGGTTGGACGGATGGGAGCGAGGTGTGACTCCGGACTGCCAACACCCGGGGTGGGTGATTATTGAGGTCTGCCGGTAATTTATTGTAAATTACAAAAGCTGGAATTCCCGGTGGAGTAGTAGAAGTGTACGCTTAACTCTGAGGATATGTGTACATACTGTGCAGATTTGAGCTTATATAAATCCAAATAACTATGAATCTATAATCGGAAAAACACAACCACGCTTTGTACCAGAAAATATGTAAGTCGTCCATAAAAGCTGGATATTAAACTGATTAAGGCAGATTTCACTTGGTGACTCATAGTAAAAGACGATAACATCCGTTTAAAGCCAGTACACTCATCTAAGCTTTAAGTCAATAACAATAATCTCTTACTCCTTCATACATCTCCCACGTTCCATTTCTTTTATTATATAAGAAGACAACAGGGAAGTAATCGATCTACCTAAAATATTCTTCTGGTGTTATTCCCTTAGGTTATAATATATTATTCAATCATTTAAAACATACTATAGTAGAGAGCTAATTTCGTTGTATAATTTTTAGTTATAAGTTGTTGTTTCATTTCTAGTTTAGGTTTCGTTGTATAATATATTAGTGAATGCATGCGATACAGTTGACATTGCCATAATATGTTTTTAGCTATTAGAAAATTAACATTATATAAGTGCATATTTTTTTAATAATAAAAACAAAACATACTATTCTTTATTTTTAATTTTCAATAATTGGTTGACTCCTATTGACTGTTAGGATAACCAAAGAGCCAGCCTGTCTTTAATTAAAAAAAAAAGAAAAGAAAAAAAAGATGTATATTGTTTATTATAAATTAAAGAAAGACTAACAAACAAATAAAACATACTGTAGTACGAAATAGGCAGTAAGTAAATTTTGTTGATGAAAAAGAAATCGACCACGACTATTAATGTGTTTGGGATCTGGTTTCTGGTCAGGTAGAGAAAGAATAGACTCTGTGATCACTTGCCAAGCTTTTGGCCTTTAACAGACCATCATCAGGGCCTGAATGAATTAATGAATCTTGTAATTAATGAAATAATATAATGTTGTAATATTTATTCAGGCCCTGATAATGGTCTTATAAAGGCCGAAAGATTGGCAAGTGATCACAGAGTCTACTTCTACCTGACCAGAAACCAGATCCCAAGCATTAAGTAAAATTTCAACTAAATTCGATTGGCTATTTTTATTTTTTTAATCCACTTAATTATTTCGACAATTATTGCATAGAAAATTTTAGTATTAATAGTGTAATATAACTTGATGAAAACCAATTATAGATTTTCTCCAGTTAGAACGTACATAGTGTTAAGCCAAAAATAATATTGCCAATCCGATCAGTTTTGAACTGCTTATACTGTTTTAACAAAAACTGTGTTAACAGATGTTAAAAATCTTTGAATACATAATTTGATGAACATACTCTCAGTTGTTGCTATGCCTTAATATTTATCTAGCGTAAAATATTCTAATACAATTTATTATTGATTTTAAATTAATGACATTATCAAAAATAAAAACGTGTTAAATTCTTCCGAAAATATGTATACATTAATGTCAGTGAAGTAAATTAATCAATCTTTATCATTATAACATATTATTTTTTATCTTTTTTTTAATGCAGCCCTCTCTTCTTTCTCGCGTTTTAAACCTACTAATTTCATTTCCTATTTCTGCAGCCAAGTTATGTTTTATGATATAACGATAACCAACTCTCTCTTTTTCTTTATCCTACTGTCAAGCCTCTCTGCACCACAGAGCCTCGTTAATTATGGATAAAATAACAAATAACGAACACAGAAACAAGACAAAAACGTGTTAGTCTGGTTAGCATTCCCACTATCCCAGAGTACTCGATATTCCTCGGGGCAATTAGGGCATAAGCCCGTCCATTCACGCAAATAAATACATTCGTACCAATAAATAACACTTATCACATACATGAAGATGCAAAGATCATTATACACTTAAAAATGAATCTAGTATAAGGTATTGAAATATTAATATACTCTTAGCCAATAACTAGGTCATATTCATTGAAACAATGCTGTTCATCATAGGCTAAACATCAAAAATGAAATCGTCTCCTCTTTTAAACCCAGATGTTAACAATTAAGTGAAAATGACCGTTACCTTCAAGTCAGGCTTGAGACTACACTCATTGTTTATACGAACAAAGTTATTACAAATTCACAGTTTAACAATGGCAGAAAAGCATACAATCTCCAACATAAAATAAGGTCACGGCGGGGCCTGCTTAAATTAGACATGACGAAAGATACGTATGTGGCTTCTAGCTTCCAACGTTTTCAATAAAGCAATAAGGCGAACTTTTGAGAATTGGTGGATGACATTTTTTTTATTGTCAAAGATTTTCCAAATATGTAAATAATTCTGAGCGTGATGCAAGATTGATGTTGAAATGGACTCTAATTGACAAAGAGTTCTTTCCAATACTAGCTACGTAATCAACAAAATTATAAACATTCAACAAACACACATTTCATCTAGTTGAAAAGTACAAAAAAGTTTACATAAGTCATGTAATAAATGCAATAATTGTTATCACAGTGGCATAAATTTCTTTTTATTTCGGGAACGCCCACGGATCTTATAGTGAAATTACATTTTATGGATTGTAACATATTTAAAAAAAAAATTTCGAAATTAATATGTGCAATAGAAAGGACCCCATTTCGTACCCTGTTGTATTTGCACTCCTCATTTTGATTGAAAAGCGCGTTTTTACATCAAAGTTGTCATAATTTTCATACAAACAAATTTAAGAAATGAAATTGTCGGTTTTTGCTATTTCTCATGATTTACACTTGTTTGTAATTAGTAACCCGTTGCGTGGAATTTTTCGTGATGCAACGCCACGAAGTGCCCGTTTTGGAAGGAAAGAAAAATCGCCAATCGTGATAAGTACGGAATCGACATGCGACCTAAGATTAGCTTATATAGTAATTATAAATTTATACACAAGACGAACTGATAAGCGAATTTAAGTTTTAACAATCCCAACGAAAAGCGTTTGGCGTTCCGATCGATCGTGGGTGTTAAAGAAATTGAAGAAAATGAAAGCGGATAAATCTGAAGAAACTGAGTGGTGAAATTTAGATTTTGATAAGGGAAACTCACTGGCATTCATTCATTATCTCTTCCTGCGTCCTGACTTGAACGGGTGCCAGTTTTTCGACGGATTCGTCGTAATTGCAGAAACACCTGGTGATCTTGTCGTCGAAGGTGTTGACGAGATCTTCGAGACTCCCGGAGAAAGTTTCCGTGAAATTGTCCGCGTCGGAGGGGTTGTTGGTCTCGACAGAGCATAGGCACTGCTTCAGGAGGGGTGCCCTGTTGTCCGTCTCTGGGCCGGTTCCGCCCCCGACGTTATTCGAGTTGAGGTCCTCCTCCGTCTGGGAGGCGCTTCTCACCTGCGGCTCCTGCTTCATTTCGGGCACCTGGCCCCAGTCTTCGGCTTCCTCGAGCCTTGCGAGCGGGGCCTCGAATTGGAGCTCGGCCATTTTGGCTGTACCGTCCCGCATCCTGTACTCCACTGACTAGTGACTGGCGACTGCGCTTCTGCCCCGCTTCGGGATCCCCTTCCCCACTCGCCGTTTACCACTTCGACTAGACAGGAGTCGAATATCGACCCGACCGCTTTCTATTACGCCGTACGGCAACCACGGCTCACGCCGGTGCGTCGCAACACACCAATCGACAGTGACGCCACACGGCGCATTTTATGGTTTTCCCACCTGCTCGGCTCTTGCTTCCTTTCTCCGGACGTTTAAATTTATATTAAAACTATTCTTTTGTCCGTTCCCACATTCAGAATAAAAATTGTCACGGGCCCGATTCAAACTTTTTTAAAAAGATTTTGTGGATTCTACGCCGTTGATTATTATATTTTTTTCTTCTTCCTAAATGAAATTTGTTTATAGGGTTTATTCCATAAAAACACGTGTTTTTTATTCCTTTACAAAAGGTTAGTTTCTTTCAAACCTTTATATTCTTTTTTTTCTACGTTTCGGGCTATTTCTCGCCCATCATCAGGACCTTTAAAACCCCACATTATAAATCAAATCCTTTTTCCTCGTACTAACAACCCGTCCCTGTTCTGTTTTTTTGCTTTGGTAACCCAATGTCTAAACTTCCTGCACTTGAAGTAGCCTCCTTCACAAGCAGGTCCACCTCGTTATCTAAGATCCAGCAATGAGCTGGAATTCACAAAAATTCCACCCTCATACAATTATCTTGAATATTTTTTAACAATGCTTTAATTTTACTTATTAAGTGATTGTTTACGTTGCTACTCTTGTGCGTTAATAAGCATCCAATGCACTTCTATTATCTGACAGAATAACACATACTTTGGAGAGTCTATTAAGTATCTTATTGCTTCTCTTTTGGTGTCTAATTCACAAGAGAAAACTGATGCCTCATCCAGAAGCTAGATTAGATTCCGGTAGACCGGATTTTACTTGTGGATCATAATAGGTACACCCCGAACTACCCTTGTATACAGGGAATATGCATTACTCGGAAAGTACCCAGCCACTTCAGATGTAAATTCCTGATTGTCTACCTAAGGATCTATGTCCCTCTTTATCTTAAACTAACTTTTCGTCCACGTCTGTTTTGATGTACCTTTCTATTGGCTAATATGGCTTTCTAAAATAACGTCTCGTTTCTCGAATTTGCTCATCTTCAGTCCACTTCGGTCTATACATAGTAAACAAATTAACTATTGATCCCCTTGGGAATTGAATTGCAAAAAAAATCCCATTATAGGAATGTACTGTCGAAATTTCAGCCTTTTACATCCAGCGTTTTGGCCTCTGCGTCAGTCAGTCAGTCATGGAACTTTTTTTGTATATAGATGAAAATATTTATATGAGCTTTACACATACTTAAGGTAGAGTCAAAATGGGCAGTTTGTCGGAGTAATAGATTATATTCTTGAATTTGTACCCAAATTCAAAACTTTCTGTTAACAATGATGCAAATTTTTGACTTCATTTATGGGCTTTTAAAATATTTATTTGTAAAAGGCAAATATTTCCATACAACCGGTATGAAAAGCAAAAAAAAAAAAAAATTATTTGTCTCTTATCGCAAAGGTATGACACAAAATTTTGTCAATGACAACAAAACGTTCCAAATCTGAGAGGATGCAACCCATTTTTCTGTCGTGACGTCACTTGACTGAATAGGAAAGCGATTGGTTTTAAACTTGACGATTTGTTTTTGTAAAATTGTAATGAGCGGGGCCGTACTCGGGAGTCGCGGATGCTCTCCTGTCGAAAGATTTGTCTTTTCCGATTCCCTCCTCGGAGTTCTAACGTTATCGGTGAACAGTTCGAAAAGGTTACATCGTTGGAACGCACCTAAACATTGAACAACAGAAGAGTTGCAGTCGATACAAACAAACGGCTTCCCCTGGTTCATGTCATCGGACATGGAGGATCTCGAAGAGATAGATTGGAAGGAATGGGAGGCGAAAGGTAAATATTTAATTATTAAGAATGCGAGGAGGCTGTTGGAGAATCGGTGTTTTGCCGTTGTCGACGAAACCGGCCAAAAGAACAACATACCGAGGCTGATATACACCATGTTCTACCAGTGTCTGTATGGATCGCTTACACCGGATAACATCGTCGAAGCTTGTATAGCTCTGTCGGAACTGGACGACGAGATACCCTCCGTCATAATGGACGTTATAACTATATTCGATACGGAAATGGACTCCCAGAAATTCATCACGAATGAAAGGGCGAAACTTTTGAGGGTGCTGGTCCTTTTAGACGAAAAGTGGTGCCCCGAACTCGGAAAAGAAAGGATGGAGTTCGAGACGCAAAACGAATACAACAGGAGTATTAAAGTTTTCCACAGTAAATTCATCAAGTTGAAAACGAGATTGTACTACAAACAGAATAAATTCAATTTGTACAGAGAAGAAAACGAGGGCTATGCTAAACTTATAATGCAGCTGAGCGGTAACGGCTTGCTCGATGCAGATACATCAACAGTACTTAAAAATATAAAATCCCTTATCGGTTGCTTCAGTCTTGATCCCACTCGAGTCATCGATATCATTTTGGATAATTTCCAATTAAATCCTTTTCAAGCTGATTTTTTTATCCCCCTTTTAAAAATGTACATGCCAGATACAAATCTATTGAGTGAAGTCGTCGGTTTTAGATATGTGACTTTTATTGAAAATGGTGTTACGCCAAGGTCTTTGCACATTATCGTGACAATCATGCTTCATTATGGTATTTTATCTATAGACGATGTTTACCCTTGGTTGTCGCCAGAAGAGGATGAAGTTAAAAGAGAAGCGGAACAAATCGATACTGATGAAAAATCGCCGAAAAAACCAGTTGCTCAGCCTCTCAGCAAAGAAGATTTTGAAAAGAACCAAAAGCTTAGCTTATGTGAGGTTATGGTCTCGTTAGGATCTTGGAGGACGTTTCAAATGATGCTCACACGGATACCCCATTCTTACATTTTTGAAAAGGAGCAGATTGCTGAAGCTGTTTGTAGATTTATTCACTATTTGATAGCTCCTGTTTATGCTACACACTCGGGTCTCAGTGAAAAATTGGAACCTGCTCCTATAGAGTTCCAACCTACTGTCATCTCTGAAAAACAACCCAAGACTTTTGTAGAAGTGACAAATGTAGTTTTTCCGATGCTGTACACTTTGGGCTCATCTCTTCGCCATGATCTGGTGCTTGTTTTCAAATTGACACGGATGACTTCCACAGCACTACAACATATTTTAAAAACTCAAGACACAGAAAATATTATTTTTGAACAGATAACTACTTTGATTCAGGAATGTCTTTTTCCTACATTATCGAACATACAAGCAAATTGTTGTGTAAGTGAAGCGATATGGAATGTTGTCAAACTTTATCCTTTACAAGCCAGATATTCGTTGTATTATTATTGGAGAGAATATTTACAAGCAAATCAAGTACTTTTATCTAAACGTTGTCAAGGGAAAGTCAATGCTAAATCCTGCATGAAGAGGGTGAGCAAAGAGAACGTTAAACAGATAGGAAGACTTCTTGGGAAACTCTCTCACTACTCCCCTGTGACTTTGTTCGATTATATTTTATTTCAAATCCAAATGCATGATAATTTAATCGGACCTGTTGTAGATTCTCTTAAATACATGACCAACATGTCATACGATGTTTTAGGGTTTTGCATATTCAATTCTCTTTATAATGACACAAAGCAGCGTCAGAAACATGATGGAACGACAGTATTATCTTGGTTTCAGAGTACTGCTCTCTTCTGTGCTACAGTTTTTAAGAAATACAACATCGATTTATCAGGAATCCTTCTCTACATCATGGAACAATTAAAAAATAATAGAAGCATCGAGTTACTCATATTAAAAGAGATACTACAAAAAATGACAGGTATTGATATAACAGATGATATGACCCAGCATCAGATCGATTCACTAAGCGGCGGCGAATTGTTGAGATCGGAAGCAGGCTATTTTGTACAGCAGCAGAATTTTAAAAAAACAGCAACTCGGCTTAAGGAAGCCCTTGTTGAAAATAACTTGGTAGCACCTTTAGGAATTATGCTTGCTCAACAGAGAAATTATATATTTTATAGTGAAAGCAAAAATAGCCATCTAAAATTCATTGGGAAGTTATACGACGAATGTCATGATACTTTGTTGCAATATGGTGCATTTATCAGTGGGCCCATAATGCATGATACTCACAGTTCATTTCCAACTATACGGGACTTATTATTACTTTACAAATTAGATTTAGATGCAGCATTTTATCTATCTCGCCCTGTTTTAAAATCATTAGCAATGGAAAGATCATCAGCTGCTAAGAAGGATACAAGAAAAATAATTAATATCACTGATGCGTTTTTTGAGATAGTTGATGCTATAAGCCCTTGCATAGAGGAGTTGTACTTGTCTAAACAATGGGAAGACATTTCTCCTAAATTTGTAGCCCTTTTCTGGTCATTGGGGCTCAGTGATATTTCAGTACCTGTGAGTGCTTATCAAAAAGAAATAGCTAAACAGAAAGATCAGGAACTGACACAAGTAAAAACAAATAAAGTTGATAACAAGATTACTACGCTGGGAGATAAATTGTCTCAGGAATTAAAAGACCAACAACAGTATGCAAAATCGATTTTAGAACATCTAAAGGCAAGGAAGAATGACTGGTTTTTATCAAGATCCATAAAACCTGCAAAAAATGAAATGATCACTCAATTTCTTCAGATGTGCATTTTCCCAAGGTGCATACTTTCTATAACAGATGCACTATTCTGTGCTCATTTTATTCATACATTACACACAATAAGAACTGGTAATTTTAGTACTCTTTTATGTTATGACCGACTCCTTTGTGATATCACCTTCTCGGTTATGTCCTGTACAGAAAATGAAGCTAGCCGCTATGGAAGATTTCTCTGTGCAATTCTTCAAAATATAATGAGGTGGCACTCTAGCAAAGAAATTTATGACAAAGAATGTGCTAATACCCCTGGTTTTGTAACTAAATTCAGAGCCAGTAATGAATTCTCTGATGCAAACGAAAATGTACACTTTGAAAACTACAGACATGTTTGTCACAAATGGCACTACAAAATCACCAGGGCCGTTCTAAACCTTTTAGAGTCTGGTGAATACGTTCAAATTAGAAATGGATTAATTGTGCTAATTAAACTATTACCAACTTTTCCTATAATCGGTAAATTAGCCCAGTTTATTGAAAAACGCATTAACAAGGTGAAAGAAGAAGAAAAAAATAACAGGCAAGATTTATATACATTAGCACTAAGTTATAGTGGACTTCTTATGTGTAAGTCACAACAGTTGATGAGTGAAAGTGATTTTCATGTTGTTTCTTCCTCATCTTCAACACCGAGTTCTGCCAATGAAACGAGTAACTCGTTGAGGGAAGATAAACTTGATATAGACACAGAAAGCTTCAGTACTGAACTACCGACAGATATTTACCTTTCTCCTCCATCTTACTCTCAAAGTCACCCGACCTCTCCACCTTCCACACCTCCGCAACAAAATTTCAATAAATCGACCTCGCCTACTAACAGTAAAGAAACTTCCCCTACAAGGGAAAAATCTGATAAACAAGACAGCAGTTTATCTTATGATAAAAGTGACAGAACACCTACAGTAATTTACAGGGACATTATAAATAATACTAGAAATTCACCACCAAAGGATCGAAATGAAAGATCCGAACGAGATTTAGAATCCCATGAATATTTTTCTTCGAGAGATGAAGACCCCCGTTATGAAGTTTATGAGGATAACCAATCATACGATGTTGAAAGTGAGAAACTTGAAGAAGGTGAACTCAACCGAAGAATGAAAACAGTTAGAAGGACAAGGAGAAAATCAAGAATTGATGATAAAGAGAGAAGAAAAGTTGCCAAACCTAGAATTAGAAGTAGATCTGGAAGATAATAAACTTTGTAAAATATATTTCTTTTTAAACCTATGTTGAATAAAAGATTTCTTCCATAAATTTGTGTATATTCGTGTTTTAATCTTTGTTTAAAATTCTTTATTTATTTATCTAGAATTAATTAATTAAGAATTATTATTTTTTAGTTTAGTTTGACATACATATACAACAAAACTCTCAATAGAAGTGAGCTCTTAATAATGTTTGAAAAATATGAAAATTAAAACCATATTTATGCATAATTATATTAAAATTCCATAGATAAGTAATAAGATATGTAACATTTTTCAAATTAATTTACTGATAATTAATTGAGTATTTATATAATTAAGTAGTTGATAAAATAATTAAAAATTTAGTATTAGTGATAATTTCTCATTCAGTTGTGTATCATTTTAAGATGTTTCTTAGATCTTTAAACATCTAAAGCAGAAATGTTATCTTTAATTTATTTGTATTAAAAAGTAGACGATTTTTTACATCCAAAAGTAGTGTATTACATTTATTTTATTGCAGCAATCATTTTACAATATTAATTACAATAATAGTGTATATGGGCGTCAGTGGCCGCAACGGTTTAGGCGTTGACATGGCGCTCATTACTGTAAGTCAAAGTCCCAGGTTTAAATCCAGCTGCTCTACATTCAAGCCCGACATAGAAATGTGCATTTTTTTTTTTTTTTTTTTTTTTTAAACACTGGTAAGCTGGGGGTTGATACGACCACTTCTGTTATGAACCCCATTAAAGAAATTGTATTATGAAAAAATATTTACAAAATGGTACAAAAACTTATTTGCATATAAAGCTCTTATAGATTGTAGGTCTTTAAATAAAGATTATAGTAAAATGCAATTTATAAAAATATTGACCTTATGATTATGGATCAATCAATAAGATATGAAAAAGATGTTCTAAACATTAAATATCAATACTAGGGGATTGTATGTTATTATTTGAAACTATTCACAATATTTTAGTTTCAGTTTGGTGTGGAGAGCTGATTCTACCTGTAGGAAAAAATTTCCACCTCATCTCATCTCCCTACAAACTTAACGTTTTAGTTTTGTATTTGTAAGTTTTGATACCTCATGAATTTTATTTAGTGAGAGAAAATGGCAAGAACCAAAATAAACATTTATTAAAGAATTGAATAATAATTTATCAGTAAGCCATTTGAATAGATAGGTAAACATTTCACTGTTAGGAAAAAGTTGAAGAGCATCCGATGAACTAAACAAATGATGTTAAGCACAGTGTTCAGTTGAGGTTTTGCTGAGACAAATTATTTTAACAAAGTTATATCTACTTTCTTTGCATAAAAGTGTTTATTAAAACTTTTGTATTCCATTTAATCGAAACAATATCCCTAGCAGAATCACCAACAAACAGCATGTTTTTAGCCCTTATTTGTCTCACTGATTTCAACAATTAATTCCACATCGTCAAAGATCAAATAATGTAAATTGTTTATTGCATCCTGTGTACAATAATTATTTTATATCACATCTTTCTATAGTTCTCCTTCAAGTCCAAATACTTGCACTTGAACAGATTATCGGTGGATGTATGTGGCTGACATACCATTACATAGTCCAATTTTTGTAAAAGATGGTTCTACTGGCAAATTTGTTCACACCTATCCAGATTTAAGCTTAAAGCTCATCATCAGGTTGAAAGATATACAACCATGTCCCTCGACATGAATTGTAAAAGTGAATGCTGATCCACTGCCAACGTGATGTTTCAATTAGAAGCTGGTGTTATTGTTGCTTAATTTTGAACATGCAAAAAATGGCAATTACAACAAACTAAATATTATCTTAATAAATATTGAAAGAAAATAAATTTAAATTTGTACGTCTTTATTAAGTAAATAATAAAATTAATAATAAATCAATAAAAAATACTAAAACTTAAATTAATTTGTACATTAAATATTATTTAGGTACATATTTAAAGTAGGAGGTAAATCAAAATTTATTATATTACTTAGGTATTATTCTCCCATGTTTAATTTTAAAAATTTTTCATTTCAAATTTCTCATCCAGTTCCCGCCCTTCGTTGAAACTGTATAACACTGTTGTATTTAAATTGAAATTGAAATTGTGATTTGTTTCATTTAGATGGTCCTTAAGTTCAGAAAAATTTCATTTCTATACCATTACATAAACAATGGTAAAGATCTTGACAACTTTCATTGATTTTTATCAGCAACATTGGTGAAACTACTATAATACTTAACACTATTTCATTAATTCTAAATTAATTATTCTTTCTATCGGTCTTGGTTGAGATGAAAAAGTTAGTGTCAAGAGTAGGACTCGAACCTATGGCCTTCGGCTCAATACACCACTGCTCTAACCACTTATCTACTTAGTTATCGTGACTTCGATCATCTTTGACACCAACTCGTTATCTCAACTTACAACCTTTCGAATTTTCCCTCTTTTTGCCATTTTTGAAATGGTCCAATGGTGGAATGGGTGCCCGAGGGGATTGAAGTCATGATAACTCAAGTGATAGAGCAGTGGCATATTCAGCCGAAGATCATGGGTTCGAATCCCACTCGTGACACTAACTTTTTCATCTCAACAAAGGCCTCAGGTAAAAAGAATATTTAATTGAAACAATTAATATGGTCAATTATTACCGCTAAACTTATAAGGATTAATTATAAAGTAGGAAGAAAGAATGTTAAAAATTAAAGACAGAAGAACTATTTAATTAAAACTAAAAAAACTGGGAGAGATTTGAGTTCAAGGATGAAAGAAATGAAAGAATTAACAATTTTATTTGGTTATTATTTATACTTATAATATATGTAGATGTTTTTCTGTGGGGCATTTTTACCCATCCTACACCTTTTAGGTTTGTTTCTGCCACTCGAATGTTCTTTTTCTTGTTTTTTGTCACTGAATGTCAGCTACTTTTCCCATATTTGCTGGCCTCTTCTTGGTACCTGTTGTTGACAATTAGTGAAAACAAAATATTTTTCATAATATGCATATGTACATAAAATAGTACATATCCAAAATATTTCATATGTATTTAATCTTATATTTACAAAGGTTTGTACCAAATCTCATACTCAGCTGAATATACACATTCATAATTGTACTAGACGGAATTTCAAGAAAGCGAATCCACCGAGGAAAACGTTTGTTGGATTATTGAGTGTGGTAGGGTGGGATAAATGAATGGCCAAAAGATTTCGCCCTTGACAGTTATTATGGAAAATGAAATTCCTTTGATGTTTTTTTATCTGCTTTTTTTTATAATTATTTTATTATTATTATTATTTTTAAATTGGCCTTTTCCCCAATACTCTTACAACATTTATGAAAAATGATTATTTGGAGATCGTGAGATGCGGTCTGGCGTGGTCACTAAACACCACACATTTCCACACGTTATGAAAAATGTTATGACTGCTTTGTCCACACAGTCCAGAGGCCACTTTAAACTTAAAATAAAGCAACTATGCACTACAAAAAATCACGATTGGTCAATTTTGGTAGAGCCCTAGTGAATTACTATATTGGTGGAACAATTCTACAACTTTGATGACAGTGAAATTCATTCAAGTAAAGATGAAAATTGATAGGCTTTATCCATAGATAATTTCTAAATTCACCTCGTGCAGCAGATCAATTCTGTCAAGTTGTAATTTGCTACATAAAAATGAATTCAACATGCTTACTAAACCCTTTTTTTGTTATTAATCAATGATTTGGTAGATCATTGTCTTTGTTGTCAGAGATTTTATTGACCCTTTGATATTATTTAGAATATATCTTCCTGGAAACAAAAACACTGCACAGCTGAATAGTTTATGGTTTTTATTGAACGATAAAAATGTATTAGTTTTAGGCAGTTATCAAATAGTTGATATATCCTGAGATTGGACTAGAATACCAAAGCAAGAGATTCTGCACCTTCTTTTTTGTCATTTGAACCAACAATCACTGTCTTACCCCAATGTTTGTAAATTTTTTTTATAACGATTTATTAATTTAATAAAACCCAACAATTATACTAAATTATAAATCAATAGAAACTTTTATTGTGTAAAAGTTTTGAAAGACTGAACTCACATTTTAAATTAATTTAAAAAAATGTGTTATATTGAACTATGAATGGTATAGAGATGATAAATTCATTACTGTATAAGTTAAGCCTAAATAAAATTTGCCTTTTTTAATCTATTCACACAGATAACCAAAATTTATACTCTACACAAAAATTCATTCAAGAACTCAACAATAACTGGTGCTCAGTGGACCCCTCCCACTACTTATATCGGTTTTTCATCAGTTTGGTAGTTTGTTGAGATTTTGAAGGCGCCCTTATTTTCAGCATGAGACTCATACAAAAATTTGAAAATTAATTAAGATAGAGCTGTAATAACCCATATAACAATATAACCCATAAGTCACTACTATTTTAACGAAAATTAGATAATAAACATTATAAACTAAACTGCTAAGGTATATTGGTTTTTAAAATCAATCACTTTTTTAAATTTCCTTAAACTTGAACAAATAGAAAAAAAAGGTCCTGTACTTTTTAAAAAGATCAACTTACTACTTACAGTCAACTTACTGTGAGTAGGAACTATCTTTTTAAAAAGTATTGAACACCACACTCACTCCATCATTTATCATTTCTATAAAAAAGGTCCTGTATTGTACTATTTACTTATGTCCGACTTGATATTTATCATGTTTGATTAGTGTATCGCATTGACGTAAGTCGAATCTTGTTACACTTTGATTTGAACTAGTTTAAAATATAAGGCGAGAGATTCTGTATAATTTTCTTAGGTAATTTTTTAAATTTCACTCATCTAATAATTAATTCACTTTATGTACCTCCAACATAATTTCTGAATTTGGTAGTTTGTTGCTTTTGAGAACAGTAGCATAGAAGTGATTTCCAACTTTGTGCAACCAAAGAGTTTGTGGAATGCTGTGAGAAACACTCTCACCCATTGAAGGTAAAATATAACTGGTCTGCTTTGTGACTTTTGTAACCATATGATTTGTAATTACCACCTAAAATGGTGAGATAATTAACTTAAGATAATTATAATGCCAATTAAAATAATTACCACTAAGTTGAACATTCCTGCCAGGTGATGGAGCTTATTGATTACTGTCAAAACAAGTCTTGTGCGCTCTAAAGTATTGCTCATTCCAATAAAAGGGAATACCAATGAATCGATGACTATTAATTTCACCTTAAAAATAGAATGATTATTAAATAACAGTATTTTTTAATGCTTAAATCTAGTATTAAATTGGATCTATCTGTGCATTAGCAATGCCTTAATTTAAACAATTTAATGATTTCCTCTGAAGCTCGGCAATTGCAGATTGACAACAAAATGATAGCAATTACAATGAAGATTCATTTATCCTTTTAGAAAGAAAAAAATTAGACACATCCAAGTGTTAGAGATGGTGATGAAACTGCTGTTAAATTATTTTTAACAGGAAAATGCTAACTAGGATATCATGATCATTTTAAGGGTAATAGAAATCAGGAAAATATACAATTTACATCACAACAATTACAGTTTTAGGTTCTAAAAAACTTTTTAATTGAAGCAATAACATTTATACAAGTAGAGAACCTATCCTTTCTGGATCATGATTCAGGCTGAATATATCCTGTGGATGTCCAGTGGGGATGATGAAAGCAAAAGCCTTAATCTTGATTCCACGTACCTAAATAACTCCTCCGTTTAATTCGCCTTCCAGATAAAAGGGGGCTGAGTAAGACACCTTGTTTTAACCTAATTCAATGGGAAACTCACTAGTTCTGCCTTCTTTACACCACTCCATGCCCGAGGAGTTGGCCAGCATGCTTTTGACGACCTTTGTGGAAAGACCAAGATTATGTAACTTGTAAATTAGTGCTTGGATATCTACCAAATTAAAAGCAGCAAAGAAATCTATACACCTTTTGATTTTTTTTTCGACTTAATCTTTACCGCATTTACAAATACAAATATATTGTCAATAGTGCTGTAGGGTGAAATTCTGCCCGAAATTATTTAAGGACACCATTGTCGGCGACACAATCTCTCATAAAGCAATCCCTTGTGTAAATTACATTATTAAAATTAGGGACATCTTTGTTTCCATTCTTATGCAAGTGGAACACAATCGATGTTTTAAAACTGTCCAGTACCTCCCCACTTGCATAAACTGGATATGTATATCAAGCAATATTTAATGCAATTCCACTGGTGCCTATTTGCACTGTAAATCCTTTTAATTAATTATATTTTTAATCTAAAGTCTTGGTTGAGATGAAAAAGCAAGTGTCACGAGTGAGATTCTAACCCATGCTCTTTGGCTTCTTAATATGATATGTACGGTCATGTTTCAGCTTTATAGTGATAATTTCCCTCTATAATCAGCCAATGGATGAAAGCCATTCTGTAATAAGATGGGATTTGAACCCTCAACCTTCAGCTAATATCCACATGAATTGTTTACATGAATAAGTTGTTTGAAGTGAATTATAACATATTGCAGGATGACTTTAATCTAAGATAAGATACCAATAATGTGTATTTCATTATTTGCGTGCATGTTTATAAATATCAAACACAAACTGGTAATATTAACACAATATAATTTTATCATTTGAATAATTTTTAACTGACCATTAAGTGTTTAGTAAGAAAGCTGTGCAGACTATGGACAGCAGCAAGTAGTTCATGGTAGCTCGAAATCTGTAGGTAGTGGATTTTTTTTAATATGGTTTCAACCGTAAACTCATTGACATTTTCCCTTTTATCATGGCACTGACCTAAATTTTTGCATTCATCAACCACAGCTTCTGCTATCTCTGGAACACACAAATGCAACTAAATACATTCATAAACTGTTTATATATAACAATACGTGTTTTTGCCTTGGGCTGTGGCACACCAGCCATCTCATTTTAAGTTTGTACCTTTTTTCTTCCTTTTCTGTGGGAAGCATTCTGTGTGTAAATTCAGTAATAAGCAGAAATTTTATAACCTGAGAAGAAAGGACTGGAGTCTAGAGAAGGAAATAGAGTAACTTTTTTGCAGCTGCTCTTAAGTAAACTTGAACAAAACTTCTCCTCTTGTCTTTTCAAAGTCTTTCATATATTTCCAATAAGTCTTTACAAACAGAACTTCTTTCAGTTGCCATAAGTATGCATGAAATTAACTTATTCCGTTCACATTTGAGTACACATGAAAATCAGTTTTCCAATCCAGCTATACACTAGTATAGATGAACAAAAACATCTTCAGTGAGACTTCTCTGAACTTCATTAATCAAAATTAGTAAAAAAAAGTAAAATCTAGCCATAATTCAATTTTGTCCTTTTCTTTCATTCCATTCATTTTTTTAATTTATATTTTTTCTTCTTTTGTGTAGAGATTAGTGACCGTTAATCAATAGTTATTCAGATATCGTGAGATGTGGTCGGGTGTGATGTAGGTTTCAGAAAAACATTTTCTTTATCGTGCCAACGTTTTGATCTTTTATTGAGATCATCTTCAGGGCTCAATAAAAGATCGAAACGTTGAGAAAATGTTTTTCTGAAACCTACATCACATCCGACCGCATCTCACGATATTTGAATAACTTTTTTCTTCTTTGTTCATTTTCATTGTTTGTGAATATAATAAATATCAAACTTACTAGAGAAAGCAATTCTTCTTAATCATGTTTAAATCCTTTTAATTAATTATATTTTTAATCTAAGGTCTTGGTTGAAATGAAAAAGCAAGTGACATGAGCAGGATTCAAACCCACAAGTTTTGCTACATACCCTGCTAAGCTCCATTACAAGAATTGTTTACATGAACAAAGTGTATAAAGTGATTTATATCATACTGCAGGAAGGGTTTTATCCACTGGTTGTTCTAAGACATGACAAATGGTCGATTTTACAGGGAAATCATCATTGTAATGGTGAAAATGTACATATATCAAGAAGCCGAAGGTCATGGGTTAGAATCCCGCTCATAACACTTGCTTTTTCATTAACAAGATCTTAGATAAAAAGTATAAATAATTAAAATAAACTAAATACACATATGGATTAATTTAAACCCTTTATTCAATAACTGTCATTTATTCTCTGGTAACACCTAGATTTGGAGCGTAGAAATATAACATTCTCCTCCCCGGGTATACATTTAAGCTGACTACAAAACAGTTCCTTAAATGGTTTAAAATTTGCTAAGCTAAGAACAGATAAATCGCAGAGGATAACCAATGAGTTACAACCTCCACACAGGTCTCATTTGATTTATATTTATATATTTTATAAATCTACTAAATGTATTTATGTACTATTAACAACTGTTATGTTCCTTGAATAATAAAGTTTAAAAACATAAATAAATAAAATACAGAATTAAAAAATAAAACAAAACTATTACATACAGTAAATATCTTGTTTGATTATCTTCGATCATATTTATCTTTTCTCTCTGTTTATTTGTATATCAGATGTGTTATATATATATATATGCTGGTGAATATGGTGAAAAGAAAAAATGCATGCGATTGTGTGATATACAACTAACGAGAAAAAGAAGATAAGTTGTTTCAAACAGAAGATGGCATCTGTCCCATCCGATACCTTTATAATTCAACAGCTTGAAGAAGAAATAGCAGTAGACAGAATATAAATCAATTCATTAATTTACCTGAGATCTTTGCAATCGAGAAACCTGAATCAGTGTCAATGAATATAGCTTCACTTCCAAGACCATGAAGGAATTTTGGTATTTGCACACAAACGCAAAGCTGTAAACTATAATACATTTGAGTTGCCGTGACTTGTACAATTTAAACAATTTACTGACACCAGCTGGGTCTTGCCTGATCCTGGACTTCCACAAATATGAATGATATCCCCAAGCGAAAAAAGGTCTCTAAATTTTTGATCCATCACATTTCTGAACATAAGTGGTATTGAAATATTGGTTTTCCTATCCTGTGTAATAATTATATACTTTATGTGAACAATAGACATTCATTTTCAAAATAGTATTAGCAAATAATATTATGTAATTAAAAATAAAATAAACGTGTCCAAAATGTCAGTGAACATGAGGTACTAGCAACTTACATTGAAGGCACAAGAGGCTATAATGAAATAAGTGTTTCTCCTGATTTTACATAGGGACATTGCATGAAGGTTCCTTGACGCATTTTTTTTTTTTTTTTGCGACAGTAGGTCGCCATCGCTAGTGGTGCTCAGGGGAGGGGGCATGAAAATCTTTGTGTTATGCATCTTGTTCTTTTAATAATAATCTGACAAGAACCGAAAATATATGAGAAAGTCAGTGAGAACGATGTGTGTAAAAAAAAAAAAAGAAGCAGAAATCTCTGTTATGTAAAATATATATATTACTACTATACTGAAATCAACAGTAAATTTACTCTATCCTCAATAGTTTTTTTGCCATCTTTAGTATTTTCCATAATATACCTAAATACGTTGCATAAATTAGGCTGCAGTCACAGTAGAGAGGAAAAAAAATGGTTGATTTTTGTGAAGTCTAGTTTCTTTTATAAAGGGAGACGGAGAGTGAATTTGTCTTTTTTTTTTTTTTTGCAGTCAATGGTGAAACAAACCTGCATACTAAAATAACTGGTGAATCCATTAATGACCAAACATAAAGCACTAACCAGCTGCTATAGATTAATTAGTGAAGGCAGCTGGAACCATAAGCTGTTGGTTAACACTCGAACTACTCGACACTAGATAGGACACTCGAAAATTCTACATTTATTGAGTAAGATCAACAACCAACTACTGGGTGTAAGCGATAAAAAGGTGAAAACACCTTTAGGGAAAAAGTACTTTCAGGTAGTTACTCCCTGTGACTATANATATATATATATATATATATATATACACAATATAATTATAAAACATTAAAGACTCTTTGTTAAACCTCTGTTTTTGATGAACAAGTCTTCGTAGGAATTAAAACCTGACTTCGCTAGTTTATTGAGAAGAGTTGCTGGCAATGGCAATGTGAACAATGGCCTTTGAAATTTTTCCTGGGAAGAGTAATACAAACCAAAACATCATAATTGTAATTATAATTTTTTAATTAGTAATTCCTATTACATTTTTATTTTAAATAAATTATTATTAGGTTTATTGTAACTCAGATATTACTATGAAGATATTTAAATTGGACATACGCTTTCTTCTGTGGGGGAGATGGCTCTTGTTACAGCCGACCGGTGGGGTCTGTTCCTTTCAGTTTACACATTTTATAGTTTTCTACTAATTTATTTTTCACCTTGTGCATGCCTTCTTGATAATACCTAATGTGGGGAGGAGTATTGTTCCATCTTTCCATTTCAAAGTTACATACGCGTTTTGAGCACTTGTGTACAACAGCCTTTTTAAGTATGTGTTGATTTTAGCAAGGATATGGGAAATGAAGTAGTTTAAAAAAAGGTAGCATATTAACTACAGAAAAATGAGATAAATTATATTTCAAATAATATATAATATATACATATTAAGAGCACATGCTTATCTTAAGAAAAACAAATCTTGCACTTTTTATTTATAAATATCTTATATCAGTTATATCAGGAAATCATTCCACTATGTGTAATGATATTTTTGCTTTCTAAACAATAACGTAATTTTATAAATATATAGAAATCTTAAAAAAAACCTTAAACATCAATATTTAATTACATAAAGAAGTTATGCTATTATTTAATGTAGTAAATGAAAATATAATCTGTAAATATATTAACGATGATAATTTGTCTTCTATATATTATAAAAATATCCTTACAAGGGAAGTTCATTAGATACATTTGCAATATTTTTATAACTCACATAACCTTTTAAATAATGTATTTGAAATCTAAATATAGTTACGATAATAAAGGCATTGTTATATCTTTATTTTCTTAAAAAAATATAACTTGGAATGAGACAATAAAACCTAAAACAAATCTGCAGACTGACAGTTTTGGTATTTATTTGAACTGTGATAGAAGAATCATTTTTATTTTCCAATTTTTTAGAAACCAATGTGGAATAAAAATAAATTGGAGAGCGGCCTAAAAATTATGTGTTACGAATCTTTCCTGGGACATAATTTTTGTCGATGGTCTGCTCCTGGAGGAACATGTGCAAACATCTCTCATTCTGGGCCAAAGGGTGACCGGCAATCCTGCAAAATAAAAATTACATAAATTAAATTAATAATTATAAAACATTGTCTATTTATGTTGACAAAAAGTTGTAAATCAGAAGCATACTTACTTATTCACAAATATCTCTAATCCCTTTCTTCTGTCCTCAATAAAATCATCTTCAAAAATTCCATCATCGCCTCGGAAAGGGATCTGCCTTTTCCATGCCTTTCCAGGTAAAGGAGGAACAACAATCTAGAATACATTTTAAAATAATAGTATGATATAAAATGAAAGCCAGAACATGGAAAAAATAGTTACAGTAGTACTACTTAACTCAAATCCATTCAAATGAACAATACTTAATTGAACAAAAAACACAATAACACTAATCTTTAAACCAACTATATTAGGCAAAACCTGGCTTTAAGTGAATTTACCAAGGTGTTAAACATCAATTGAAAAAATGGAAAAGAAGGCATGTATATAAGGATGGTTCTAATTGATTCAAAAAGGCAAAAATATAAGAGACAATTAATATGGTTGAATCCTAACTGCTTCTACATTCATGTTAACATTATAAGTTAAAATTCTACATATTTCAGCAGTCCAAGCACTTGTAAAAACTGCTGTCCCACAAAATCACTAGGGGTACTTACAATTTGTGTTAGATGTTAATGCTAATACGAATGATCGTAAAGATTGTGAAGGCCCCTTTTATTACGTTGTACTAAAAATATTTTAACATGTTAGTTATTCACCATAGGGCCACACATGGTGACTCATATAACCAAAAACTGTTGTCAAAGGTACAATAGTCTTTGAAGATTTGCAATCATAGGTAAAGCTTTTGTTTTCAGTTTGAAGAAAGTTTTTTCCCTCCAAAATGCCAAAAGTCAGTCAAAAGATAAGACTAATCAAGCCTTTGATTCAAAATGCAATCTTTATATGTGATAAAAATTGTATGATGTAATGGAAGAAGTGTTTGTTGGAATTTTAGAAGATTGACAAATAAAATCACATAAATTGCTGCCCTACTTAAGCAAAGAAATATCTGAACTGATCAGATACGTTGATTGGATAGATTGTGAATCCAGTAATGAACATCCTTACTGCAAAAGATAGGTGGACAGAACATAAATACATACTTAGTTGATGAAGATCCTATGCCTCAACAATGAATGAGGGTATGAGGATAGGTCAGAAATTAACAAAAGAAATGAATCAATCAAATTTAATTAAAATGTATTTAAAAATGAAAATACATAACAACAAATAACCAGATGTTCAATTTATGCTGACCATGATTGTTACCCAGTTCTAATGGCTACCAGTCTGATTACACTGCTATTCAATTCGATTGAACATCTAATGCAGGGCCATCTCCCTAAGACCATTCTAACAGAACTGTCATCATATTTGTCTCTAACATGATTTAAACTCAACATAACTCGAACTAAGCTTATCAGTGACACATGTGTTTATTTATTTTTATCCTTGTGATATAGTTCCAGGGTTGTTCAACTTTCTTATGACAGTAAAGTTTGTGGGCAATTTGTTTGTACTCATTTGTCTACATGACTTGTTGTCTTGTACTAAGCTTGTAAGTACCCAGGTAATGCATGCCTAACTCTGCAAGAACAGGATATATAGTTAAATAATGTCATAAGTCCTCTCTTGCATTTAAGTTACAGAGAGAATACCAGGGAATTTCTCATTCCATCCACGGGCTGTTGTTTGGATATAAAAGTTCCCCTCTCAATTTGAACAGCCATCTTGACTATCCAAGAGACCAATGTCTTACTTACAATATCTTGTTCTATTGACTTTTTAAATCAAAAACTATTAAAGCGTCTACTTGAAGACTTAAGAAACAGTCACTGTGATCATACTTGTAAAAAAAATTAATTAATTCAAAAATTGATTGATAATTTTATTTAAAGTGTGGTTGAGATGAAAAATTAGTGTCACAAGTGGGACTCGAACCCGGCTCAATACTCCGGTGCTCTAACCACATGAACTACCACGATTTCAGTCCTCCGGGGTATCAATTTGTGACACTTAATTTTCCATGTGAACCACACTTTACATATCATTAATACTTAATACTTTACATATTATAAAAACTTGGATCAGTCTTGCAGCAAAGAATTCGGGTGAATTCAATCCAGACTTTTTAGACTCGCATCTTTGGAATGGGTATTATTAATTAAAATTAGCGAGAACTGTACGGAAGAGGCTGGGACTAGTGCCACATTGTTGTCTAGGTTCTTGTTTTATAAGAAACTAAACATTCAATTAAGGTTGTTTTCAGGGAATAATGAATCACCCAGTAGTCGTTCTCTTGGATAGTCAAGATAGCTGTTCAAATTGAGAGGGGAACTTTTATATCTTAACAACACCCCGTGGATGGAATGAGAAATTAATTGGTGCTCTCTCTTTAACATAGATGCAAGATAGGACTTATTCCATTATTTAACGATATATCCTGTTCTTGCAGAGTTATGCATGCATTACCTGGGTACTTCCAAGCTTAGTGAAACCCAGCTCATTTCTCTTCTCGACTCTTGTTCCCGACTACTCATTAAATTTGCAAGCATTGCATATTATATATACTTTCTAGTATAGCAATTCAATTTTTTAAACATTCTCACTCGTTCTGAACAATAGTTTCTATTTTATTAGTTCCCTTTTATCTTGCTTTTTTTCTTTTTTACATGTTTATTTGCTTAATATATCTATTTTTACCTGGTTAAATGTTACATTCTAATTGTTTTTGTATCTTTCTCTCTTGATTTCTATATACTTGAAAATAAATAAAAGAATAATAATAATAGAAAATAAAATACTGTCGAGGGGGGAGTGTATATGGGAGAGGATTGCTATGTCATCGGCGTATATGAAGGTAATGGAATGTAATTATTAACATAGAAATAATATTCACATTATGCTTACATGTACTCAGTTATCAATAAAAATAACAATGTAAGAAACATTGAAAGTCAAAGATTTAAATATAAACGTATAAAGCTTGGCATATGAATAATAGTAGTGTAATTAATTCAAGAACCACACACCCGATAAATTCTCAAATCCAGAGTATTTCCCCTTTCCTTTATTATCGAATAAATCCCAAGAGACAAATCCAATCCAGAAAATCCCTATTCTTGACATCCTTTGAGTCAAATAAAACTCCCTATTCCCCATCCTGTCAATTCCTGTTGCACTAAAATTTCACACATGAATAGCACACACTTTATGTGAGTATGAAATACTTGGTTCAAAATTTATACTGACCGCGGTAGCCGAGCGGTTAGCATGAGAGACTCTCACGCCGCGGTCGTGGGTTCGATTCCCACCGTCGCCTCTGCGCCTCTGGTCCTTTTTTCATGATAACCCCCCCAATTTGAACACACATATAAGAATTCGTCACCATGGCTAATATGCATAGATCATAATGCAAAAAAAAAAAAAACAAAAAAAAGCACATCTGCACTATTTTTTTCAATCAATGTTTTGTAATTCACCCAGACCCTGAAGATGACCCAAATAAAAGTCGGAACGTCGGCAAAAATATGAAAAAGGTGTTTTTCTAAAATAATTCATTATTGACTGATCCTCAAGCCTTCAATATATTATTTTAAAAAAGGGAAAGAAATAAGAATATTATCATCGCAAAGTATTTCATAGGTCAACATCACAGATGGTCAGGCACATCAGATATCAAATGTTATATTGATCATATCACTACACTAAGTTACTTGTACGATTCCCATTCACGATTTAAAATTATAATGGACAGTATAGTTGATAACAGTAGATGTGCTCGCATAAAAAATTGGAAACGCGATATCATAAATATGCTAGATACACTACATACTACAAATAGATTATTTAAAAAAAATAGGTATATCAACGTACAAAGTGAAAAAAGATTCCTGTGGGCAGTTAATAAAGAAAAAACATGTTACCTTGCTGTCCCTCTCTAATTCGTTTCTGAGCCATTCGAAGTCGCTGTATCTCCTCCTCACGCTGGATTCTTTGATTTTAAAGACAGGCAAGTTGGTCTGTAAACGGAAGTTAACCGATTAGAACTTAAAAGCCATCTCAAAGTTATAAATCATTGTTCTGAGACGGCAATCGATGCAGTCTCAAGGTTAATTTTTCGTCTTAAGTTTTTGGTTAAAATTAGAAAGGGCGGTACCTTCATCTGGACTTCGTAGTCGGTGTATCGCTTTTTTGCGACCCCGTGAGTGACCGGATTGGTAACGTCGATCTCAAGAAAGTTGGCAGGGGCGGCGTACGCGTCGTCCAAAGTCTGTTTCTTGACGTTAAGCCGGCGGGTGGCTTCCACGGTTGTATCGGCCATTATCCTTTCATCGACAAGTCGATAAATACGAAAAAAGTGATCGCTCGTTTCTTCCTTTCCTCCTACCGGGAATTCGCACTGTCCGTGAACCGAGTCCAATTGTGGAAAACGCCTACCATGATAGTACAGAGACGATCTACACGTCTCAGTGCTGCCAGAGTGCCAGGCCAGAAAAAAAATATTTCCCCAACCGAGTGTTTCATTTTCCCCAAATTATTTCAAATTTTACCCACCTGTGAGAACAAATTTCCCCCAAAAATTCCTAACTAAAAAATACTTGGACCTCGTAGCACGTTGTGTGGTTTATAAAGCTAAACAATAAAGTATTTGAATACTTTTTTTTAAATTAAAAATTCTCTGCTTCAGTCTAAGCTGCTTCCTAAGTTCATATATATACATTTTATTATTATTCGGAGATTGTGAGATGCGATCTGGTGTGACGTGGGTTTTATAAAAACTTTCTTTATCGTGCCAATGTTTCGATCTTTATTGAGTTCATCATCAGACTCAAAGTGTTTGTTTTCCGCGTAATTGTGTCATTCTTGTGTGTCGTGTTGAGAGTGTATACATTTTATGTGGCGTGTATGTTCTGGTTTTATGTGTGGCGAAACAGACGACACACATTTATTATGACGAAGCCTCCGATGGATCTAAAACAGGTCAGAATTATAATTCTTTTACTCTCTCATTTTATGTTTTTTTAGTAAGTTGTTCTCGTCTTCAGTTCATGCTGCGGCAACGAGTGCTCAAGCTTTACAGGGATATCTTCAGGTCTATAAAAGAGGTACCTTCAAATGAGGACCGAATAGAGCTAAAGAATTGGGCTAGGAATGACTTCAAAGCCAACAAGCACCATACCGATGAGGTATGTAACTTATTATAAGTATAATTAATTAAATAAAGCCTGAATAGGCTAGTATTGTTCTCATTGACTAGTTAGTAGAACATAGTTGTTATGTTAGTAGAACCATCATTTCAACTATTCACTGTAATTTGGTCGTTATCCAATATCAATCACTTTAGTCTGCCTATACTTGCGAAATTAAAAAACAAACATCCCTAGAGGTAGGCAAACCAAATTGATCAATAATGACCAAATTAGTGTACTTTTCCTAGTTTCTTAATTCAATTTGACTTGTTTCTTCTTCTTGAGAAAGATAAGGTCATTGACCTTTTCTAACATTTGTCTATTTCCTTGCTACCTTAGATTATTTTTTAAGTGTTTGATGAATCGACTACTTTTTTACTCAAGAATAATCTGTATAACAGTATGGTCTTGATAAAAAAGCAAATTTGATTACATTCTTTACAATACTTGGCAGTGTTGAGAGTGAGTTGTTCTTCAAAGAAATTTGAAATTGTGTATTAAAAATTGTGTCTTAATTGTGTCCATTTGTTGACATCTTTAGTATCGTTTCGCCCTGATGATGACCTTAAAATAGCTCAAAAGCTTGGCAGTAATGATTGAATTTGCTTTTTCATCAAGACCCTGATTCAGATTATCCTTATGTCTTTATTGAGTTGTTGCTTCATATATGAAGATAATACAGTTGGCCGTTTCTTCCTTATGGCCGTTTTGAAATTTGCCCTTGTTGTGAAGGTGTTAGCTGTTTTTCCAATACCAATCTAAAAATTTATGAACCCTTGGGAGGGGGGCATTATGTAAAAAAAAAGTAAATATGTTGGGTTTGAATTCAATGACCCTGCATTCAAACCCAAGACCTTTTTTTACAGTGATGAACACCATGTGAATACCTTACCATTGTGGCCACTGACCTATTGTTTATTTATTTATTTGTTTTTTGTTGTCATTTTTTTCTTCATTATTCTTTCTTTTCTTTTCTTCTGTATTGTAGCATAAAAAACAGCATCATTTGAACAGATTTTAACGGGTTTTTTTTTAGTATTACTTGGAGCCATTTGGTGTATGGTATACTTTGTTTGCAGGTGGCGATAAAAATGATGATCAAATATGGGGAACGTTGTTTAAAAGAGTTGAAACAGAACTTGTATCTTAGTCGATAAAAGGTACACACATTTATTACTTTTATGATTTATGTATTATTATATTGTGTAAATTTAATTTGAAACAACTTATCGTTAGTTATCCAAGCCAGTAAAAAGTTTTTTGATAGAGTGTATTGGGAATATATTTTACACATTCTTCTTGAGTCTGAGAAAACTTGCTGCTTGCCGTTCTGCAGCAGTTTGAGCATGAGCAGCCATAGCCGCTGCTTGTGCCATCCTCCTGTTTTTCTCTGCCCTCCATGTCTCACAGACAGCACTGTTAAAGATAGAAATTAAAAAAAAAAAAAATAAACCTTAAAAAGACATAGTGTACACAGTTGTCACCTGCTCAATGTGTGGAGGTCCTTAGTCTCAGGAATAATCTCACTCAGGACGAGTGTACATGGGAGCACAACCTCTGAGAGAAAGTGTACTTGGTCTGATGGTATGTCAAGGTAATTGTTCCTGTCCATGACTGCCAATGGTTCTATCCCTATAGCTCGTAGTTTGTCACCCTATACATTTTTAGCAATAAAATGAATATTCAACAACCAAAAATATGTGATGTTTACTTTACTTCTTTGTATAATTCCTTGTACAAATTGAATGTAAGACGTTGAGTAACTTTGAAAGGTTTACATTGTCCAGAGAGATCGCATGATGTCATCATCAGCTTTTTCATTAGTGTTCTAAATGGAATAAAAGTAGAATACATTAGTACAGTTTATTTATTAATTTTTTCATTGGGTTTACTTATGGTCTGCCAGACTCTCGTTGAAGATGCCCTGCTTAAGTAGATCCATAATTGCCATTTTTTTACGGAAGTACAATTTAAGATCTGTTGCCATAATTAGGCTGTGAATCTCATCGCATATATTTTTAAATTCATTCTGGTTTAAATGAGCAAATAGATTGCATTCCTTCAATTAAATTAAAATAATTAGAAAAAAAGAATTATTTATCCATATCCATATCCATTTTTATTTGGATGCTTATAAGCGTACAAATTATTCTGTTTCTAAAAATCATGATGAATATATTTTTAATCATTTTTATTTTCAACATGTTTGTTGATTAAATTTTTGTCTGGTAAAAATAATTATTTAACGTGTAGAAATAATTTACTCTTGAGTTTATATGCGCAATAAATAACTCACACTAATTAGAATCTTAGTGATGTTTGAATGGTGATTTTCCAGAAATGAATCCCGATAGAGAACACTTAGATCGTGTGAGATCTGCCTCATGTAATTGTTTGTAAACCCTGGATGGTCAACATCGTGGCATATCATTGCTATCATCAAAGCTAATTGCTAAAACAGCTGTGAGTAATAACGACAAGTCAGTAGCCAAAAGAAAAATAATTATACCTCAAGATAGGTGAATTTCTGAGCAGCGCTTCTGATTATGCAGAACATACAATGTGTTGCATGAAAAGCATGTTCAAAGTTATGGTAAGGCATATCTCTGTAGCCTTTCTTACACATGAGAATAAAAAAGTGAAAGTTGTCCATCATTGGATCACCTTCAAAAAGATCTTGGAACATCCAATATGAGAAGTCCGTTAGGTTGTCCAGTTCACTTAGAGCTGGATACCACGAAAATCTACAAAATACAATTTAAAAAATTAAATTAAAATAGTTAAAAGTTATTTAAATAGTGTGGCATTGATAAAAGAAGAGAGGATAATATAAAATATTCTTTCACCAAATGTTTATTTTTTATTTACAAATAATTA
The DNA here is from genome assembly GCF_000648675.2 of Cimex lectularius. Lineage (NCBI taxonomy): Eukaryota > Metazoa > Arthropoda > Insecta > Hemiptera > Cimicidae > Cimex > Cimex lectularius. The sequence goes on along the minus strand of NW_019392750.1, from coordinate 94,054 downwards.
AGTAAATTTATAAATTAACATTTCATTAAATAAAAATACTGTATCAAACTTTGATTCCACTCCCTATTTTCCCGCAAGAACATATTTCTTCCTTTTCCACTATTTTGATTGCTTACCATTCTCCATAGAATCACAGACAGTAGTGACACTTACGAAATGTAATTTGCTGGAGGCTTCACAAGCGCTCTTGACTTGAAGGCTTCAAGGTCATGAGAGCAAGGCCTTAGATGGTAAATCAGCACACGTTTCTGTCTTTGTACGACTTCTTGCTTCAGGAAAAATTACTGTTCAAGTATTCATAAACTTTTTCTAAACATAAACTTACCATATTGTGCAACTGGCCAGCAATTGCTGCATATAAAAGAGCTGAAGCACAATAAACTGCGGCAGATGTTGCAAGCATTTCATCGTCCTGATTGAAATTCGGTGCACCAATTTTATTTACTACTTTTACAATTCCTGTAAAATCAACTCATTTAATTCATTTAGTGACATGATATTATAAATAAGGTACCAAGTGTTCTTTTGTGTGTCCCCACTGGGACACAAAGTACAGCTCTTAATTGCTCTGAACCTTCTTGGTTGTAGTACTGTTGTATTTGGTTGCCATATATGTTAATTACTTCATGATTTGTTATAACTTGTTTAAAGATCTCGTCAGACAATGCCCAGCTGCAATAAACAATTTCAGTAAATGTTCAATAAAAAAATAGAAATATGTGTTTATTGTCTAACATACGAAATCTTTCTTATTACTCTTACAAGCCGTTGGTTTGTCTTAGACAACTCTTCAAATACTTCAATTTCGAGCTTCCTATCAGCAATCCTAGAGTAGTATATAACTTCTTCTGCTTTTACACAATCCTTCATTGACATCTGAAATGTAAAAAAGTATATCAATATTATACATTGTTTATGTTCATAACTGATTATCACTATTTAAAATAGATCCCACTCTACAATTTAAATTGTAATATCCAGTTGTATCAAATTTTTGTAACTATTTTTATAATCTCAACTCTTGCCTTGTAGAAATTATACCATTTTTGAACAAACAAATTTAGTCCTGTTAAAAGGCAAGGAATGAAAATTAATGTTCAGAAAAAAGTGGAAGGTGCTGTTATTTAAAAAAAAGTCAATTTGTAAGTACGTGGGGTTCGAATACAGTGCTGCTGGATTCAATTCCTCCCGACCGCATCTCACGATATCTGAATAATTACAATATATAAATTATGTAATTATAAATGTAATTACAATGCAGATAAAAATACAATTAGTTGTGTATGTATAAATATAATTATGTGTTCGTAATCTCCCTGTGATGGTGTTTGAAATATAAGCAACGTTAGCCGCTTTATTATAAAATGTAAATTTTTGGGATCAATGAAGATTCTTTTTTTATTTTCCTGTTTATTGTTTATGTTGTTTAAAAACAATAATTTCTTTCAAATCCTGAAAAAGGATATATGTGCTACATTTAAATTTTTCATATTGAAAACTTTGTTATTTAGACTTCATTCCTAAGTGCTTATAAAAGGATCCCCACTTTTAGGACAGAGAGATCAGAACTATTCGATTCTTGCAGGAAAGAATCAAAGTGTAGGGTCATAAAAAAAGTGCAGAAGAAAAGAATAAGCCCAAGTGGACTGCCGAGACTCCATCCTTACTTCCTAAACGTCTGACATATAGGCTTACAGTTTATAAAAAGATAAAATTCCTGTTTTCTTAAATTGAAAAAATTTTGATTGTAGAAAAGAAGTAATATATTTAATTTGTGTTGATTGTTACTATTTTCTTGTAGAATTAATTGATTGTTTTGAAGCCTGGATTAATTTGTATTATAAAAAAGTTGAATCGGTTTGAATTTATGTCCGATCAAGACTTCTGGGGCTGTTGTTTTCTGTTAATTAGGATCCGTGGTTGGGCCCGTGTTGCTCGGATCGAAAAACAAGTGTAACATATGCAATATCAATCAAGAGTATATGTATTTTAATTATTTAAGAACAGTTACCATGCTCATTGAAACAAAATTGTCAACTTCAAGTTTTCCATTTAAAAAACTCTTGAAATATTTCAAAAGCCTCCAGTTATAAGCTTTAATCTGAAGAAGTTGTTGTTTTGCCTGTTTGCGAGTCAATGCAGCTGCCATCCAGGCACCGGTGGCAATGGCATAGTTTAACTCATCCTGGAGGTGAAAAAATATACTTGTGCAAATAATTATTACAAAACTGTACAAAAAACAATGAAACCATAAAAGAAACTACTTTATTAAAAAAACAACCAGAATTTCTTTTGACATATTCAAATACAGCAAGGACTTTCCTGTCTGGTGTAATAGCCGGCACACTTATAACTGAATTTGGTAAAACACCTAAGAAAATGTGGAATGAATATCAATAAAATGTATAAAAATATATTGCCAACCTCTTCTGCCAAGACCCAAAGGGTATTTCTCATTTATCAAGCTTGATTTTGTTAGCATAAGGCACTCTTGTGAGTATGCAACAAATGCTGCTATTATTGTTCCTGGTGCTGAAAAGTTTATTTTTCAAAATGTGATTTATTGATTTCAAACAAATTATTTACCAATAGGCCATCTTGTTGCATAAGAGCGACATTCACTATCGAAATATCTGTATATCTTATTTTCCTCAGTCAAATAAAGGTATGCTTCTGTAATAAATAATTGTTATATTATATTAAAAGTTAGAGGTTTTTAAAATTCCAGTTTCAAGAAATTTTTTTAACAAAAATCAAATCAAATTATTTCTGTCCATTTCATAATTGAAAAATGTTGCACTTGAAAGAAGAAAAATGACAGATTAAAATACAAAAACTGAAAGTAAATTGCACTTTTGCATTTCAATAGATTTGAAAACAAGTTAAATATCAATCAAATATCACTCTTTAGGGTGGTAGTAAAAAAAAAGTATGAGCTAACCACCTGTCGAACTCTGACGAAGTAATGCAGGGCATTACTTTCTAGATAATAAAATTGCAAACTATAAAACAAATGGATCCCAAATGTGACATATTTACTGTACAATAAATTACACCCTTTTCATAATTTATAATAAAGGATAAGGAGGAAATTGAGGTAGTTTGTATACATAGATATTTTTTTATTGTGTACTTATTAAGTTTGGTGATAGTTGTGAAAAAGTATTTATATGAGTGAATGTGTGTGGTACAATAACATCAATAGAGGAATATTAAGTCGACCCTTAATTAGACTAGGTATTGTATGTATATTTGTTTATAGGTGTAAAGGGTGGCGAAGGAATATTGAGTACCTCAGGTTGCAGAGGTTCAAAGAGTAAAGAACTTTTATTGGTTTATTTTATTTTATTTATTTTTTTTTTTTTGTAGTAGTTGTTTGAAGTGAAATTAGTCAAAAAAGTTTATTGTAATGAATTTTTATGTGAAAATACATAGTTTTGAAGTTATTTTGGTTTGAATTTAATTTGTTTGTTATTCCTGCTTTTTGCTATCAGTTTATGGCAGAGGTACAGGTAATGTGATTTATGGATGGGGATAAAGACAAAAGAGGCGGCCACAAGGCCTTCTGAACCTCGATCTGAGTAGATCTATTTTGCTCCCCTGTTTTTATAACTCACTGGCCAGCTTCAGGTTGTAATTAACGACCATAGCCTTGCCAGCAGCTCCTTAGTGTAGGATCTTGCTTGTAGTTTTTCCTATCCTAGTTGCAAGAACTTGCATCTACATAGACCTTCACAGAAGAATATTAGATAGCGGCAGTGTGGAGTGCAGAAGGTCAGCGTAATTCAATACACCAAATGGGGCTAAACAGGATTGACTTCTTTCCCTGGTCTTCTCTCTGCTTGAACGACGTGTTGGAGAGGGTATAAGAATCAGAAATAGAAAGTGTGTATTTTACTATGCACTATATGCAGATGATATTGAATTTATTGCTGATGACGCTCTGTTGCAACTAATGTTTAACTCCTTTAGTGATTATTGTAAAGAATGGGGTATAGAAGTAAATCTAGACAAATCAATGATTATGGTTTGAAAAGAATAGGTAGACCCCTTGAAGAATGAGAAGTAGTTCTTCAATGGGCAGTTAATTGAAACAGTAAAAAACCATAAATATTTGGGTGTTTCTTTAACGCCCTCTTTGAAGTTTGGTACCCATTTAAAAGAAAAATTGGCTTTGGCCAAATTCAGTATAGTGTTTGGCAGAATTTAAATGTCTAACCCTGAAGTGCCTTTTGAATCTAAATACAAAGGTTTTATTCAACATCTGATATAATAATTTGTTACACAGCTCAAGTTTGGGACTCTAAGGAGCTTGAGGATGTGGAACAATTACAAAGATTTTTTGTTAAGAAACTTTAACCTTCCTTGTAACAGTCCAAATTATTTTGTAAATTTAGAACTGAGCAAAAGTAGTATGTTTGAGTAGACAATAAAATGTATTTAACAAGTTTTTAAAATGCCTACCAATAGACTACCTTAATGTATTAGTAAAAACAATAATTAAAAAAAAATTCTTGTTTCGGTAAATGGAAAAATATGTGTAACAAGTTTAATATTGATAACAAGCAATGGAGATTTAAGTACTTATGGAGAACAAATATAATAATTTGTGGTATTGTTCAAACTGAGAAAGTAAATGCACAGTTAAAAGCAAGACATAGGATTTATCATGTTATTTATGATAAATTAAATTACAATGTCGATCGACTGACTGGGGTAGCTGAGCGGTTAGTGTGATACACTGTTGGCTCTTTGACCCAGGATGCATGGATTCAGTTCCCACTGTCCCCCTGGCCGTTGTTTTAATTCGGTATTACATGCCAGTGATGTAAAATTAATCATTAAATCGTGTTAATTATTACAGGCATTTAATTCAGATTAATGTCTATTATGTAAATTGTGCAATCGTAAAGAATTAGAAAACATTAATTAATCATATTATTGCTATTGGTCTAATTTTGAGGCAGTATAGAGTCAAATATTTTTACAAAAGTACTTTAACAGAGAGTGATCTTTGGGATTATGTGTATGGTCAAAATTGGGATCTGTCATGAAAATATTTGAAAGCCTCACTTGATTGTTAATTTTGTACTGTTTTGATTTTTTTTTTTGTAATTTTAAATTTTTTACAATAAGTTTACAGATAGATTTATTTTCTTATGCAACTGAGCTGAAGAGTAACTAAAGCAGATAATATTTTTTCTTTGTATAATTTATATCTACTTTGTATTAATTATTTTGTGAATAAACATTATTAGTACTACTATCGAGTAATCTATCACCCTACTTGAGCGAAAGCTGTATAAATAAAAAAGAATGTATGTTAGAATGAATGAGAGTCAACATGTAGGGTTAAAAATGTAAGCGTTGGGGGCTGAAATGACCTTACTTCGATAGCTCCTTCAGCTTAGCTTTGATGGTGATCGCTTAAGATAAAGTCTGACCACCAAAATACCGGAGTAGATGATTCTTGTGGCCAGCTCAAGTCATATGCTCGGTTCTGCACATATGGGCAGAATCGAGCCTTTATAAATCAATCAAACAATCAAAACGATGCATGGGAAATAAAACCAAAATAATAAGAAATTAAGTTTGTTACTTGCCATCGGCGTTAGTGAACAATTTTATCATGGAGAGCGTTTCATAGAAAGCTTTGTGAAGCCCTTCTAAACTGCATTCATACTTCCTGTAATCTTGGATATGGAGATCCTTCAAATAGTTAGATCTAGGTTTTTCAAGCTTTTTAAGAGGCTTTAAGTACTTGCACCCTTGGTTAAAAAAGTGTTCCATGATCCTTTCTCTGTAGGCCGGCTCCTTTTCAATGAGCGGTAGGACCAGCTCGGAACATCGCTCCTCCATTACCATCTCCATCACAAGCCTCCGCTTGGCCTTTTCCTCAACAGACAAAATTGTCTTATTCTTCATTTTCCGCTTTGATGATTTACTCATATTCAAAATACTCTGTTGTTCAGTTTTAAAGGTAATATTTGCAACTTCTACATCAACTCATAAAAAAACATTACATATGCTTAATTTTTTGTGTGATAATTTTTGTATTAAGTTGCAAACATTCCAATCAATCATCAATATATGTAATATTTGACATACATAATCAAAAATAAACAATGTATTTTGCAGAACGAAGGATTTTTTTATTTTTGACATAATTTTTTAATCTTAGAACTTAAACTAAACCATTGAGCAGTAAAGATGGAACAAACACCTTTTATCAACCACGAACACACCAGCTGTTCGTTTTTTTGATAGAAAAATGTTCTCGCCGTTTACGCGCGATGATTTTCTGTGACGTTTTGCCATCTTAAATCTTATTTGCTCCCCACTCCGGTTTTCTTTCCCTTTCTTCCATGAGTTTTTAGTTCCGATTTTGCAAACAGTAACGTATGGAAAACAGTATTCGTTTTGCTCTCAGTATTAGGTGGTCGTTTTTTCTTCGGTCAGACCCGCGTGGTTCTTGTGGTTCCGACGTATATGTTTTGTTTCGAAATAGCTTCCATCTCGTAACTCTGAAGTTTTCCTTGCCTCCAGTTTCTATATCGTTATTTGTATCCTTTTACTTCCGCGAATAACTAACGAAACAATAAATGCGAGAAAAGTACCGTGAGTGCCTAGTCAGGATATCCGTTCGACTCATATTTCATCACTCCCGGGCTCGGACGGAGCCCTCAAGGTAGGCCAGGTCTGGTTAAATTTACGTCTTCCCTTTGACCAAAGCGTAGGGTGCATTTTAGCCTACCACAGCTCTCCGTGGCGGTCCTTGTGCCGATCGAGGCGGGAGACGGCGCAGCCTCCCCAAACTTCGTGAGATGCGGTCTAGTGTGACGTAGGTTTAGAAAACATTTTCTTTATCGTACACGTTCCATCTTTATTGAGATCATCTTCAGGGCCTGGCATTTATAAACGTGTTGATATATAGTGAGATATTGTTTTTTTGTTTATATACGTTGGATTTTGAATGATGAAGCAGGGATAAAAATCCATCTTTCCACGAGGAGTCGGCTTCTTGGAGGTGGAAGGTCGACACACTGCAATGACATATCTACACAGAAAACAAACACTTCCAGTGAATACAAATATGTACTTTGATTGCATCTAAAATTTCTGTCATTGTATAAATTTATTTTTTCTCATCTTACATGTAAATTAAGTAATCGCTTGAAGAAGACTTTTTAAAAAAAGGAGAGACTTTATTGTCAAAACTGTACAATCTTTAATTTTAAACCGACAGAGTGACGGGCGTAAGGCTATCGCAAGAGTAAGGCAAGGGTATTTGGGGATTAGGGTTTTTATACTAGTTTTAAGAGGTGGTCATTAAGATGATTGGCGGCCGTCTGGTCCCGCCAGACATTGTTGACGTGTTGGTCTGAGGGGCGTTTGGTTATTCCGTACCTCCTCCGTCCCTATGTTCGAAGCTCCTGCGAGAAAAAAGGCAGTCCTGTAGAAACAGACGCAGGTGTCGACTACAGGCTCCACTTCTTGATGAGGGTCTTCTTTATGGTGACAGCGAAAATAAACTTAAAATGAAGAATATTGACAAAATGCCCATACAAATTATAACATGAACATAAATTATTGAAAATGTCGAGGGAACATCTTCTAATAGTTCTAATGGTTGCATTTTTACATTGAGCTTATGCAAATCTTCAAAAGATATATTAGCTTTCGCCACTCTGAACACGTCGGTTTGTGAATACATAACTTTGGATTCCTTAAATATTGGTACAATTTGTTTATTTAACAATATTTCATTTTTATCTAATTTAATTAAACTAGTATTAGATATAAATATTGTAATTTTTTTTTTTTTACGAGGGTTCGCAACAGCAGAGGTCATATAAACCCTCAGGGTACCGGTGTTTTTGAAAAAAAAACTCATTTGTAAGTATGGTCGGGTTCGAATGCAGGGCCGCTGGATTCGAACCCGGTACCTTTACCTTACGTTTTGTCAATATTTTTCATTTTAAGTTTATTTTCACTGTCACCATAGTGATGAGCGCCGTGTCAAAGACTAAACCTTGCGGCCACCGACGCCCCCCAATATTGTATTATTCACATTATTTCTTTTAATTACAATTGTTTTAGTTTTAAAAGCTAAATAATAATCTATAAATGGTACATATTTAATAAATGATGTGCTCGATATATAGACATATTTACAACCGAAAAGATTTTCATTTGCAATAATTTGTTTAATACAATTATTATTAATTTTTGATATGTTGCTACAATAATTTTGATTACTTACATCTAAACAAGTAGCAGTAAATAGGTCATCCTTCGCTTTAAGGATTAAAGATGGGTATGTATATACTGTTGTTAGATGATCCTTTTTATTTACAGGATAGGACAATAGGAAGTATGTCTCAAGGGTGGAACTTTTTAAAGGCACGTCGACAAAATAATAAAGTTCATTATTTATAAAAGAACAATGTACTTTGGTCAATTGCCAGAGTGTACCAAGACATGGCGATACAAATGTAATATTTCTTGTATTTCTCAGTGATTCAAGATCATCATACGTTAGGATTGAAGGATGTAATGTTTTAAGCTTACAGAATTCTATAGAATTTTCGACATCATTAATTTTGTTTTCTAACAATATTAGATTTACAAATATAGAATTATAAATTTTGTTTATTTCTAATTGGGTTAGTATAGGATTTGTCAATGGTTTTATTTTTCTATTATTGTCTTGTATTGTCTGAATGTCATGATTAAATTGTCAATTAATTTTTTGTTAATAGCCATCTGATTTTCAACATTATGCTGCAAATGGAAAGAATTACTTTGGATGGCGTTTATCGCTTTGTCGTAGCGTTCTTTGTCGTCGGAGTCCATATTTCCGGTAATCCAAGATATTGCTTTTCCTAAACCATTAATGAGCCCTCGTTTTGACCTTTTAGTTTTAGTTTCATCGTTAATTAGATGATCAAATTTCTTTTTTGTGTATTGATATAGTGCCAAAAGTGAGTCTGAGATTCATTCAATTTGTGATTTATTGAGTCTCGTGTATATTTTAATTAATTTTTTATTACATCTATGTCAATTACGTGTATGAATGTATGTAGTTATCTATTATGTGTGCCTGTGGTAGTCGAATAGCGACAATACCAGGTCCATTCGTCAGGTCAGTTATTTCGACTGGTCTGGCTCGATTCGCTAAATTCAGGAGAATCAGTGTGAGTAACGTCGTCCTCATCTGTAACAGATACTGGGTTTCCTGAAAATTTTCGTGGTCTCTTGATAAGATTGGGACGTATTTTACATTGTTTCCTTTAAGATCATCATCAGGTGGCTAGTTTTGTATCGGGAGAATAAATTCCTTTTTTATTTTCCTTCCTTCCTAAATTCCTTTCCTCTTTTCTCCTTCGGGAATTGATATATTTTCCCGGGTTTGGTTTAACTTATATGTTCTATTTTCTTTTTCATTTTCGATTTGTTTTTTAATAACTTTAGCTACAAGTTCTCTGTTATCGTGATATTATTTGACTGTTTGTTCTAGGATTACATCTTCTGCATATGAATTTTGGCTTGGACCAAAAGTAATTTCATTAGGAGACATTTTTATGTTTGAACTCATAGAATTGTTATAAGCAATTAAAGACAGTCTTAGAGTTTTGATTAAAGGGTAAATTTTTTTCGTGTTTTATAATGTTCATTATTTCCGTTAATGATGAGTGTGCTTTATTTATAAGACCGTTTGAATCTGAATGGTTTGGTGTGGTGAAGTGTGTTTCTACTTTATTATGTTTAAGAAAATTTTCGACTAATCTGTTTTTAAACTTTGTGCCGTTGTCAAATTGGATATCTTTGGGCTGGGAAAGGTAGTAAAATACTGCTCTAAGCAATTGATTATTTCATTAGCATTAGCTGCTCTTATTACGTATGCAAAGAGTTTTTTTGAGAAACAATCTATTAATGTGAATATTAATTTACCATCATAACGCAAGACATCACCTTGAAGTTTTTCAAAGGGTTTATTAGGTGTAGGTGTGATTCTGTATACTTGTTTTATAGGCAGCCAGCCTGTAGTGTTTTATTTCTTTACATAGGGAACAGTTATTAACTATTTTCGTTATTTCTTCTAACATTTTTGGCCAGTAATTTCTTTTTGATATATTTTGGTAAACTTCATGTATCCTCTTATGTGCTAATTTTTTTCCCCATGTTTTAAGTTTTCTCAATGTGATAATTTAAGATGATCTCGCGTTCAGAGGATTCGATATCTATATATTTTTTTTAAGTATCTTTTAATTTTTATAGAGGGAAATTTTTGTTTTATGATATCGGAGAAATGATTAAATATTTGGTCATAAATTTTTTCATCTATAGAGTTTTCAATTACTGGAGGACAGTATACGCCGTAAGTTTTGTTTGGTTGAATTCCAGGCAATTTTATATATATATATTCTTCAATATCCGTCTGGCCTTCTTTGTTTTACTGTTCCTAGGCCGTTGCCGGCTCTTTACAGTATCTTTGGCTTTATTTTTGTTTGGCTTTTTTATTTAAGACGGAAGCGGTCGAACTTGGGGGGTCAGAGAGAGAGAATGTGTGAAGAAAAAAACGACTAATAAAATAATATTAATAATTAAAATAATGTCAAATAATAAATTAAAATTAATTAGTAAAATAAGAAATTCTAATTTTAAAATAAATAGTAAATAAATAAGTTAACTAATAAAACAAATAATAAAATAAAAAGACACATTCCTCTCCCCTCTCCTGTTCTTCTTGTTCTCTTTGTCTTGTTTTCTCTTTGTTCTCTTTTTAAACGGTCGCATCTCCATTCCACCTGCCGAGCTCTTCGTCACATTTATTAGTGTCCGGGATGGGCCTCGCGGAGGCGGCTCGTAGGGATGTAATGATTCAGGTGGAGGAGGCATCTACATTCTTGGTTGCTTATAGTTGTTTTCTTTTCCTGTCAGCTTCATTTTTTTCTTCATTTTCTTCTTTTGTAAACTCACACATACACTAACACAAACACTAACACACACGCGCGCGCGCGAAAACACTCCGACACAAACTCTTTGAAAAAATAAGGGGATCCGATTTATAGTTAGGCTGGCCATCCTTTTTGCCTCATGATGGCTTTCCAGAATTTTTCTATTGCCTTGTAACCTGCTGGGTTTGATATTACACGGCGTACAGTGTCCATGGTAGCATATTCAACATTGATTTCATAGATCTACCTCATCCGAGGGACCGTGTACATTTCACACTCTATGTTCGACTGTCTCCGGCATGCCGCACTCGCACAATGGACTATCTTTTAGACCAAAACTGTGCAGTTTGGCCGAGAAGTCCCCGTGCCCAGTCAACAGCTGGGACATGTAATGGTCCGTCTTAAGATGGGTCATGCCCATGCGACTCTCCACACTGCTAAGTAGCCCGTATGTGTGTCTTCCTTTCGTTGACGTTTCCCATCGTCTTTGCCATTCGTTCGTTACCCATAAAGCAGTTTCTTCTTTCGACTGGACCGGTATGCATGGCTGGTAACCGTTGGCGAGTTCCCAAGCAGCACACGCTGCTTTCGCCTGCAAGTCCAGCGGGGGTCGCCCGGCTATCACATTTAAGGCTTCCGTAGACACCGTGCGGTACGCCTGCGTGACGGCCAGCAAGGCCGCTCGCTGCGCACTGCAAAGCTTCGCCCACTCGGCTCTTTTTAGACTTCTTGCCCACGCGCGGGCGGCGTAAAGTAGGACCGATTGGCATAAAGCCGAGTAGTACGTCTGCCTCGTCTTCCAACTTACGCCCCACGCTGCTCCACTCATGGCCCTAATCGCCGCAATCCGTGCCGGCATCTTTTCTCGAGCGAGGCTGGCGTTTACTCCGAATCGCAGACCCGCCGTCATTTTTATTCCAAGGTACTTTAAATCTCGTGGGGCTTTGATTGTTCTGCCGTTTATCCTGATCACCGGCGGGGACCGTATGTTCAGGGAAACTTTCAGGAGCATTAGCTCCGTTTTTTCAGGGGCCAGTTGCAATTTCATTCTTTTGCACCAGTTTTCAAGCACAGTCACAGCAAGTGCGCCCTTTTCCTCTATTTGTGCTTTCGTTTCTGTCTGACTGCCAGGTCATCGACGTAGGCGACAGGCGTAAGACCTGCTCCGCTTAGGTTGACTAGTGCGCCATCAAAGAGGATCGCCCATAGATATGGTCCAAGCACTGATCCCTGGGGGATTCCCTTTTGAACAGCTCTTCTACAGTCACTGCTATAATCACTCAAGGTAACTGTGCGCCCGCTCAGGTAGCTGGCTACTAGTGCGCGTAGGTCTGATTCGACACCTAGGTGAGCCAGGCAATCCAGGACCGCAGGCCACCACATGCGATCAAATGCCTTTTTTACATCAAAAAAGACGCCGGCAACATATCTAGCCCTCGACGTCGCTGTCAGTTCCATAATGTGTCGTATGGCGTGGGTGGTGCTACGCCCAGGCATTCCGCCGTATTGTCCTTGAAGGAGACGCATGTCAATTGCTGTACGTAGTCTCATCAGGATTAATTGTTCCAGGGTCTTACCTAGCACTGGGAGGAGCGAAATCATTCTGTAAGAGGACGGTTGATCCGCGGGTCTGCCGGTCTTCAGGAAGGCGCAAACACGGGCTTTTTTCCACATTACTGGGAAATATCCCGCGTTGAGGCAATCCACCGAAAGCTGGTGTAGATACGGTGTTACGGCCTCTTCGCAAGCCTTGACTACAGCCACTTCAACTCTATCCATTCCTGGAGCACGGCCAGTTCTCAGCTTGCAAATTGCGCTGGAGACCTCTTCTAATGTCCATGGAGTGGTTGTGCCATGTATTGCAGTTGTGTCTGTTCTATCCCTTATAGCCGTATGCTCCGGCAAATCACTTTCCATGTCATCGGGCAGGAAGGCCTCCTCCAGTAGTGCTAGCCCAGCGGCCTATCACCTCGCCTATCTGATCGGGCATCTCCCCACGCCGGGCTGTGTGCATTGAAATCCCCTCCTACTACGAAATTTTTTCCCGTGTATTTCCGAAGGAGATTTCTGATTTGTGCCATATCTTCGTCCATGTCCCGCGACCGACAGCAGTAAATGGATATTACAAGGAGTTCCTCACCTGCCCATTCAATGAGGCAACATGCCATATCGTCGTTACTCTCCGGCAATAGGATGGCGTTAATATTTTTGTTCAAAATGTACACAGCCGCCCTGGGACGCACTGCACTTTGCGAGCGCACTACTCGAGCAGCTAGTCCCATCGCTGTGTCAATTCCTTTCTTCCATGGCTCTTGCGCTAGAACAATATCTATCCTTTGTTCGAAAGCAAGGACCCGGGCCTCATCGCTTACTGTACGAGAGCCATGGAAATTAAGCTGCGCTATCTTTAGGGCATTTTTATTCGATGTTAGCATTGGTGTCATAAAACATTTTCTCTGCTAAAACCTGCGTGTCGCTATTCGGTGCCACATCAACATTTATGTCCGTGTGGCAGGCCGACGTGTTACGCTGTTCTTGGGCGATGGACAGAGTTGAGACCATATCTCCGTAGTCAGTGCTGCTCTTTACTTTAATGACCGCCCTAATGTGTGCCTGACATTCTTTCGAGCCAGGCACGTGCGCAGCATTACTGCCCAAGCGAATGCAATTCGCACATTTGACATTTTCTTCTTTGCAGGATCTTGTGTCGTGGGATTGAGCACATCGACCACAAGTTGATTCCTGCTTAGGGCATACAGAAGCAATGTGGCCGTATGCCTGACATTTGTAGCATCTGGTGATGTGTACATAATCACGGGCTGGGCACGACTGGTAATCCAGATATACCTTTTTGTTTTTTATTATAGCTTGATGTAGCTTTGGAGAGACCTCTACCACCCACGATACGTAAGGGTTAGATCCTCGCTGGCCTTTGCCATACCGTAACGTATACAGAGGCCTTATATCCTGACTTTCGGGCTCAATAGGATTATTGGCTAAAAGTTCGTCTTTCAGCTCACTAGCCCTAAGCTGAGACGAAACCCTGGTGATCAGAATGCGTGGGTTTCTTTTACTTATTTCGTGAGGCTTCATTTGTGTTCCTTCAAACGCCTGTATAACCGCAGATCTGGTTGAGTCTGAATTCACCATTATGGCAACGCCCCCTCGGCAGTTGGTCTAAGCCGTTCCACACGTATTTTGGTTAGCCTAGGGTTTAACGCTGTTTTTACCATATTTACTAGGGCAGCAGACTCTACCCCATCCAGTGGATCCACTATGATGACTTTCTTATTAGCTTGCTTAGCCCTGATTATCTCTCTTCCTTCATGTTTTTATCAGTGGCTTTAGGTTTTATCAGGGGGTTAACCCCACCACTTTTATTGCCGCCGGTCTTACGTCCAGTTAAGGGCTCCGGGCGAGCAACTTCCCCCTTCGCATTTTTCCTGGAGACCACAGTACTCCAGGACACTGCTGCTGATGTATTCTGATCCATACCGTCATTACGCATCACTACACTATCAACACCAGTTTCTGCCTGTTGCGGCTGCACCTGCTGTACAACATTATCTCTCTTGGCCTTTGGTGATGATCGTTTGACGGCCTTTCCAGAGTTAAGCAAGGTTGCGACTCTGGAGATTTCATCAGTCATCCTATTAAAGGATGGGGCCAAAGCTGCAGTAATCATTGAAGATACGTTGATATCAGCAGCAGATTGGTGAGCATTGGTGATACATGCTTGCTGTATTATGCTCAGCAATTTATCAGTTCTTTCCCCAATAAACTGTGCCGCTGGTTTAGGGCATTTGTTTTTGGGGTCAAGTAAGTAACGTGAAATTTGGGTGCACAGTTCATGTGCCTCTTGGCAAATTTTCCCGTGTTTGTTTTCTTGTACCTCCGTCATCATAGTAGATTGACAGATTGTTTCATTATCTGTTGTATTTTCCATTGTTATATTTAGGTTCTCGTTGGCAGATGCTATTCAAAAATTCCAGTGGGGGTTAAAGGGGTAAGATGTCAGATGCTAAAGATGTCACAAATGAAAAATACATATGTCCCAAAGGGGATTCCTATTTAAATGAAGAAAGTGAATAAAGCATTAAAGGTGGGAAATGAAGAGACAAGAGATGCCAGAAGAAAGATGCACAAGAAGGTGAAGAATTGAAAGGAGGGGAAGGGGAGGGATCAAAGAGTGAAGAACTGAGAGAAGAGTATGGGAGTGACAAGTGATGTCAAGGGGATATGGACGAAGAAGAGAAGATTACAGAAGACGGAAATAGGAGGGAAACCAGATGAATGAAGTAAGGTTGAAGGGAGGTTGAAAGAATGAGTAGAAAGAGAAGGGGAGGGGTGAAAGATGACAAAGGGGGTGTTACTTTGAAGTACGAGGGTGAAGAATTCAATAGGATGCAACGTATGACAGAAAAAGGTAAATTGAACAATAAGTGAAGAGAAGGATTGAGCGGGGAAGGGTAGGATGACAAAAGATGTCAGGAAGATGAGGAAGTAATTGGATGCCACGTACAGTGGGAATCAGTAGGCTGAGGAATGTGTGAAGAATAAGAGTGAGCGGAGAAGGGGAGGATGACAAGAGATGTTAGAAATGTTAGGTGAAGAGTAAAGAATATTAAAATGACATATACAAGGTTCCAAGAACAGTAGTAATGAAGAATGAAGAAGAGGATAAAGCGGTGAAGGGGAGGGAAATGAGATGCCAAAGAAATGTGTTAGAAACTGAAGAATGTAAAGGAGGAGAAGGGGAGGGTTAAAAGATGCCAGTAGAAGAAGAATGATGCTTTAACTTCGCCGAGGGAAATGTAGGCCTCTGAGGTTGGCTAGCCAGTAGGCGTCAACCACGTGCTCAATTACGCGTATTATTAATTAGCAATAACTTTCGCTTACCTTAACCAATTTTCACATACGATAGCTCGTTTGAAAGCTGGTGATGAGCCGAATCTGATGGAATCATTCGTTGGCTAAATTTCTTACTTCAAACGCTCGAAACAACTGACGTTCACAGAGCACCTGTAGAGACGTCCGGACTCGATGAAAGCTCGATGCCAACTATATTCTTCAATATCTTTGGAATACGGGTATTGTGTATACCAATGATACCTATTTTTATTAAATAGCCTTTCTAGAATTTTATTATTTTTTGGGTTTCCCCTGGTAATAATTATTTAATATTTTTCTACATTGATGCATTTAGTTTTATCTTCTACTATAAATATCTTGTCATTGGAGGATTCTTGGAGTGTTGGGTCTATTAGTTCGTTAAATGCCTTATCAAGTTCGTCTACTAGTTCGTCAATATCGGAAGGCGGAGGTGCGGATAGGAATAGCTATTCAAATATTAACTGTAGGGGAATAGACAAAACACAAGAATAAACGGAAAATACTCTTTTTATTGCGACAATAAAATTATTTCGAGTTGAGTAATGAAAATAAAATGAGAAAGGGAACATAAATTCGAAATAAATGAAAAGTTATAAATTAAAATGTTCTCACAACTTAAAAACTGACGGAGCTCCGTATCAACAAAATACAACTAAAATTTTACTTCTTTTAAAATATAAATCAAATCAATTTCGAGGGTCAAAATAACAAATTCGGGGTGTTGACGGACGGAGGCTGTCAGTTATATGTTTGGAACACCAAAGGCCGTTTTTAAAAAGATTTATTTTACTTTAAAACATATAAAGAAGATTACAAGACAGAAAAAGGCGAGAGAATCGTCAGAAGTCGTACGCCTGAAGAACGGGGAGAGAATACGCGCCGTTTGAGATAAGCGCTAGGTTTATATGAAGTCGTAATGCAGAATCAGCTGGGGCAATTCCTTCAACTCTTAACTCCTCCATCCCCAAGATTGAAGCTGTCCTCAGCTTGCAGAAATTTTTGGCAATTCATCAGAGGCTGGTACTGTAGGACGAATGGCCATTTCCTCGAGTGAAGATTTTTTCCATAAGATCCTACTACATTTACAAAATAATTTCTTATTGATAAAATACTTATAACATAGCAAGAATAACAATATTATTATTATTGTTGACATCAATATTGTTGTATAATTGTTAGTATTTTCTTCCAATTCCTCTAAGGGTTCTATATTCATGTTAGCCTTATGAATTTGCTCAAAAGTAAAATTAGTATAGTGTTTGATTGAAGGAAGTTCTGATGGAATCATCACTTCACTTTCCCAATAAGTGTATGGTTGTACAAAATTTAACAATATTTCTGACTTATTAAGAGCTAACAGTTGCGTAAACTTTGGATATACAGTTATGTTTACATGATTAACATTAATAATAGTTTTGCTTATATTATACATTAGAAATTTATTAACTATTGGTATATATTTAATAAAAGATTTGACATAGTTTATAACTAAATGTTTACAAGTAGATAATTCTCTATCATCTAATAATTCACTAATACATTTATTTGCAATTTTAACAACATTTTTACAATAATATTTTTTATTTATTAAAGTGCAGTTACCTGTGAGTAGTTCATTATATCTCAGGACAAAGGAGGGATACTCATGTATAGTNGGGAGTAAAGGGTGTTGGTAATGTCTTATCTTGTGAGTCGGTGCAAGGGGGAAAGCTTTTGAAATAAAATATTTATGAATAATTGGAATAAGGGATATTACACTCCTCCCATCACGGTGAAAAAAAAAATTAACAATAAAATTTGTTAATTTTTTTTCTCTTTACATTAAAATTTGTTAATTTTTTTTTTTTTATAAGCAATAATAAAGTATGAGTATGAATAAGATAATTACAATAATAGTAGTAAGCCCCCCAGATCATATTCAACATAATACAATCATATGATTTCAATTAATCTATGAATACTAAGTACATAAAAATCACTGAAACTTCAAGTAGAATAAGCATACATATAACAAAAATTACCTATATATTCCTAAATGTGTCATAATTACATAAACATAAATTATAACAATATTAAGACTATTTTTATTTATTACAATCATGATAGGGCAAAACAAAAGTTTATATTTCTAATCCCATGTAATTCTAAATTCTAAGTGATATACATAAATCCTAAATATAATTCTAAAATAGGATACTAAATGACGTACATATTTTTATTATAAAAAAAATATTTATTGTTTGTGTTTTGTGTAATTGTGTTTTGTGGTAAACGTACGTTTTGTGTGGTAGTCTTGTGTTTGTGTTGAGCTCATGTGTATTTATGTATACATATTGTTTTCATGTACATTTAATACCCTTAGCATTTAGTTTTAATTCTCTTAGTATTTATTCGGCCTTTAAAAACAAATTGGGAACCCTTTTAATATACTCTTTCTTTCACAATATTGGGAATTCATACCCTGTTTTCAATTCTCTTACAATAATGGGAATTCATACCCTTTTTTCAATTCTTTTACAATAATGGGAATTCATACCCTTTTTAATTATTTTACAATAATGGGAATTCATACCCTTTTTTCAATTCTCTTACAATAATGGGAATTCATACCATTTTTAATTCTTTTACAATAATGGGAATTCATACCCTTTTTTATTTATTTTTATTTATGCATATGTATAAATAAAATTTATATTTTATTTATCCATATCCTATTATATATATATAGGAATTCCATTAATTACCTTCAAAATTTTTTTTTTTTTTTTTTTTTTGATTAGCAATCATTTAAATTCACTAGTTCTTTAAGTATTTATTCTTTTTTTATTATTAAATTATCTTCATTTGTTCCTTACTCATCAATATAACATTTATTCTGTTATTTGTTTTGATCGGTCAAGAATAACATAAAAAAAACAAAATTACTTTTATTATTAATATTACTTTTTATTTAAGCTCAATGATAAATAAAAAAAAATCAAGATATGTATAATGCATTAAAACAATGTCAATATTAAATTTTTTTTTTTTTATCTTCTAAAAATAATATCTTGAGCGCGAGTGCGCGCCGAGCCCGGTGCAACACTCTCATCGGGTGCACATTCGTTTTCACTATTATCTTCATTCGACGTTCCTTCTCCATTTATATCTACCCTGGGCGAACGAATTGCTAAATTAGGCAATTGGATCATCCTACGTCTTTCAGCACCTTGTCTACGCATTCTTAATGTGTAACACCCCCTTAGTTTAATTACAAAATACAACCCAATAATAGCAGTTAAAGACGTAATAATATAAATCAAATAGTTAGAATGTTGTTCCTGTTGGTTTCTAAATTTTTCGTGATCTATTCGCTCCATGATTTGTTCTATTTTATGACTGGCTATATCTAATTCAGGAGTATGAAGCGATTTTATATTGTTTCTCTTGGAAAAATCCAAAAATGATAAATTTATTTTTTTTAATTCCAGCTGTAAATTGGGGAGAGTGAAATTTAATTCAGGAAGGATCTCTTTTTGCAATTCCTGCTTTATTATACGCCTTGGAATTAGTATGTAATTGCTCGTATACAATCGACAGGTTTCGTGCATTTCAAAAATACCTGAATCTTCGATCGAAATATCTTGATTACCTAATTTTGGGCAATTTAGGGTAACTACTTCTTTTCGAATAGATGTATAGATCCATCGATTTGAATTTTTCAAAGGAGTCCACAAATTCTGTCTAAAATTAATAATTCTAATTTCGCATGTCGAGGGTACACGCGAGGGTGAGAAAAAAATTTGAGATTCGCATTTATCTGTGTGATGAATGAGCAATTCACTATTTCGGCATATAATATCATTTTTTGATAATTTTAAACATTGACTCAATTCAAATTCTGACATGGTATATGACTGATCTCGAGAGGATTTCATTATAAAATAAGGTTCACTTGGTTTTATAAACCCATAGGTATAGTTTTCAAAACGAACGGGAAGGGGGTGTACGAAGTAATATTCAAATTCTTGGGGTGTAACTATTGGTATATAAATGACAAACACCAGCTTGTCCTTGTTGAAATATACATTTAATTGACAGATTTTTAAAAATAAATGCACCGAATTTTCTTCTAGGGGAGCAGGGAATTTTAAATCGGAAGGTAGATGTAAAGAAGCTTTTCTGAGTGATTCAATTAATTGATGAGGACTGAGAATTTTAGGATGTAACGACCCATGTCTCGCAAAGAGTAACGAATCGGTTATTGTTGCTATGTCTGTTTGAAACTTATTCAACATATATGCCAAGAGCGCAAAATGTTCATCCAACAACTGTTGAACTTCTAAGCGAGATTGTAGCTGAGGTTGTAAGGTTGAATTTATCATTTTTACAATTTGGTCAAGATTTCTTTTCAGGGTCATCTCATTTGAATTTAGCCGCGAGATGGTTTCATTAAAAGTTTTAATTGTACTCGAAACTACCATAGATTGATCCTTTACCAAATTCAGCAATCCATCTTCTTCATTTATTAACTTATTAATTCGTGATTCATAATATTCGCCGTCATCTGCATCTAAGTTACCAAATAATACTTTAATCCCCTTTCCGACCAAATTTAGAACTCCTCTTTTCTCCCTGTGTACGACCAAACTAAATAAATTTGTCTTTTCCTCCTTAGCAGTCTCGACATGTTTTTTTAATAAGTTTAGATCGGTCGCACATACAGTGAAATTAATAAAGAAATTTTTATAACTTAATCTTGGGTGTAAGCAAAGATCCTCTGTTTTTGAATAACATTTAGTTATTACATCGAACTCTTTTTCTAAATTTTCTAAGGATATAAATGTTATTAATCGCCATTCATTATTATAAAATTGTAAGTTACCAATTTTTTCAAAAAGCAATCCGGGCGCGTGCTGGAACGGAGACACATGATAAAACTCTTCTGCTGTACTCCCCAAGACGGTCCCGGTTAAGGTCAGTCTGTAACATTATAATTGAACCTTTTCAGTCGATTGACATGGACTTTGTTTTTGTTTCGGCCCACTTGAATTGTTATAGTCAACCCGTTTTCACTGATTTCAGTAATTAAATAGGGTCCTAACCATTGTGGAGTTAATTTCTTATTTCGGCCACGAATAGGGTTTTGGTCTTGTAGCAACACTAATTCGCCTATCTTAAAATTTGGGTTTCTAATATTTCTGTCGTAATATTTTTTATATGTTTCTTTACAAGCTAAAATGTTTTCTCTTGCCAATTTATTTGAGACCTGTAATTTAAATCTTAAATCGGATACATAATCATCGTACGAATAACAAAATTCAGGTTTCTTCATTAAAGAGGAGGGAAGTCCTGCTACTCTTCCGAACACTAATTCAAATGGAGTATATTTGGTTGCGCTATGTGGCGTGGTATTATAAGAAAATGTCGCATAATGAATCCAATCACACCAGTCTAACTGATCGGGCTTTATAAAATGTTTCAAGTAGTCTAGGTAATGTTGATGAGAACGTTCTAAAGATCCATTCGATTGAGGTCGAAAAGCTGTAGTAGTCATTTTATTCATTTTCAGCAGTTTACATATATCTTCCATAAGTCTACTTACGAAATTTTGACCTAAATCTGTTAATACGGTTTTTGGGGTACCAAATTTACAAATAAATTCCTTTAAAAAGGCATCTGCTACCGTAACAGATTCTTGATCAGGCAATGGAGAAGCTACAGAAAATTTTGTTAAGTCGCATTGTGCAGTCAAAATGTATCTATTTCCCTTTTCGCTAATGGGAAACGGTCCCATTATATCTAAAGAAAGTTTTTCGAATGCTTCCGTTGAAGTTGAAGTGATATTCATTGGCAATTTGGTTCGTTTACGTGTAATCTTATTTGTTTGGCATTGGGGACAATTTAAAACGTATTGCTCTACGTCTCTTTTCAGTCCTTCCCATTGAAAATATTTTTTAATTTTTTTATACGTTTTTGTTATACCTAAATGACCGCTCCATATAGAATCGTGAAATTCTGATAAGATAATTTTCTTATCATCCTCCCTTTTTATGAAGTGTATTGAATATCTAAATAAATATACTTTTCGAAAGTTATCTTTAAAAATGTAACGTAAGTTTACCCTTAAGCTCTGATTTTCTGTCTTACTTGGTAGCGACTGTATGGCGAATTGTTCGATTTGTTCACTTTCAAAAATATTTCTTAAACTATAGAGACTAACAAACAACTCCTTAGGGTTGAAACATGAAGAGTGTTTGTCTTTGTAGAGAATGATAAAAATTTTTAAGTCATCTAAAACAATTTTAAACAAAGTAGATAACGTAGGGTTAGTATTACGAAACGCGATGAAACTATCTAACACAGCTTGTTTATATGGCAGTTTATCGAGAAAATGCAACTCCTTGGGAAAGAGGTAAACAAAACATGAGCTAAGTTGTCGGTGTATTATTTCGTCATGTGTTAAATCTATGTCTTCTACTTTGCAGTTCGTAATCACGCGTTTAGCCTGGATTTCTGTGAATAAAGCATAAGCTTTATCTACATGTTCCCTTCGTTCTTCTTCCTCGAAAGGATCGGGTAAGGCGGTTACTTGAATTTCGGTTACTTGGCTAGAAATTGGTAAACAAGTCAACGAGGGGTCGGATTCAACGACGGGGGAGTTTCTTATCCTGCTTAAAAAATCTGCGTTGTTGTTAATTTTGCCTGCTTTATAAACAATTTCGTAATCATATTGTTCCATAAACAGTTTCCATCTAATTAATTTTGATCCTGGATCTTTTACGTTAAACAGCCATACTAAAGGACGATGGTCGGTACATATTTTAAATTTTCTTGAACACACATAACAATGAAAATGTTTGACTGCCCATACTATTGCGTAACATTCACGTTCGATTGTAGACCAATTCTGTTCAGCTTTCGTTAGCGTGCGTGAGGCGTACGCTATCGGTAGGTCTTTACCTATTTTACCTTGTGATAGACATGCTCCCACTGCATAGAGCGAAGCGTCAGTGGTAATTATAAATTCTTTATTAAAATCTGGGTATTGCAGTAAAGGAGGATTGATCAGTGAATTTCTAAGCGTCTCAAAAGAGTTTTGTTGTTCGTTAGTCCAAATGAAGGGAGTTTCCTTTTTTTAGTAGGTTCGTTAAAGGTTTTGCTACGGTACTGAAATTTTTTATAAATTTGCGATAGTACCCAGCAAAAGCTAAAAAACCTTTTACATCTTTTTCGGTCTTTGGGGTCTGGTAATTTTTTAAAACTTCTATTTTCTTTTCATCTGGAAGAACACCGTCTCTAGTGATCTTATGACCTAAATACAATACTTCTGGTCGTAAATATTCGCATTTATCGGGCTGGATTTTCAGATTATAATTGCGTAATCTATTAAATACTTCTTCTAGGTTTTTAATGTGTGTTCTCAAGTCTTTCGAAAAAATTACCAAATCGTCGAGATAAGCAAAAGCATATGCCATTTATTCCGGTTAATACTTGATTCATTAGTTTTTGCATAGTTGCTGGTGCATTTTTCAACCCGAACGGCATTGCCACATATTGATAGTGCTCTTTACTTGTCGAAAAAGCTGCTTTATGTGCGTGGTCTTCATCTAACTTTATCTGGTGGAAGGCGGAGGCTAAATCCAGAGTACTAAAATATCTACATTCTCCGAGATTATCAAGAATTTCGCTAACCAGCGGTAAGGGGAAGGATTGGCCGATTGTAATCTCGTTTAATCGTCGGAAGTCTACACATATTCTGTACTTTCTTATTCCAGAAGCATCTAGTTTCTTTTCAACTACTAATAAAGGAAAATTGTATGGTGAATCGCTTTTCTTTATCACTCCTTGTTTTTCTAATTCAACCACTTGACGGTCAATTTCTTCTTTATGAGCATGAGGTAAGCGATAGGGTTTTAAATTGATCGGTGTTTCGTCTGAAGTTATTATTTTATGAGTTACAGCACTGGTGGTGGTCAGATGGTCACCCGGTAATAGGAAAATGTCGTTATATTTATTTATCAAGGGAAGTAAAGCTTCTATTTCTTCCTTACTCATATGATCAGTTCGTGTTAAAGTGTTCAAGATTTCGATTCGTTTAGCGGAATTGTTTCTCGATTCGGGGGTATTACAATAATTTGGAAAAATGTTATCATCATTTAATTTTAAAGGGCTTAAAGTTAATTTCGGGGTTCTTACTCTTATGGGATTTTCATTCGAATTAAGTAAAAGTATTCGGAATATATTGTTTTCAATTTGGATAATCGAATTTGGACAGGAAACTGAATTATCTAACTTTTGCTGTTCGCATAAGTAGTATTTAGAGTGGGGTAGTTGATTGAAGTTAAAAATCTGCGCGTAAACTAGTGTTTCTGAGCGTGCAGGTAAGTCTATAAAATCTTCTTCCAGATAAAAATCAAATTTATCGTTATCGATCTGAAAGGTCATATCTTTATAATCAATTTTAGCCCGAAACTTAGTAAAAAAATCGTGGCCTAGTAGACCATCTGTAGAGATAGGAAATTCCTCAGGTATTAAATGGATTTTATGTTTTCGCTCCTGAAACTTAATTTTTTCGTCAGTAAATTTTATTTCTATAGCTCCTAACGTGCTAATACAACCTTCTTCGTGAATTCCCTTTAGAATAATTACTTCCTTTGATACTTTCCCTTTTATGTCCGGCAAGACAGCGCGTTTTAGTAGACTGCATTCAGCTCCCGTGTCCATTAAAAATGTACAAATTTTACCGAGAATCTTTAAACGTGCGACATTGAGACCGGCTTTTATAGTGTAAACTCTCAGATTTTCGCGGCGAAGACCTATTTCCGCTGCTGGTTGCCGCTTCCAGCAGCGCTCCGAAAGTTTAAATTAGTCTTTTGAGCACCATGGTTTCTATTTTTAAGTAAAAAACAGCTACTGATTTCATGACCAGGTTTCTTACAATACGTGCAAATTTTAGACTTAACCCTGGCTTCAGTTGAAAATGTATAAATATTTCCCCGATTTCTTGGGCTGGAACTACTGTTATATCCATTTCTGTTCACATTGTTAAAACCATGTGGAAAAGGGGTGCGCATTGAATAATTAGGATATCTTGGGTGAAAATTCGGGGGCTTAAATAAGTTTTGACTATTATGAGAGGTTTGACTAAATCTGAATTGGTTGCCTCTTGTTCCATTAGAAGGGTAGTACTTTATAATATCAGCTTTACTTTTTATTTCCTTCTCTTCAGCTACTGCGAAAGCAATAGCTTCTTCAAAGGTCTGTGGATTTCTGGCTTTCAAAATTAAAGAATATGAATCTTTTATTCCGGAAATGAAAACGTTTTTTGTCTGCGTCTTTATCAAATCCTCATGCGTTTTTCTAAATTTCTCTTCAACAGTACTAGTTATACAGTCAATTAGTTTGTACATAATATCTTCGAGCCTTTCAGCGAATTCCATTACACTTTCACTAATTTTCTGTCTACACGAGTGAAGCTCTAGTTCCCATTGCGCTTGCGAACGCTTTTCTCCGAAAACTTCTTCTAAATGAATTTTTAATTCTTCAAATGAAGCAAAATTTCTATATTTAATATTTTGATAAGCCTTCCCTTCAACTTTTAATTTAATTAGATTAAAAAGCATATCCCTTTCTGCAGGGGCAACTAGATTTAAGGCTGCCTGATTGACCGATAAAAATTCTGAAAGTCTTTCTTTATTTCCATTGAACGACCGTAATTGTTTTTCGACTATTCTGAGACTTAAATATGAAGGTTCTTCCATTTTGATTGACTTATGATTATCGGAATATAGTAATTAAGATACTGTGTTTATTTAATTATTTAATAATAGTAATGTTTTAAATGCTTTTTTTTTGTAGTTATTCTTGCCGTCAAACATAAAACGTACTTATTATTATTNATCTGTTTGTATCAAAAATTTTCTACCATAAAGATAGGGGCGGAAATGTTTACAAGACCAAACAATTGCTAAGAGTTCCTTTTCAATTGTCGATAAGTTCTCTTCTTGTTTGTTTAGTGTTCGAGAGGCGAACCCTATTGGTAAATCTTTACCATTAAACATTTGAGACAATACTGCTCCTATGGCATAGTGTGATGACCAACGTCAGGATTATGGGGTGGAGACTGGGGTAGAAGTAAACTTACACGGGCAGAGGAAAAATTCAACTTCTGTATTAAGAAATTAATAGCTACAGGAGTGGAGGGCTTACGGGAAACAGGCTCCCCAAACATTACATTCATTCCTATTATATACCCTGGTGGGAGTCTAGGAGGGAATTAGCAATGGTGGGAGTAAAGGGTGTTGGTAATGTCTTATCTTGTGAGTCGGTGCAAGGGGGAAAGCTTTTGAAATAAAATATTTATGAATAATTGGAATAAGGGATATTACACCATATTCATTGTTATTAGATTTTCGAGTGAATTTCTTATTTTTATTTTTATTATAATGATCCTGTGATTTTTTTTTCCACTTGCATTATCCTCGGTTATTTTTTGATATGTATCCCGGCGAGTGTTGGATTTTGGAAAGATAACACGCGAGTCTTGATATTGTGCAGGCCGAAAAAATTGTACTGGTGGTGGTGGTACACCATGATAAGTCGCAGGGATGAATGGATTCCCTTGTGTAAAAAAATTTGAAAAATAAGCTGGTCGCGTTTGATAGTTATTGTTAGGATGCCCATCAAAATTTCTACGTGTTTGATTAAAGTACCTCCCCGACTGCATTGGGCGAAATTGTGTTTTATAGTTATTATGATTCTTTGGGACTGTTTGAAAATGAGGAGACCTATAACTTTTATTTTTCATCATTTTAGGAATAGAACGGTTGGACTTACAACCACATTGATCACATGATTTAGGAGGTTCATCGACAAAATGTTCTAACTTCTGGCTGAATAAGGAGGAGCTTTTTGAAAAGTCAGGGACCACCTCAGGACTTGCCCGATCATCATTGGAGATATTTATACTACGGTTCGCCAAGATCATTTCAATGTAACCTACTTGTTTCCAAAGTTCCGATAATGTCGAGAAATTTGGTTTTGATCCCATTAACGCTAAATATTGGGGATGTAAACTCTCTATGATATGTTGTATCAATTCTTTTTCAGATATATCTTCTAGAATATTAGCACAGGTAATTTTCTTATTCACAAAGCCTCTTAAAGATTCCTTTTCCAATTGGTGCCTCATGAAATGCTTAGCTCTTAAAACATGTTTTTGATTTTCCGTAGTTTGGTTTTTTAGAATACTTTTTTTAAATAAATCCAATGAAATATTAGGGTAGTTGGCTGCATTTGCCAAAATACTTTCTGCCATTCCCTCGTGCATGTCCGCTAATGCTCTTAATATATTTTTAAAGTCATTATTATATCGATCGGCGATAGGATAGAGATCCACTAGAAACTGAAATATTGATTCTGCATCATACGGTTTGAACACATGAACATTTTGAAGTCTACTCATAAGTGACTGTGGAAGCACATTGTTTTTAAATTCGGATTTTCCGTTAGACCCTATCATTGGTTTAAGAAATTGATTACTCGCGAAATTTAGACTGGATGATGAGGAAAGAGAATCAGAATCATCTTAATTGCCGGCATTATGATTTTCATCGCCAAAATTTCGATCCCAGGTTCGTCCTACAGCTCCCTCTGGGTTGGTGTGCAAATTCGGAGTCTGCGAAGCAGCAGGTCCCTCAACCTTATATTTTTTTTGCATTTTCTTTGATTCTCTTTTTAGACGATTTGTGATTAAAATTTCGTATTTTTTTACTAATTCCCCTACGTGTGGTTTCAATTTAGAGCGAATGCTTTCTGGTGAATTGTGTAACACTTGTGATAATGTGTCTCTTATTAATGTTAAATAAAATGAGTTTTGAGATAAATCTAGTGCTTTTGTTAAAGCTTGTGTAATCTCATTCTTTTCACTGTCCAGCAATTGATTAATCATTGTGTTAGGGTCTTGGTTAGGAGTAAAGATTTCTTCATGTTCCGACATATCGTTTCTTACAAGAACGCTGACGATTTTGTCTGTTCAGCTGATTTTAAGTTCTGTAGAAACAAACCACGCTCTGCTACCAATTTTGTAAATGATTTTCTTTTTTTATTCCAAAATGACTTGGGCTTCAAGTATGCCCACAAATCAAAATTTAAAGAGGAAAAGAAATAAATAAAAATTTGGAACATAAAAAATCGTTTTTATTATAAAAATAAAATAAAACAAGAAACTGTTCTGAACTAAAATGAAAAGACTGAAACCACAGGAAAAATGAACTTAATTGCTTCTCTTAGCATAAATAAAATATACAAAGCTCTTAGAACCTATTATAATAATTTTATTAAACAAAGTTATCTATTTTTTTTCTTTTTTTTTTTTTTTTGAAAGGAGCGGGCGCACTCCAAGAAGATGGAAAGGAAAATGATTTTCTTTTCACAGGAATAACAAGGAATAAACTCACCGGACGTAGCAAGTACTTTCATGGAGCTCTCCACTCGGAATGCCCTTTTGTTTTTATTTTCTTGCAACGCCCTATCGGTAGGGAACCCGATGGATCATGGGAGCGATTGGAATGCGCCTCTGACAATTTTGTTTATTTAAATTGGTGAAGTGAGATTTTTTTTTTTAATTTTTGATCCTTACACCATATAGGTGAATTATATGGTGAATTGGACGGTCTAATGATTTTATTTTCTAATAATTTATCTACCTCTATTTGAACATCCTTTTTGAAGGCTACAGGATACCTATAGTTTTTCGTGTAAACTGGTAGATCATCCTTTGTATTAATTTTGTGTTTCAATAGATCAGTACTACTTAGCTGATCCTTTTCTTTTTTTATGATTTCAGGAAATTTTTTTACTAGATTTATAATTTTGCATTTTTCCTCTTCATTCATGTGGTTTGTTCTGATCAAGTTAGGTATTTCATTAATTATTTTTTTAAGATTATCGGGACAATTGGTCGCGTTATTCTTGGGTTCAAGGATTGTTTCTAATTCTTCCACTTCCATGGGC
Source organism: Cimex lectularius (assembly GCF_000648675.2). Lineage (NCBI taxonomy): Eukaryota > Metazoa > Arthropoda > Insecta > Hemiptera > Cimicidae > Cimex > Cimex lectularius. The sequence continues at coordinate 65,204 of NW_019392750.1, read as the reverse complement.
TCGGGACTAATGGTCATGAGTTCATTGGAGTGAATTACACATATACATTCATTATTATTGATTTTAACAATCCCTTCTTCAATGCTATATTTATTATTATTAACTGGTTTGATTAGTCCTGTTTCCATGTTGGGAATTGACCTAACAGGAAGGGAGACTACATTAAACCCTGGTTTTAGATAAATTTTTTTTTCGATCAAAAATAATAATTCTTTTGAACCTGTTTTAAATTCTAACTTTTTATTTTCGAAAATAACATTTGCTTTAATTTCGCTTAACGTCTCATAGCCTAATAATATATCATATTTGGGTGAAAATTGAAATAGGTACATTTTTATTTTTGAAGCAGTAGGGAATACATAACTGGGGTCAAAAAGAATATATTCAGAACCTTGACTTTCGCCATTCGGGGTTTTGACTATAAAGTTTTCTTTAAATTTTGTAATGTTAGGAGGGACTAACGAGGGGTTTATATAATTTATAAGTGATCCGGTATCTACAAGCCATTTTCTGTTTTTCACATCAACAAAATACGGTAATGATTTATTTATCGTTTTTAGTTCAAACTGACTGGGGGGTCTTTCGGTGGTTTGGGGCTTGTTTCTAAAAAAATGATCGGTAAGATTGTTTACCGCTTTAGTTAATGAATCGATTTGGTCTTTAATACGTTGCATTTCATTGTGACTTAATTTACTTTGATTATCTACATGAGTTAATTCATACGGGGATATAAATTTTTTTTGAAAATTCCTAAAATTCGGTTTTGATGATACAGTTCTCATTGAAACAGTGTTTTGGGAATCCTTTTTTGGACTAGGAAATTGGGGTTTGAAAGGTTGGTGTTGGAATGGTTTGTTGTAATTGGTTCGTCTGAATATTGGGTTTTCATGATGTGGTATTTTAAAGGGTGGTAATGGTGTAAAATGTTTTTTAAAATCTATTTTGTTAATAGCGTCTAATGTTGTATTGTATTTGAGTTGCTGTAGTACAATGCTGCAATCATTTATTAATTTAGTTCTTGCATCATCTAAATCTTGTATTTGTAATAATTGTAAATGTGCACCTACTGAAGGATGTACACCGTGTACTGGTGTTCCGATTAAAGTGGCGTTTAATTGATGCGTTAAGTTAATTTAATTAAGAGTTCTCCTGAAATTCTCCATCTGAACAACACACTGAAGAAAAAGAGAAAAATCACAAAATTTGGGTGACTTTGGGTCGACTGTCTTCGTTAAGAAGGCGTGAGTTGAACGAGCATCACGTTTGAAGGAAGAGGGACGGGCTGAAAATGTTGCAACTATGTCTCCTTTCACAGGCAAAGTTTTAATTTGGTGTTGAAGAAAATGGACTAAGTCCTCAAAAGTTGGAATCCGTTTGCCCCGATGAGCCTACTCAAAAGACCGTCTAGAAATCGGGTCTATTGGGTTGTCCGGAAAATAATGCAGGATTTTGGTATTAAACAAAAAAAAAGAAACTAGTTACTTTAAAGCAATGTTCTTTAATCAAAATAATTTCCCATACTCTCAATACATTTCTCCCAACGTGTTGGTAACTTATTAATTCCGTCTGAGTAGAATTCAGAATTTTTAGAATTGATAAAGTCAATAAATGCATTTTCCAGTTCCGTTTGATTTTTGAATATTATGTGTTGTAAGTAGTGGTCCAGGTGTCTAAAAAAATGGTAGTCAGTAGGCGAGAGGTCCGGAGAGTAGGGTGGGTGAGGCAAAGTTTCATAGCCAAGCTCCAATAATTTTTGTGACGTTACACGTGACACATGTGGTCGAGCGTTGTCATGCAACAAAATGGGCCCTTTCCGATTGACCAAAGAGGGCTTCATTACTGCCAATTTCTGATGCATGGTATTAATTTGGTTACAGTATGATTCAGCATTGATGGTTTCGCCAGGATTTAAGAAGCTGTAGTGTATTAAACCAAATGAAGCCCACCATACCGTAACCATTACCTTTTTTTGATGAGTTGGGGGCTTTGGAAAATGTATTGGAGCTTCTCCTTTGTCGAGCCACTGTCCAGAACGTCTAGTGTTATCGTAGAGAATCCACTTTTCGTCACATGTAACAATTCTGGCCAGAAATGGGTCATTTTTGTTTCGACAAAGAAGTGATGCACAAACATCAAAGCGCTGATTTTTTTGGCGATCGTTTAATGAGTGTGGAACCCAATTTTCGAGTTTTTTCACTTTTCCAATCGCCTTGAGGTGGTCAGCGACGGTCGTTTTACTGACTTTGAGTTGCTCTGCAAGTTCTCGAACAGTTGTTTTGGGGTTTTCTTCCACCACTGATCGCAGAACATCATCATTAAGAGAGGAAGGCCTTCCACGACCTTCTTCATCTTCAAGGCTGAAATCTCCCTCCCGAAATTTTTTAAACCACCTTTGCACAGTGCACTCATTAACACAACCCTCGCCCCAGACTTGGTTAATGTTTCTAGCCGTTTGGGCTCCGCTTCGGCCGAGTTTAAACTCGTAAAAGAAAATCGTACGAAATTCTCGCTTTGACATTATAAGGATGACTGAATTATTTCCAAGTAGCGGAATGCTACAGAGGTAAACAAACAATATCATTTGGAAGAGGATTAATAAGTGTTGACATTCATACAAATGAGTAATCCTGTAAACGTAAACAGAATATTTTATATAGATTTTTTTTAATGAAAACTTAAAATCCTGCATTATTTTCCGGACAACCCGATAAAATGGCAAGCCCTCGATTAAGAAAAACATACTCCGCAATATCTCCAATGTTCAATTGTTTTATAGCAACAAAAGGCGCACAAAACTGATCCAAAACAGACTCCAAACCCTGACGCGATTCCACCTTCAATGCACGGAACCCAAAAATTTGTTCCAAATAGTTATCTGCTAAATATCTATCGTCGCTATAACGATCACACAACGCCTTCCAAATCAAGGCAAAATTGGCTCCAGTGGGTTTCAACCCTTTACACACATTTAATGCCGAATCATGCAATTTCGACTCGAGATGCTGGACCTTTTCCAAATCTGTCAGCGAATTGTTATCTACAATAAGAGTTTGAAACAATTCATAGAAAACCGGCCAATCGTCTGGTTTCCCACCAAATTTTGGCAACTCAATTTTGGGAAGGCGAGCTCCTTTGTTCTCAGTAGTTGGGGATGTCGGCTTCGTGATTTCCCGGCCAGAAGATACTTTAACTGCCGTACAATATTTAGCGGCCACCACTTCGATGTGTTCAACCATCTCTTTTATGGTTTCATTAAATTTGGGTATATATATTCTGGATTGAGTTCCAATTCTAATTCATTTATTTTTAGATCATAGTCTTCGAATTGATCCACCGTTTTATCCACTGATCGGTAACAAATCTTAAACCTTTCTAAAGATTTGGGGTCTTTAATTGTTTTAGTCAGATCAAAAACGCGTTGAATGCGTTGAAAAAGTGTTTCTCTTTTAGCAATCAAGATTTTCAATTTACTTTGAATAGAGACGCTCATTGTTACTAATTGTCCAACTACAAGCAAACCGATGAAATTAATATTTAACCGAAAGTTCAATGATCGATGAAATATGGTAGGCAACAACAATGTAATACTATTCGAACTGTTTATTTCACGATACAAAGACTCTGCCCCACAACAGCGATAAGGCTGTTTTGAACCGAAAATGTTAATCTATCTGGGAAAAAGAGAGAGTGCGACATGAAACAGAAAGAAAAAAAATTAACTTACGTTAGCTCCAATCGTGCCTTTTTTTTCTTTTTTATTTACCCAGGGTGCTTCCAAGTCTTGGAACTGCACAGCCTCTGCTCCGCTTGCTCTCGGTCTCTCCAAAGGTCTCGCTTTCCGTAAGTTTAAAATCTTCCGAAACGACTAAAGTTAAAATAAATAATTTTAGTGGTGACTCTTTAAATTGTTCATATGGCAACCCCCTGAGAAATTTTGTTGCGCAGAATTCCTGTGTCGACTTGAAATCTGCAAGCAAGAATTTTCGAGCTCGATCCTGAATTCAAACTATTCAAACTGAGGAAACTAAAATTAATTTTGTTCTTGAACAACGAAATGAAATAAACGTACTTCTGAAATAAAGTAAAATAAAAATAAAAATAAAATGTTCTTACTCCAAATAATAAAAGGCAAAAAATCGGCCCAAATCCGGCCCGAGACGGGACCAAATGTTCTGGCTTGAGTGGACTGTATTTTTCGATGTTACGGGGGGGATTTCAATAATAATTACAAAAAAAATAAATTCTTCTATAACGATTCCTGATATAGCGATATTCCGGATATAACGATGTAAAACCGGTATCTAGTTTGGTTTGCTATTTAAAAGTGAAGAAATAAATCCGGATATAACGATTCCGGGTATAATGATATTCCGTATGTAACGATATAAAAACATACGAAAATGTTGTTTTTCATTCCGGCTATAACGATACGCATAAAAAATACGCACATACAACAGTTTTGAGCTGATGAAANCAAAAACTCGATTTCAATTTTGACGGTGATGTACAGTCGTACACAGAAATTGATGCTAACATACAAACATCAGAGGAACCGACCGAAGAATCTATAGTGGCATCTATTTTAAATAAGAGCAAGGAGGAGGAGGAGGACAATGATGATACCGACGGCGCCGAAGAAGACTTCAAAATTCCAACAATGTCACAAGTGTACAGCGCTCTTGGAGTCATTCGGACGTACGTGGCCTTAAATGATGATGTGAATAAACCCGAAAACACTGCTTTTTTAAAAGAACTTCATAGCCACGTAAGCAAAAATTTGTACTTAAAAAAATGCAAGCAAACAAAAATTACCGATTTTTTTTAAAGAAAATTAATATGTTGCTTCAATTTGTATATAAAATTAAAATATGTATGTACATAAAAATAAACAGTAAAGTTGTTATAATTTTGAAACGCTTTTTTTCCCCACTAACCTCCCATACCCATAAATTTGTAGGTAGGTTTCATGGTTTGTTTGGTTCCGGTTGTAGCGATTTCCGGATATAACGATTTGTTTTTCTTGGTCCCCTGAAGATCGTTATAACCGGATTTTACTGTAGATGTATAAATTAAATTGGCAACAAGCGTTTCTCACTCACCTCCGGTTGAAGCTTCCTTCGGCGAACGAGGTAAGGGGGGAACAGGAGGGTAAGACGATCGGGTTGGGAAAAGGACCATGGACAACCCTTACCTGGGCGTCTAGATGTTACCTCAACCTTTGGCCACAACGATCGGCTGGTCCCAGAAAGAGAAATCCTGATGGCTCGAACAAACAGCCAAGAAAAAGACAAATCGCGTGCGAATCGAGACGAAACAGACTGGGCACTAACGAAGACTCTTAAAGGCGGGGAAAACAATCGGCCCTACGGAGGGCCCCCCCTCTCACCTGTTCCACCTCGCACTCTCTCACTCGAAATATACATTCTCATTACCAACGTAAAATATCTCCCTAAATAGGCGCGAACACATTGGGGTTTTTCTTTCTCATGCCCTCATAAAAGTGGTGAGTACGCAACTTGCCAGAAGATATGTCAAAGTTGTACACCCAACACTGTCTCTTGTAAAATGCGTCTCCGGATGGTACTTTTGGCAATGGCATGTTCTGCTGGTAATCAAAACATAACACTTCTGTGTCTTTCTAGTCTTGGCCAGTTCGGTTTTTTCTTTCAAGTCCTTATAAAAGGATTCGCATTTAATTTGACGAAGGTCTCTTTCCGTTTCCAATGCCTGGCGTTTCACAGCATCGGTTCTGTTGAGCTTGATTTCATTGTCGTACCTGTCACATGTTTGGCATGTGTCAGACCGTGGACTACCAAATCTCAGGTTGAAGTTTGCATTGAAATACCGCTGGTAAAAGTCAAGCGACACACCAGATGTAGGGTGTTGTTCCAAAAACAAATCATGCATTTTTTCACTTATAAATTAGTAGGTAAATATTTAATCCTACCTTTGTCACTTCGACTATAGAGGGACTTGTAGGGAAGTTGCTTATGTGTGCATGTACTTGCTGGACAATTTCGTTAGGCACTTTGTTAGGTCGGTTGTTATTCTTTCCTCGGCAATCATCCGGAGGAGTTAGCCCTCCGCTATGTGACAAGTGGCGAACGATTAGCTCCGCTCATTTGAGGGATACACCATGCAAAGAAGCAAAGGCTCGCTTGCATACACGGTCCGTCTCGCTTCTCATCTTGATCGCATACTTCATTGAAAAACATCTGGGTTTACCTTCCTCATTCTTTGAGCGTCTTCTCTCGCGATATTCCTCACTTCCACTAAATACACGTCTTGGACATGCCCATGGAATTAAAATGAGACAGGTGTTCTCTCTGTTGTAATTATTGTTATTTGAAATTTCATTTGAATTTTTAATTTTATAATTTTTTTAATTGCTTACTGTAAATGGCTTATTTATTACGAGGCCTATATCCATTTCCATTGGATTTAATACCTTACGCTTCGTTGTTTTCTACTTTTATTACACATTGGGAGATTTCTACCCCAGACATGGCTTCCTTTATAGTATAATTTGTCGTTAATCTAATTGAATACTTAATAATTTTATATTATCTAATTCCAACAGTAAATCAAATTGATCGTGAAAGTTGAATAAGAAAAATTTGAGTTTTATTTTGCTCTTGAGAATTGAGAATTTTGTCCTGTAGTTCTCATTTGAAGTACCGTGTGCAGTGGTGATTTCAAATGGGTCATTTATAATTTTGTTTTTAGAATATTCAAAACCGAACAATTTCTTTATAAAGGAAACGGGTACAGCCCGTGTCGATCAGGATTCGTGCATTTGTTGCAGGATCTACAAAATATGGCAACTCGTTCCCCATTGATTGTAAATTCATTATCTGAAGTTGTCTTGTATTTTGGTAACTCCTAAAAAATTACCTTCTTCAGATTTAGTTAGGTTAAAGGATTCATGTACTGAATTTTCAGTTGGTTGTTCCCTAGCACCCATCGAGAAAATTCGTGGTTTTTGAAAAGAGTTTCTTGTTGAGATGTTCATGGGTGTTTCGTGGTTGCTTTGTGAAAATGGAGTGAAATTTTGCTTGATTTGTGATGGTTTGTTGAATTGGATGGGAATTGTGTAATTTCATGTGATTTGAAATTTTGTTTTTTATTTGTGTTTTGTCTATGTTGTTGGTCTATTCTCTGCATATACTGGAAGTCGTTTAACATTAACTTTTCAATGTCTGAAAGGTTTTAGGATTCCTAGTGGCTAGGTTATTTCTTAAAGGGTCTCTAAGACTACTTATAAAATTGGTGGCCACTACTTGCTCCTGAAACCCTATCAAATATAATTTTTCGTTGTCACTACCGTCTTCCAGCTATATTTTAGCTCGGAATAAATCAAACCTTTCTTTAATTTCGTTCAATGTTCGCAAAGGGGATTTTACATTTAATTTCAACAGGTCAACCAAGATACTAGCTGGACCCTGCCTGTCTCCAAATTCAGTCAATAAATGTGATTTTAATGTTGACCAATCTTGAAAATTTAAATTTCTTAAATGTTCGATGGCTAAGGCATTATTTTCCATTTGCAACGAACCACACCTGTGGTTACTTAAGGCTAACATGCTTTTCTTATATCTACACAAAATGATGGTGATTACGGTTAATATGACGGGTAGAATTATATTCACAAGGATAGTCCAAACGCTGGGATTAACATGTATCGCTGGAGTTTCTTGAATGTTGTGGGTGAAGGTTGGTATGTCCATTTCCAATTTTCGTAGATGAACGGTGATGTTCAGATTCTTCATTTTTTCCGTTGGGAACGATAAGCTACTCAACAGTGAGGTCGTCCAGAAGTGCGGGTCTGTAGGTTAACTTCCTGTTCCTGTAGAATAGAGTGCTGTCTTCTGCATCTATGAGAAGCAACCCTTTCAATTTATGCGTTTTCAGGCCACTTAAGTTTCTGTTTTAACAGGGTCAGGTTTCGCAAAAATTGGCAGGTATTGGTTGATTTCTGGAATTCGTTGCAGTAAATTGGTGGCTATTTTAATGTCAACTATCTGGCAATGTTCCATGTTTTCATGAAGTAATATATTCTCGCCGCAAGGTGTTGCTTGAAGAACCTCCTCCTCGAGCAAAGGTAAACTCCGTTGATTTCAGGGCACGGTTTTTTCAGTGGTTGGATAATCGAATTGTCCCTTGACTTCAAAAAGTATTTATATTCTGCCAGCACACTTATAAATTTGTTTTTGTAATAAGACGGAATGGAAAGTAGACAATACAGGTCATAATCTGTTTGTTGCGTTACAGGTAGCGACAAATAGTACACAATTTCATTATTATAATATTTACATTTATTTTTTACCATTGATTCAAATTTTAGGCTATTCTCTAGTTTTCGCTCAAATGGAAATCCACCGGGATAATGCTTTAATAATTTGTTTAATTCATTAAACGTATCTTAAGGTTGATTATACTGGGATGTAGTCTTCCTAGATTACAGAATACTATTTAATTTTCTATTTCCCTTAGCATATCATAGATTAATTAGAATAATATAACAAGTTGGTTAAGCATATTTTTTAATTCTAATACGTAAATGTCATTATTATTATCTCTAATGATATTATTAAGTTCTACAATTTTATTTTTTAATTCTACATTATCAATATTTATTTCCTTAATCAATTCTTTATAATTTTTTATTAACATATTGTTTACAGAGTATTGGTTATTTAATTGATAGTTAACGTTATTTACACTATTCTTTATGTCTGCTAACATTTTTTCATAAGTTTCGCCATCAGAGGCGTCCAAGTTAACTGTTATGAATTTTACAATGGATCCTATACCGTTTATTATTCCTCTTTTTATTCTAAATTTTCTCTGTACAATTAAAGCATTTAGTTTTTCGCTTATTACACTGTGTAGTGCAGTGAAATATGTAGTTAATAGTGAGTTGAATAATTAAAAGGGAAACGTCGAGCCGGGGAAACAATGGAAGTGATGACTGTGCGTCTGGCCTGCTCGGGGCCAGGATAGAGAGAGAGTTCAGTGGACAACTGACCGAGTGCGAGATAAGACCAGTGGAAAAGGTGAAACCGATTGAAGAATGTGGATGACCCTGCTCTCTGTGCTGGCCCTAGGTAGGAGCTCCTTTTATTCAATCTTGAAGTAATCTGGCTCGACGGTTCCCCTAAATCTAGCGTAAGGAATTTGGGAATGTTCCGTATAGAACTGATTAGCTGTAACGGGAATTAGCGTAGAACTTTACTATTAAAGCTTAAGCGTACGTTATGGAATTTTTGGATTATTTCCTAATATCCTAACTGGTAAAGGGGGCATAACACACTGCCTTCATAATAGACAATTTTAAAATAATAGTTTAATTTTTATATATACCTGCAGGTTAAAGTTAATTTAAAAATGGTGATTCCTTTTATGAAATAAATAAAAAAATTACAATATATGTCGTAGAAAATCAAATCAAACGTTAAATATGAGTCCACCTGGGTACGACGAAATTTCCACGAGGTAAGCGATGAATCCACCTGGCGAAAAATGTCCTTTTTTTTGGCCGGATTTTAACGACTTAGACTGAAACGACTCACGGCGATACCCTGACGAGACGGTCGTGCGTCTTCTACGAGAACTGAAGGGGCGCACGATGAACGAAGGCTGATGACTGAACTAGGTCTCCAGAAGAGTCTGCCAGCCGTTTTCGGTAGAGAAAATCCGACACCACGATCTCGTTGATGTTAATGATGATAACGACAATTGATGGATCGCTTGGTGTGAGGGATGAAAATCCCCAATCGGCAAATAACAGAGATGACCATCTTCAAACATGAACGATCGTGGACTGAGCCGGCGGCAGCCCTTTGATCCTCAGGGCTGGTACCCCTCCCCCGGTAAAATAACAATAGAGAGACTTTCTCCAACGCTTGTTGCAAAAAAACATTAAAACTAAATTATGAATCTTTCCTTCTGTTACTTCGAAGTTTTCCCAATTTAAAAAAATAAAAATAAAAAATATAAAAAAAAAGGACTAAAATTAATAGGGAAGGAAAACGAAAATAATAAGGACAGCTATGGCGTTAACGTACCGCCCACCAAATTTTCGACTAGAATTTAGAGCCTTCGGGAAACAGAGGGACGAGGCTCGACACCGCTCGCGTATGCCGGCCGCCGACAGTCCGGTTTCCCACCACCCGAACCAAACCGTCTTGGCCTTTTTGTTGTACTGTACCTAAGCCGGCGACTCTTTACAGTTTCTTTGGCTTGCTTTGTCTTGCTTTTTTATTATAGACGGAAGCTATAAGAACTTGGGGGTCAGAAAGAAGGAGCAGCAGAGGAAAAAAAAGAAGATAATAATAAAGAAAGAATTCGCCCCCATCGCCACGGGTCCCCCTGGGCATTGTTCCTTAAGCCTTTTCGGCTTCTTACAGCGCCCGGGAGGCCGGTGCGATAGGGTTATGAAAAAAAAAAAAAAACACACTAGTCACTTCACCGGAAACAGTTCACACATCACCATAGTTTGTGGCGTTCCAAACTCTCGCCAGAGCTCGTGCGTGGGCTTCGCATTGTCCAGATGCAAACTGATGGTTGCTATTCTTTCCAATCCGATGGCAGTTGGCACATTTTACCTGCTCACCACTACAGTTCCTGGTGTCATGATTGCCGGCACACATTCCACACACTGGATTCTTTTTGGGGCACACGCCTGCCACATGCCCATATCCTTGGCAGTTGTAGCAACGGGTGACCCCCATGTAGTCTTTAACTGCGCAGGATTGGTAATCCAAATAGGCCTTGCCCCTGCTCGTAGCCGCCCTCCATGTTGCAGGGTCCACCTCGATGACCCAGGAAACAGAAGAGGACTCATTTCTCGTTCTGGCACCATACCTAAGGGTATAGAGGGGTCTAATGTTCGTCTTGACCCATAGTCCATCACTACTGTTGTTTGTAAATAATTGCTCGGCCAGGTCATCCGGTTTATTTTCCTTCGGGACTCTGAGGAGGAGTATTCTCGGATTCCTTTTTTCTCCCTCCTCGATTTCGGAACTCATTGAAAAGAACTACTTAATGTACTTTACACACAATTTATTATGTATTTTTCTTTTAGAAATTAAACTCTTAAAACTTGACAGAAGGATGGAAAACAACTTCCAGCTACTCCCAACGTATTTGGAATGACGCTCCTCTCTCTTTACTTCTGTTCTATCCCCTCCTTCGGGGTTTCTTTTCTGCTTACTGTTGACGTCATTCCCGCTGGTACACTAACGTTTTCCTTCCCCGACACGGCCAACCTGACATGGCAGCCGACCCGGATGCCAATTATTGAGCTGTAACCAAAATAAAATACAAGTAGACTCTGATTAAGAGTACTCGGCCACACTGACAAAAACCTAGTATATCATATTGAATACGTTGATAGATTACTCACAGATAAGTTGTCTTTGTTAGCTTTACTTTGCATGTACATTAAGTATAGAGCACAACATTAAATTACTGCTGTAAGTAATTCGCTATGTTAGTAGGTACTGCTGAGCAAGAGTGATGAATTGGCACATAGTAACTAGAAATTTATCAATTTACATAGATAATTTAAGCAATTTTCAAATCAGATAATAACCAAATTTATGCGAGAGTTGACAATCTCTTGAATAAATGCTTAAAAATAATAACTTGGAAGAGAGTTGACAGTCTCTTTAAAATAGTAATGACAATGAGCAAGAAAGAAAGTTGACAGTCTCTTTGAATAGTAATGACAATGAGCAAGAAAGAAAGTTGACAGTCCCTTTGAATAGTAATGGCAATGAGCAAGAAAGCAAAATTTTTCCTTTTTTTTTCCAGCCAGGTCCGCACAAAATCAATTTCCTTCAGTTAGAGTTAACCTTCCACAATATAGTAGAATCGCACTAGCAAGGCGAATAGTCACGTCACATAATGGCCATCAAGGGCTAGCAACCACACTACATGGCAAATACCAATCCGAAACCAATACATGTTCAGATAAACAAGAAGTAATTAAAATCATTTAACCTAATAAATAATCAAATTCAATTTTCTCAGTGATTCGACCATTAGCAGATCTCATAATGGCTACCTAAGAGCTAGTGATCAACTTATATGACCGAATCATAAGGTATATGTGCGAAACTTACTAATCAAAGAGAAAAGTAATATGTATGTGCAGCATAATCTTAGCTAATAAAAAAAAAAAAAATTCCTTGATACTTAACAGCATTATAATATTAACTAAATCAACTCATCACTGCTCATTAGTAATAGTACTATTACAATATTATTAATCGTGAATTTATGAATCATTGTTATCCTCTGAGTCGACGTTGGGATCATACGATATATTATTGGATAAGAAGCTATCTGGTTGAACTGACGGGTCAGGTACTTGTTTCAGTCGGTAATGCGGAAATTTGTACGTGCAATTTGAAGTAAGAGACTTTAAAAGGTAACGGTCTTGATCAAGTACTTCTATAATCCGAAAGGTCCACGGAATTTCGGACTTAATTTTAATTGATTACGAGGTTCATTTTGAATCAGGACAAGATCACCTTTAGACATTAACTTTACTCTAGCTTTTTCCTTTATTAAAGCGGGCTTTAATCATAATTTGCTGTTTTAATCATATTTTGAGTTGCTTTGTCGCGAATAGCATCTAAATCAATGTTTTCAGAACCGGTTATGGATTCGGTGGGAACGACCAGATTTAATGGTCTATCAACTTTTCCTATCATTAATTCCAATGGGGATGCACGAGTGACTCAATTAATAGTACAGTTGATGGCTAATTGAATATCAGGGACTGCGTCCTGCCAGGAGCGTTCTCCAAGCTCAGTGGCGGTGAGCATATTGGTCAAAACTGACAAACTGTAACTACCCTTACAGGTGGGGTCAAATGCCGGTAGTCCCAGCGGACGGTTGGATTGCGAAGGAAGACTTTTTACCAACTGCTGCAGGAAAGTCCTGAACTCGATCGACAATACCTCGCTCGTTGCGCCTCGTTCAGCCTCGCGACGGTCTTCGAATCCCACTTCTGATTTCGGCGAAGAACGGGTTGAGGGCTCCACAGACGGGATTTCTCCCTCCTCGATTTCGGAACTCATTGAAAAAAACTACTTAATGTACTTTACACACAATTTATTATTTTTCTTTTAGACCGCACACACTCTTCCCGGTAATATTCATCCATCCTTTGACATATGTCCATTAACTGGGCACACCATTTATCCAGATCCTGAAAGTTGGAGTCAAAAGGGCATGAGTACATTTCGGCCGAATTAACCCAGTGCTTGAACCAGATGTTTTTTCTTGATAACCTCTAAGGCTAAAGAACGAGAAAGGCGGTGAGCAGGCAAATTTAGTCTTGATGCAGTATCTAACATGGAGACGGAAGGTGAAAACATAAACCAGAGAGGTTGATGTCTCAATAGAAACCATGCAATTTGGTATTATGAGAGGGAGGGAGCCCAAACAACTTCTTAATAAAGAAACGTTGAAATTTTTCCACCAATTCCTGTCGTTGAAACCCCCCCACATTGGGCATCATAGCACACAATTGAGCGGCAGTCCGCTTTGAATAAGCTATATTTGGTGGAAGGAGGGACTGTACCGTTATTAATGAGAACCTACCAAAAACGATTTATCCCAAATTTAGCCGAAGATATCCTCTCCTTGAAATGCCGAGTCAAGGACAGACGGGGGGTCAGGGTAAAATCCAGATATATGTTAACGACTTCAATAAGGTTGCTGTTATATTTCCACTTCTCATTAGCAGCAAGACGACCTCCTTTTCTGAAAACACCTTGATCTTAGACATATTTAAATTGACTGTGAGGTTCCATAGGTTACAATAATGTTCTAGGATATTTATGTTGTTCTGGAGAGTAAGCGGATCTTCAGCCAGAAGAAGCACATCATCTGCGTACATCAGGACCTTTACAACGAAACAGTTTTTATATTCTTCGTTATTGGCTTACTTTTGATCCTTTTTTTTATACATCTAGTTAAAGGTTTAGTTAAATATTGCAAAATTTTGGATAAGTCTTCGATCGTAGCCTAATAATTCTAGGAAAGATTTTATTTCTTTTTGTGTTTTCGGGATGGGAAGTTGCTTAATAGCTTTAATTTTTTCAGGGTTGGGTTTCACGCCTTCCGAGGTTACTACATGGCCTAAATAAGCTACTTCTTTACGACAAAATTCCGTTTTGTCTAACTGTATCTTGAGATTGGCTTCTCGTATTTTTGTAAAGACGGCTCTTAAATCGTGAATATGTTCTTGTAAACCTGAACTGTAATATTATGATATCGTCAAGGTATCCATGACGTTTTTTTAAGAACGTTATCCACGACTCTTTGGAATGTCCTAGGTGAATTCTTCAATGCAAAAGGCATGCGTAAAAATTCGTATTGGCCTTGGTCTACGCTAAATGCAGTTTTTTGGACATTTCTGGGCTCATTTCGACCTGATGGAAACCTGAGGTTAAATCCAGGGTGCTAAAATAATTACACTTTTCTAATTTATCAAGGAGATCAGTTATATTTGGAATCGGATATTGATCATCTGTCTTTTCGTTTAGTTTGCGGTAGTCTATACCATCCGCCATTTTTGTTTTCCAGAGTTATCTAATTTCTTTGGAAAGACCCAAACCGGTGCATTCCAAGGGGAATGTGATGGTTGAATAATTTTTTGTTCCAACAATTTTCCTACTTGTTCTTGGATTTCTTGTCTGTGTATTTCTGGATATCTATGTGCTTTAGTATAAATTGGTGTTTCGTCTTTGGTCCTAATGACGTATTTGATTTGGTTTGTGAAAATCATGTGTGTGTTTTCCTGGTAAAATATATCATTAAATTCCTTTGTCCATTTTTTAATAGCTAATGTTTCTTCTGAATTCATGTGGTCTGTTCTGATTTTAGTTAGGTCTACTTTATTTGATTTGACTTGATGATTTTTTGTGTACGAATTTTCTAATGGGATAACTTCGTTAAAATTGGATAGGAGCTCCTAATTTAAATTCCGAACTTACATCACTAAAATTTGTAACTACGCAAAACGCTTCATGATCCTCTACTTTTACTAGGCATTCTTTTATCTCGCAAGTATTATAGCTTATATGGGGTGGGGTGAAACCGTGTAATATGCTCTCTACGACCATTGCTAGGGCCTGACTAGGGCTGTTCCAAGCTTGTCCGGGGAAACAAATTGTGATAAATTTCGATGCCCATGTAATGCTGGAAACCCATTCGAGGACGGCTGAATTACTTGGGTTCCTAGTCAGCATAAGTGAGCCTAGGGGTTCTTTTAGACCTCTTAGTAAGACACGGGTGCGACGCCTCTCGCATATTCAATTAAAGTGTTGGATTGAAGGGGATTGTGGTTTTTAAAATATCCTATTTGTAAGTTTAACAAGTTCTGTACTCTTGATGGTACTCATATGGTTTTTCATTTTGTTATGTTAGTCTAGAGATTTCAATCCGGAGAGTGAATGCGTCCCTTTTGTCGGCGTATCCCTCTAATAATGCAGTTTTTAAATCTGCCCAGATTGACACGTTACTATTTTCAATCACTTGAGCTGCAGGACCTTTTATCTTATTTCTTACCCATGGAAGCAGGTATACATTTTGGAAGTTATTAGGGTGGTTAGTATCTACAAATGTCTTAACTACTTTTTGCGATATGTCTATGAATCGTGTTAGAACGGTTGGGTCTCCATTGAATTCCGGGACCATGTCCAGAAATTCTCTTTTAAATTCTGGGAGAGCCATTTTGGATATTTGTTAACAATTAATAAAAAATTTCGTTTTTTAAGAATATGTTAATAATATTACAAATTTAAATGAGATTATTTTAATTATTGTCTTACATAAAAACGAGAGCCCCTACGGCCATATTCGCTAGTTCCGAGGATCTAGAAGTTCGATGTCGTTGTCCGGGAGGAGAGTTCATATGCGCTGAACTCTTCACCGATTGTAGAGTTCAAATCTTCTTTAAGGTTCTTACTAGGTGAAAGAAAGACAAAAGTGTTGGGATCACCAAGCTTTCGGCAACATTATGTTCCCATCATCAGGGCCTATTTATTAAGATCAAAAATATACATAATTAATATAAATTCAACAATCAGCAATTAAAACAATAATGCATACTTTCCCAAGAGAGAAGAGAAAAAATTCTCATCAGAAAAACTATTGTAAAAGTGCTTTGGTTTAGGTTATGAAGCACATGGCCAGCATTCAGTTATACATGGTGAACAAGACATCTATGTTAAGTAGTGAGTAATTATTCGCGTATAACATTAACAATTGACAAAAATAATAATTTATATATATATATATATATATAAAATATTTTTTTAAAAATTACCTCACTAATAAATTCATATAATTACAAGTCCAACTGTTTTTTGTTTTTACTAGCTATTTTTGACATTAAAAACATGTTATCACAGAGAGTATTATTTTAATGACTAGAATTACATCTTGCTAAAATGATGTGTACAAAGGGTTACAATTAAGATGAGAACACGACACAACGTCGCCTCACCTAAGGTTACAGTTAATGAAGGCTACCAGGCTCTGTGCACTCTCCATTATGCGCCCTCTAACGGTCGCCACCTTTTTTTTCCGTTTTTTATAAATTTCCAACAACCCCGCAAATGTTGAGATGGAACCTAGTTCGTCACCATTTAAATTGCAGGCACTCCTCGTTAAATGGATATATACCTTTTCCAACAGGAGTCTTCTCTCAAAACCGACCTCTCGACCCAAGATCTTCGGGGCGTCTAACTTGAAAAAATGACCATTCTTTGGAGCATGAGAGGACAACCCCGTGGTCAACTTTTTATGAATACAATCCAATCTACGTTGGTTCATTCTAATATGAATTTTCTGCTTTGTTTGTCCAACATATTGAGCGTCGCAACCACCACAGGGGCACCCTATAAACCACATTAGATCGTGTGCCAAAAGGCTCTTTAGACTTTAAAACGGTGTGAAGATTAGAAAGATTATTTTTAAATTTATAAGGAATTTTTACATTTATTTTATTATGCATTAATTTTTTAATTCTCTGAGTCACACCAGGAATGTAGATGATTGACTTGAAGCCAATAGAAGTTGAAGTAGGTTCCACCTCAACATTCACCAACGGAATACCAACAGAGTTATTCGTCCTAATTCTGAATCTATTTATACGTTTGAAAATAAGTGCCAATGGATAATGATTTGTTACTAAAATTCTTTTGATTGTTTTTACATTTTTATCTATGAATCTAGGATCACAGAGGTCTAAAGCTCGGTTTATTAAATTGCTTGTTTTTAAAAACTTTTATTCCAAAAATTACAAATAAGTACTGATGAACATTCAGTTCTTTTAATTTACGAATCTAAATCAAATCTCTCCGATATGCTTTCGGGAAATCTAACTTAACACTAACTCGTTTGTTAAATGAAAATCCTTATAAAATCTCTAGAGTGGGAGAGAGTGCTGATGCCGATTCTAGGAGCAACACCTGCATCCTAGCATTGTCATCACATTATTTATTTAAAAAAATAGTTATACTCGAATATAACTTATATATATCTATCCTAAGTTATCTCAGTTCTAATAGACAACATCTTTTTTAAAAAACACTTTTATTCCCAAATACAAGTTTTCAAATTAAAATGAATAACTGGGGGGAAGGGCACGGTGTCGGAGTCGAGGGTAGACTGCACTCCCGTGGGAAAAACAGCCTATCGCCGGCTACGACGCCTACGCGAATAAGCAGCAAGGCTGCAAAAATAAATGCAACCGCTGCAGATAAGGTTAATGTAACTCCTCCACCCCCAGCGTCGACTTACTCCTGTAAGTTGAATGCAAAAAAAATACAAATTACAATTATTTAACTTATAGTTACTGTTTGATCAAGTGGACTGTATGGGTTTAAAATTAAACTAAAATAAAATGAATTATAAAATAAAAAGGAAAAAAAAAAACACTCACCTCGGGTGACGATAGTCCAGCTACCTCAACTGAAGCAAAGGGGGATGCAAGGAGGAAAATGGTCGGAAAAGACAGGAAAAGTCGGGACGGAGGACCTTCACCACGCAGATGTCTCAGGAACCTCACCAACCGGAGCGATGACGACGATAAATTCATAAAATGAAGACAATAAACGAAATAAAATAAACTTTAAACACGAATTCAAAACTCGATCTGGCCGACGACGAGGCCGGAAACGTGGCGAGGGGTTTTCCGAAATCTTATCCCGAGTAATCCTTACGGCGTAAACAGTTACTTACTCACTAGCGTTTACAACTGTCTTTCTACACACTAATTTCTTCCAATATACTACTAACAAGACACTGAATACCACCGACAATGAGCACATCGATATTGTCCACGGTAACCAGAAGACGTGAACTTCCTGTGTCCCTCGGGTGAGAAAGTTTACTGGAACTGCTCTCATGTTCAGCGTCCTAAGCTCCACGGTGAAATTTATCTTCTTCACTTCCTCGGGGGTTAGGAACGTTAGGTTTCCTAACAATCGTGGTTGCCCGTAGGTCCGTGACTGTCGGCCAAGAACTTTGACCATGATACCAAATTTTGTCGTTTTCCGGTTTTAGGAGGAATATTCCCTTGACGTTCTTGACCTCCTTCCCGGTAATCCTAAAAATCCCTTGATGTGTTTGGGAGTTTTCGGTATCGGGTAATTGGAAATAGCCTCGATCTTATTAGGGTTTGGTTTGACTCCCTCAGGCGTGACTACATGTCCCAGATAAGCTACTTCTTTCCTTAAAAATTCGGTCTTGTCCAACTGGACCTTGAAATTTACTTCTTTCAACCTTTTGAAGATTCTCTCTAAGCTTTCAATATGCTCCTGGAGACTTGAACTAAAGCAAATTATATCGTCCATGTAAACAGAACAGTTTTCCCCGATTTCACCCTCGAGAATGTTGTCCATGACCCGCTGGAAAGTGGGCGGGGCATTTTTTAGGCCAAAAGGCATTTTGGTGAACTCATAATGACCATTTTCTGAGTTAAACGCGGTTTTGGGAATAGTACTCTCCGCTAGCGGGATTTGGTGAAAACCGCTCGCAAGATCTATTGTGGTGAAATAAACACATTTCCCTAGTTTGTCTAGTAGGTCATTGATGTTAGGTAGGGGGTACTTGTCATCTATGGTCTTTTGATTTAGTTTCCTATAATCAATCATAAGACGGAATTTCCTTTTTCCCGAGGCGTCGTTTTTTTGGGGGACAACCCAAATTGGGGGATTTCAGGGGTGAGTGGGAAGGCCTAATTATTTTCTGTTTGAGCATCTTTTTTATTTGTTCTCTTACTTCAGAGCGGTAAATTTCTGGATATTTGTACGATAGGGTGTAGACGGGAATCTCGTCCGTGGTTCTAATACAGTGCCTATCTTACTCGTGAAGGTCAACGGCTCGTCCTCCGAGTGGAATATGTCAGCGTATTTTGTCACTAGTCTTTCTACGGCTTCTCTCTCTTCGGAATTTAAATGATCTGATCTGATTTTACTCATATCGAATTTGGTTTTTTCGTGGTCGAACAAATTACAGTTATTTTGAAGGTCGTTCGAAATTCTGGGTTTTCCTGAACTTTTCTCGTTTAATTCGGTCGCATCTCGGTCGAGAATGCGCGATTCGTCAATAATCTCTACGTCGATTGGGTTTACTAAATTTAACGCGATACTAGTCTCCTTTGGGTTGAGAACAGTGCATATCGCTTCATGGTTTCTTACTCTTACTAAACACTCGGGAATTTCTATTTGTTCGGCCGACAAACGAGGGCAGATCCCTATCCCATCTTTTAAATTATTTATTTTTAACTTTATTATTTTTTCCGTCCTCGCCTCAACCTTGACATCTGTTTGCTGCCAAAGGAATGAGCTGTTTGGTTCAGCAATTTCTCGCTCCGTCGATAGATAGCAGCATAGACATCTCCAATCAGTAACATCTCTTTGTTACCAAATAGTTCAGGTGTCAAATAACTTAACTCCATTTTCGTAATTTTGTCACTTTCACCCCTTTGCATCTGACAATTATTCTAACATTCTATTGAAATATTTAAGTTCCTCTTTTAATATTAACAAAGCTACGATTCTACCTAATCTTCCCTTCGCACACAATCTCTTAAAATAGTTGCTAATAACTTTTCTGAATTATTAAGGGAGAGGTATTCATTGCTTCTCTCATTCACCTCTTGGATGTTTTGCCAATCCTCAAGAGTGATTTGATCAATTTCTTTTACGAAAAGGACATTACCACGCACTCTGTGGATTGCAAAAGAAAATGTTTCCTTGCCTTAACAAACTGCATTTTCTCTTCTAAACGTAGTACTCTTTCAAGTTCGCGGGTTGCTCTGTTTTATGAGGCGGAAATCGTGTATGCTTCCACAACTTCAGACATTGTTTTTTTATAGTATAGAGTTGATATATTACCGGGGACTGTAATTGTCCAGTATTTATGGCTGAACCACGAGTTTTTCTAGCAGTGCTGCTTGCTAAGTTTGAGGCTATTTGTACATTTCTCGTCAGTTCAGCCTTTCCGTGCTCCACTAGGATGGTCTACACGGTAAATCTTGTAGGTGGGAATGAAGAAGTTGATATGATCAGCCAATTTTGCTTTAGAAACCAATAGTATATCCACATTGTAAGTTTGTAGAAAGTTTATTAACAAATGATGCTTATTATTTAATCCTCTGGCATTCCAGGTGCAAATTCTTAACGGTCGACCGAGGTGATTTGTCATTTTTTGTTGTTTAGTAGGGCTGGAATTATTTGTGCAAGCGTAGCGACTAGAGGTTGCAGGATAGAGATTAAAGAATCTATTTTGTCAACCAGTTTATTTAAGAGATCAGATTCACCTTTGTCGGTCCTCGAGGTTGTAGCTGCAGCTTGTGCATATGTTACGTTTTGTTTCACTTGATTACCAAATTTATTTTCACACAGATGAACAAAGTTCTTGAAAGTATTGATGATTGGCAGCAAATGGAAATTTGTGTTATTTCCCATATGGCCTCCCTCACAGAAGAATTCGTCTTTATTTGTAATGTCTAGTTTTCCGATTAATCAGTCAGTTCATAGAGATGTTTTAAATTTATGTGACCTGTCCTTTCATGCCACATCTTAACATTATTCTTGTGAGTTAAGTTGTGATGGTGGCCCATCACAATTAAAAGTTGCAGATTTTCAAACGAATCAGAAAACCTCCAAATCTGATTCGTTGTGGATGGGTCAGCTGGAGACTTTAAGAAAGAGGGGAATGATTGCCAGGATCATCAGTCGCCATTTTGCTCGAGTTTTGCGTGGATCGTTTGTTTAATTGTAATTAGTTATAAAGAATAGAAAATATTTAAATTTTTGAGACAAAGGTTCTTAGAAAGAGTTTGATTAACTATTAGTATTGTGAAGGTGGCCCATCAATTTTATTTTATTTTAATTTTGAGTATTTAAGTTGAACGGGCTCAAAAGGTTACTTTGAGATTTTACTTAACAACAAATTGTAAGTCATTTACTTTTTATTTTATATGATTAATTATTTTCTTGAAATCATTGAAAACATTGAAATCAAATTTTAATTTTAATAATAAATTAAACTTTTTTTGTGGTTATTTTTTTTCTCTCATTTTTTATTAAAAAAATGTAATAACGTCACAAAGTAAGCGGGAGAAGTTATAACTTTAAATAGCACGTGACATGGGTTATTTCTTCACTGTTGTATACGTCAGCACGATTATGCTTTTTTATTATTTTAATGTTCTTGCTTGCAATCACACCTTCAGAGAGATTTTTCTTTAGATCTGGTACATACAGAACATCATGTATTTCTTCCTTTTGCTATTTTCCATGAATGAGCTTTTGTATTTTTACATTTCCCTTCCATAACTCTAGGCAGCTCGAGCGTGAGCAAATGTCGAACTTTCGGCCGACAGCAGTTGGTAAGTTAGTGAAGGGAGCTCCTTGTGCGGGAAGCAGCCAGGGAAAATAATTCATCTTCGTAGAACCCAAATCCTCATCCGAATATTCTTTACCGTCGTCCTGATCAGGGGAAGAGGTCTAGTTCCTGAGTTTGAACAATCCAACAGCGTGAATCCCCTTTCCTTCGGCCTCTCGTCCCTCGCACGACGCACACATCTCTCCTCCAGGCCGAGTGCCCTTAACTCAATCTCCCCGGTCGCGTTCTCTCTCCTCTAGCGCACGCAGCGTGCTACCGCCTGACGCTCGCATTTTCCGCGCCGAAGTTTAAATTTGCTCAACTTAAAAGCTAAGATATTTTTTTCGGCACGCAGGCACAGGCAAGCCACCGGGAAATTCATTATTACTTTTTTCTTTAAAAAACGTGATAAAATGTAGAGTTTTTAAAATTTGAAATGACCTGCAGAATTTAAATTCTTCTAGTCCTAGAGGCGTTGTCCATAACAAAGCAAGGCATGGAGTGGTAAATTCATCTCAAGCTTTTTTTACAGACGGACCAAACACTCCATTGATCCAATCTGTAAAAAGGTAACGTGTTTCCTTGTTGTTGGATCTCCCATGACATTTAGCCTGCTCTTCTAGACTTTATTTCTTGAGGGCCCGTGGAGTGTCCGAATGGTAAACGAGCAGCGGTTTAATTTTCAAATCGCCATTTGCATTTGCACAAAACAACAGCATGAGACGGTCTTTCATTGGATTGTGGCCCTTCTACTATACTCATGTACTATACTTAAGTTCGCTTCTTATTTACATATTTCGTTTACTCAGCCCTGTGTTAGAAGAAGGGGCTGTCCGTAATTGGCAGCAACGCTTCTTACCTTTGCTTTGTTCGCCGGAGCCTGCACCTCTACATTGACACCCTGACAGAAGTAGAAGCGGTATAAGATAAAGATAAATTAAATTAATTTAATATGTATGTAGGATGAGGGAGAAGAATAGAGCATTCGAAAACACTTGCAACACAAAAAAAGACGTTTTATTATTTAAAAAACACAATATATTAAGCAGACACGACACTGCGTATTCAATACTTAAAAGTAACGTTCTCACTCTGTCAATAAGTTCCTTTAGTTGACTTGTCCCGCTGGGGGCTAGATCAATGGACCGGAGGCGTCCATCCTACAACTTTCGTCAGGGCAATTCTACACGAGCGCTTGAAACGCGGCGTTTGAACAGGTTTGGAGCGCGGTCGTTTTCATTGTGCCTATACACAGCATTTCCAAACGCCGAGTTTTAAACGTTTTCTTGCTCAGTAGCAATATGAATCCAGTGCAAATTGGTTGTGCTATAAGTCTGTTTCACATATTTGCAGAAAATGCAGCTTACCGACGAAAAATCCGCAAAAGGCGTTGGTGGACACCGATTATCTTGATTTCTAATTCAAGTGATCATGATTGTATTGCAGGAAAGTTTAGTGGACAGTGATCGTTCCAATTTGTGTTACGGCGACAATTCTGGCCCTTCTACCTCTACTGAGCAGGAACAACCAAAGCGTTCGACGGAAAATACACTTCCTAATGAAAAGGAACGATCGCACAATAGTAACAAAAAACGAATGAAACTAACTGAAAACCTAGATGACGTAACTGCAGAGGCATTACTTTGTATGAGGTTGACGTTGTGACAAAAATAGACAGCAGCTCTATTTTTGGGGAATTTATTGCGGATTCCCTAAGAAACTGCAACAGGCCAACTTGTGAAGTAAATTTAGCCAAACAAAAAATGACAGCAATTCTCTTTCACTTGCAAAATGGAGCATATGCACAGAGTCATCAAACTTCGAAAACCTCATCGCTCTCCTCATCATCAGTTTCGTCACCACAATATTTCACCACATTGGATGAACAACATTAATGTAGCTATTCGTTTTTATGTTTCCTCGTTTTTTTACTTTCTGCCTACAGATTTATTACTTTCAGCAATAAGTAACTACTTAACACTGTATTTGATTATTTGTGATTTGGATTATTTTGTTTTTACCTTAAGTTTTCCATATGTTATTGTTACGGTCTGAACTGTACCTAGGTGGCCAGCCGGTCAATGGTGAAGGGCTGGGTTAATGGATAAGGAAAATAATGAAAACAAAAGGTTTTTAGTTGAGATAAAAAAAGTCAATGGCACGAGCGGGATTCGAACCCACGATCTTCGGCTAGATACGCCGCTGCTCTATCACTTGAGATATCGTGACCTCGATCCACTCGGACACTATCTTCCCATCTCATCCCCACCTCTTGAATTTTCCTCCTTTTTGCCATTTTTGGAATCTCGCTCATGCCATTGACTTTTTTATCTCAACTAAAAACCTTAATTAATTGTAATATATTAATTGATCAAGCGGACCACGAAATTAGTGAATTTAGTAAACGAAAGTAATTAAATGTTGTTTGAGGGAGGAAAGGGGAATAATATATATGAAAAAAATATAGATAAAGAAACGGGAACTAAATTTAAATAAAGAAAGAGAAAGGAAAAAGAAGAGAGAAAGAGAGGAGAAAAGAAAAATATATATATGGCCGTAGGTTCAATTATATCCCGGGGCCCACGTTTAGGAGACCCCTATCCACACTGCTACCGAGGACTGATGAAATTCTTCTTTGTTCTTGAAGCACCGCGAACTCTTAAAAATTATTCAAAATACATAGCACTAATAATAAAGGTAAAATAGACAACTAACAGATCCCTTCATACAATTTATTTAATAACAAAAAAAATTTTTTTCTCCTTATTCCTACGGTGAACAGAACGATAAACTAAAAGAAATTAACTTAATACTAAGTCCTCACTTACAAGCAAAAAGAAATTATTAACAATCAAAAGAAAAGGTACCTCTCATAACTATAACATAAAATAGTTTAATTAGCTCGGAGTGATAACAATAGTGCGTATGCTTGTCAAGGCATTTGTTGCGACCGTATCCGTCAAAAAATCTGCCCCAGAATAAAAGAATATACAACTAAGGCACTGTAGAGCAAGACACGTTGTGCCTTTGGGATTCTCAGTATCAAATGGCGGATTTTGCATTCAGTGATTCTTGTTCACCCAGATTTCGCGTCCACCATAGTTATGTGCTGTTGTGTTCTACACAACTTTGTTAGAAGGAGAGAAAGTTATAACTTTGAAGATACTTTATCATGTGATATGCAAGAACTTGTGCACGTTGTGGACGTACAGAAGGATTGGAAGTGAGGGATTTTTTTCGTGATTATTTCAATGGACCAGGATTTCTTCCGTTGCAAAATCAGAGAGCCTGCTGAATAAAAATTACCAGGCATCACCCAAAGTTGTTCAACGTGGGATATAAATTGTAACATACAGTTAAGGTTTGACCTTTACTAAGGTTTTTATAATTATTATTATCTTCAGAAATTGTTTTACTGTAGTGTAAAGTGATATATTTGCTGTCACATTGTTTATATATGTGTGGTGATTAGTGACGTTAATCGATAATTATTCAGAAATCGTGATATGACCACCAGATCGCATCTCACGATTTCTGAATAATTGTTTATATATTGAGAATACAAAATACATGCTAAATGTTTGAAGTGCTATCAATATTGTTGCTACTCCCCGTCAGACGTAAATAGCTATGGCATATGATGGCATGCTGTTTATTGCAGTTGCTCTTAAACAACAATGTCACTAATAAATATCTGTAATGTAAGGCAATAATTATTTTATTATTTAATTAATCCATGTAGAAAAATATGCGTACGTACCTCTTTCATTTCTGATTGAGGGAAAAACTTCATTCCAATCAACATACATTGCTTCGCCAATTTCTTCCCAACATGTAGCCTTCACTTCTCGGTTTGAATAGTCCTTCAGAAGTGTATTGTATATGGAACGACGTTTCTCCACCTCGCAAATCAATATTTCTGTGTCGAACATTATTTGAACTATGAATAATGAGAGAATACTGCTGAATGACCCCGCACTGATGACCGATGACTGAACGACGCGTTCCAACGGCTATGTGTAGATTGCACAATATTGCGAGCGCTGTCGTCACCAACTCTTCCTTCGGCGTTCGAAGCGCTGGCGCCGGGATAACGCCTTCTGTCAATGACGTTTCTAACGCCCGTCTAGAATAAGAACGCGGTTTGTATCTACCTATGAGTATTTGGTCTTGTTTACGTTTGTAACGCCCTTTCAAACGCTGTTCAAACGCCGCGTTTCAAGCGCTCGTGTAGAATCGCCCTCATTTTTTCGTAAATAAACAATTTTTCTTTGAAATCCTTCACCGTCTTAGCACTATATTGGATTGATTTATTAAATTCGGAGTCCTTTATAACGTACGAAAACAATGCTTGGTCGTGCACGTTTGGCGATTTCGTGAAGTCTGTAAAAATACTGTCGAAGCGTTTCATGTCGCTTCTTTTTAGAATTCGACAAGAGGAGATGGATTTCAGCGCTGTTGATTGGTTTAGAGAATTCTCGTTCCAAAGAATCTTTTAATAGGTCCCACGAAAGAAGGCCTCTTTCTGACTTTACTTACTTTACTTCTGACTCTTTATGGTCGCCGAACCTGATAGTTTCCTCTTCGAAAAAATAAATTTCTGGGTATCGTTCCACCCGCAAAGTGAAGCTATCTATGTCTTCGAAGTTGGACAGCCATATTTGTAAATTGTCTTCTTCGTCTCCCGAAAAAGCCGGAATGGCATCTTCAACGGCCGAAAAAAAAACCACCTGCCTCCCTAGGCTCAGCCGATGACCCTTTTCGCCTTTCTTCTCCTGCGCTCCAGTGGTGCCACTGGGTAGCAATTGGTGTTCTTCTTTCCCATTTCCGTCTCAGTTCGTCAAAACCCTCAACAATTTAAACAGTCACGACACGGCACAACGAGCACGTGCTTTCAAAAATATCAAAACTCCAACCTATTGGCCCCCAATTGTAGGAGGAGGGAAGAGTAAAGATTATTCGAAAACACTTGAAACAAGAAAAAAGACGTTTTATTATTTAAAAAAACACAACGAGGACCATGCGGTATCAAGCCGACACGACACTGCGTATTCAATACTTAAAAGTAACCTTCTCACTCTGTCACTAAGTTCCTTTAGTTTACTTGTCCCGCTGGGGGAATCAATGTACGGAAGCGTCCATCCTACAACTTTCGTCACAGCATTGTTTTAAAATTATTGTCAATTACACATTTTGACTGATTAATAGATTTCCGTAAAATTCACTGTATATGTGCATATTCACATACATGCACACCACTGAGGTGTCATATTTGCTTTGTCTGGCGTGTTTCTTAAGAAGGACTGTCCTGTTGTAGTTAGCCAAAATGGAGTGGCGAGGCCATTTGTTCTTCTTCTATTATGCCGAAACATACGTTCATGAGGGATCTCATTAATAGCTGAACTCAGAAGCCTTCTGATAGCATGGAGTGATTTCCCAGGAATTCTTTCCATTGCGTTATATTTGTTGTGACCTCCGTCTCTATAGCCATAGCCTCTGCATACCAATGGAGGTCTTCTTCTGCACCATCTCCAGCCCTTCCCTCCAACTCCATCTCCTCACGCAGGGTTATCGGAATCGAGGGTGAGCTCCTCATCTTCTTTTTTCTTGAGGGCACAGGAGTCCCCCAGATACCTTCAACTCTTCCCTCAATCTGTTCTTCAATTCCAGAAGATAGCGAGCCTAACTCTTACCATCTCCTGCTCCTCTCCGCTCGGGCCGGGAAGCCCCTCGTTCATCGGTGCTTTTGAGCTTTCATCCTTTTCTTTTCTGACTTTTCCATTTTAAATCATAATTTAAGTTTGCATGTGTATTTATTTGCTCGTTCGCGTGTAGTACCTGTGTGCATGTATGTAGTGTGTACGTGTGTGTGCATGTGTTCACCCGAGAGTTACCCCCTCCGGCCCTTACCCTACCGCCACCCAATCCCCGATCCATCAGTGGATGGTGGCCTCGGATCGGCCCCCCTCGCCATGAATGACGGTCCCGCCCAGGCGCTACCTGGCAATCATGCATGACTCGGGATTTTTCGCTTGCTTATGGGTCAGCCTCCTCTCTAGCAACGAAGAGCTTCGGGGACCTGTACTAGCGGCGGCCCGGGGCACCCAGTCCGGCTTCTCGGTCTGTACCCTCCAACCCCCAACTTGACGGGGGGCGCGGATCAGGCTCCGACACGAGGGGTCCCCCCCAGGTGTATGTTGTTATGTATGTCGGGGCTGGACAAACGACTCGTTCAATTTAACTTTACTTTATTAAAAGTAGACAAATATACTACAATTACAAACAATTTTGAACTTCACTTAATTTTCACACGTCTTTTTCGTCTTTCAGATCTTCTCCTCGTCGTGACTGTCTGTAAAATTACTACTATCTCTCCCTAACACTCTACCTCATCCTTCCCAACACGTCCCCACCCCTAATCGCACTCTCACGTCATCATCCCACATTCGGCCATCCTGAATGGTCATCGCCCTCGGATGACCCATCATTGTCTTTGAGTGACTGCATCCAGGGCTTCATGTAGTCAGCTGCGGTAGATGTTGTATAAGGTCCTTCGTGGTCGCCTACTCGCCTGACATCGTAACAGTTGTAGCCTCGTGCAGCAATGACCTCATATGGTCCTACAAACTTGCCTTTAAGTTTGGCTGTAGGGGCAAACTGTGTTCGCGCAATTGCCACGAAGTCTCCGGTCGTATAAGTGTGGGCTGGTTTACATTTCCTATCTGTTAATCTCTTTTGTGCAATTTGCATGTCGTGGATCTTGTTCCTTGCACGTTCCCTCAGCTCGTTACGCATGGTCAGGAATTCATCCTCATGTTCCTCTTCAATAAGTGTTTTTAATCTCATTTCATCAGGAAGTCGCATATCAGTGCCAAACATAAGTTTAAAAGGTGTTGTATCAGTTATTCTGTGCCGTGTGCTGTTGATAGCATTCTGTATCTTGTGAATATTCTTGTACCACTGATCGGGGTGTTCTGATGAAAATTTCGTTAAGACCGATAAGATTGTTGAATTTGACGCTCTACCTGACCATTGCCTCTAGGTACTCCCGTGGTCACTTCAACATGTCGTATTCCCTGCTCGTCGCAAAATTGTTTAAAATCATTAGAGGTAAACGCTGTTCCTCTGTCCGTCACTATCCGTTGCGGGCTGCCGAAAGTTTGTTGCAGACATTGGAGGCTGTTAAGAACTTCCTTTGTATTTGTTGTCCTTACTGCAAATAGCCAACAGAAAAAGCGTCTACTATTACTAGAACGTACTTGTAGCCTTTGCTCGTCGTCGTCATAGGTCCAAGATGGTCCACGTGCCAAGTGTGCAGCGGCGTTTCTCCTTTTTCGATCGGCATTAAGAAACCTTCACGCTTTACTCTCTTCTTGTCCGCCAAGATACAATGTACGCAGTTTCTAATCACTTCTTCTATCTTCGTCTTCATATTAGTGAATGTGTCCTCTCTTTTCAGTAATTCTTCAGTCTTCTTGTAGCCGAAATGACCGATTCCGTGGTCTTTAACGATCAATTCATGCTGCAAGCTTCGCGGTATAACCAACCGTTTCTCATTTTCTTCCACAGCATACAGCAAGTCATTTTCCTCAATGTAGTTGTGATAAGGTCTATGATCGAGTAGTAAAATGATGCGCTTGAGATCTTTGTCAGATTTCTGAATGTCGCGCATTTTTGTCAAGAACGTATCCTGAATTATCATCGTAATAGGATTTCTGCTTAATGCGTCACAATGCACCATTTTTATATCTGGTCGATGTTCGATGATATAGTCATATTCCTCAAGGAGCAATGCCCATCTGGCGATTCGGGGAACGATGTCCTTTATCTGCATAGTCTGTTTGAAAGCAGCGCAATCACTTACAATTTTGAACTTAAGCAAATACACTCTAAACTTTTTGATTGTTTCCATCACTTCTAGTTCGTAGCTGGAATAATTTCGCTCGTGTAGATTTGTTTTCTTGCTCATGTAGAAGACGGGGTGAAAATGTCCATCTTCAAGATCTTTCTGAAGTAGAACGGCTCCATATCCATCTCGGCTGGTGTCACAATGTAATTCAGTCTCTCCAGTAGGGCTATAGAGCTTCAAGACTGGTGCCTGTGTTAATCGCTCCTTTAATAGATTAAACGCAATCTTTTGTTCTTCGTCAAACCGAAATGTACACTCCTTTCGTAATAAATCACTCAGTGGTTTGGCTAACGCGGCATAATTTTTTATAAATTTGCGAAAGTAACTTGTTAAACCAAGAATCTTTGAATATGTTTTTTCGTTAAAGGCTGAGGAAATTTGGTAACAGCTGCGGTCTTATTTGGTGATGGTCGAATCGAATTGTTTTCGACAACGTTCCCAAGATATTCGACAGATCGTTTGAAGAAAACACATTTCTTCCAGTTTATTAACAGGTCATACTCACTGCAACGTTCGACGGTTCTCTTAAGTCGTGATTTTGCTTCAGCCTCGTCTTTGGCCGGAATAACGATGTCATCCATGAAGACCATGATTACACCTTCCGCGATTAAGTCTCTGAAAATGTTATTTACAAATTTAACGAAAACTGCTGGAGAATTACATAATCCAAATGGTGCTTTTAAAAATTCGTAATGTCCTGTGGGTGTGACGAATGCAGTGTATTTCACACTTTCGTTGTCCACTGGAACAACGAACATTTCAAACCCAATTTCTTTGATGGACAGCTTCTTGAAACATGACCGACGTCACCGCAATTAAAACAACGCGTGTTGTCATTATGTTTTACTCTCACTTCCTGAATTCTTACGTGGTTATCCACTTACTGTCCTTTGTTGGATCGGGTTGGTTTCCATTCTGCTTCGTCTAATTTTTTCGTAAATGTCCAATTTATCTTTAAAACTTTCTATGTCATAAGAGCCGTACAAAATGGTTTTATTGACGTAAGAATCTTTAATACCTTTAGTGACGTAATCTATTAGCGCAGCATCGTCGACCTATCCGTAATTAGCAATTTCCCGCATTCGGAAAAAATATTGCCTCAGTGTCTCCTTTGGATTATAGAAAGTTGTTGATAATTGCTCATGAATATCGGCACTATTACGTTTCGGGCGAAATTCTTTTTTTAGCAGAGCTTTTAGCTCTTCCCAAGAAGTAATTCCAATTTTCTCAGATCGCAGAAAAAGTTTAGCCGTTAATTTCTTTTTGGCAAAGATCAATTTCTGGAGGTTGTTCCATAACACCAAACGTGATGTATCGTCGAAATGTTCGATCCATTGATCTACGGTCAATTGATCGTCTCCAGAAAATGATAGCAAGCTTTCTTCAACGTCTTTAAATGAAATATTTGCAGTACCTCCTTTTTTAAGCATTTCATTTTCTCTCCTTAAGAACTGCAATTCTCGCATGTCCAAGTCACTCAACCTATCGGTGATGCATTGGTCGTCGTCATCGTTATTAGAAGAATCTTGGTTCTTCCTGTTTCTTCTCTTGGGCGGCATCATTCAAGGTTTTCACGTTTATAATTATAGTAGTAATAAATTGAAAATAAAACTCACTAACTCACTGAAAGACCTCTGGAGAACAAAGGCGCAGTCAATAATTACGCATCGACACTGTCCGGCTGGAGCGGCCCCCAATTGTCGGGGCTGGACAAACGACTCGTTCAATTTAACTTTACTTTATTAAAAGTATACAAATATACTACAATTACAAACAAATTTGAACATCACTTAATTTTCACACGTCTTTTTCGTCTTTCAGATCTTCTCCTTGTCGTAACTGTCTGTAAAACTACTACTATCCCTGTAAACCATCCCTAACACTCTACCTCATCCGTCCCAACACGTCCCCACCCCTAATCTCACTCCAAGTCATCATCCCACATGTATGTGCCTGGATGCAGTGTATTGTACGTCGGGTTGACCACAAGGGGATGTCACCCCCTTATAGCTGTGCATCTCAGCTACCCCTTAGTGGTTGGTTCATTCTTGGCTTCGCCATTCACCATCAGTCTTTCCAGCATGGGTAACCCTACTGGCATAGCCTGATAGATCATCATGGTTACTGAGCTCCCTCACCACGACAAGGTGATGAACCACGAGGGAGTTGCGACGGGGAAATGGACTGTATGATAATGAAATTTAAAAAAAATAAATCGAAAATGAACAAAACGACACCGCATGGTGGAGACAACTATCACGCCGCAGGAACAGAGTTCGATCGACGAAAAGTACGGGTGAGACGACAAACCACGATTTTGAGAATCGGAACGCCACTATATCCGGGAATATCGACTAATTTTATTCACCGGTCAATCAATTTCATATATTATATACGTTCACCAGGACGGTTCGATAACAACTGGCCATTCCAATATGGCTGAACAAAGAGGCCGACAGTCAAAGTACCAAGGGACGCAAACACCCCCAACAAATTTATTATCCACTCCTTTGAAACACCTAGGTTTGCAGCTTTTCCTATCGTCGACCTTTTCAATTTCTATCCATTTCGAGTATAAGAGTACTGTTAGACGTTCCTTTTGGAATTTTTCCTCCAGCACATTTTTCACCTTTAAAGTGTAGTTTTTCCGGAAGTGTGCAATAAAATAATCCAGTTTCATCTGTTTTATAAATGTCGTTTGAATCGTAGCCTTTTGGCAGTTTGGGATGTTCAATCCGCAACTGTTTCATCATCTAAGGATGCAGATTCTCCACAAATGGCTTTCAATGCAATGCAGTGCTTATTTTCGAATCTATACAGCCACCCAATTGAAGCCTTGAAATCGGTGATTTTTAACTCGGGCAATTTCCCGAGCTTTTTCTTGAATCATCGGACCCGAGGTACGATGTAATAATTGAAAATAGCTTATAAGCAGGGCTGTGATTTATATGCAATAAAAACAGACAAATATGCACATATATATGAACATATATTTGGTAAAATATGCAATTAAAATTTGAAAGTAAAATTCTTCTATAACGATTCCTGATATATCGATATTCCGGATATAACGATGTAAAACCGGTATCTAGTTTGGTTTGCTATTTAAAAGTGAAGAAATAAATCCGGATATAACGATTCCGGGTATAATGATATTCCGTATGTAACGATATAAAAACATACGAAAATGTTGTTTTTCATTCCGGCTATAACGATACGCATAAAAAATACGCACATACAACAGTTTTGAGCTGATGAAAAATACCTACATATGTAATTAAATTACGAATGAAACATAGGTAAGAAAAACAGGTTTTAAACGTGGTTCTTGTTTACTCTTTCCGAGAGCTATGCGTCATTCAATTTCCAATTGCCGAATTTTCTTCGAACTCTACCCTTCAAGTGCTTACATATCAGATCAGATCAGTCTTTCCTTCGTTTCCGTGGAGGTCGTGTTGTTAAAATAATGTCTTTAAATAAACGTCGTGCATTTTCTATTGAGGAAAAAATGAAAGTGATAAATAGGATCGAGAAGGGAGAGACGATAAAAAACTTGGTGTCTGAGCTTGGGCTATCCCAGTCAACGATATCGACAATTTGGAAATCCAGACAAAAAATTCAAGAAAAGTTTGAAAAAGATGTAACTTCGAAAAAAAAACTTAGAAGCAGCCAACACCAAGATTTAGAGGACGCACTTCTTGAGTGGTTTAAGGTCCAAAGAAGCCGAAATATTCCACTATTCTACAGGAAAAGGCTANTTTTTTTTCGATGAACAATGATTAAGATTAGGTGCCAAATGCCGATATATATGCAAAGAAATATGCATTTACTATCAACTTATGCAAAAATATGCATTTATGACTAAATATGCACAAATATGCAAAATAAAAGTAGATTAAATTGATTCCAAATGCTTCAAATCATATACAATTTGTTAAAACTGGATGTTTTACTAAATCAGGAAAAATATGCAAATGCATATATTTCCCAGCCCTACTTATAAGAAAATAAGGATTTAATTAGCATAAGAATACAGGTATATAAAGAACGCCATTCTGAAAATGATAACACTAATTACAAACTATAACGTTATTCAGAAATAAAATGATAATCGATTACTTGAGTTAGACGATTCCATATCATTCTTCCTTCCTGAGAGAGAAAATGTAATGGGCCTTGAGATAGCCAGGTAGACGACGAATTCTAACAGGACGTTGGAGCCTCGGTCTTTCTTGATTCTTCTAGTGGCGTAGCAATATGCGGTGGTTCTCCATTTACTTCCTCAGTCTCTAACTGTTGATCATTTTACTGCTCTTTTTATTTTCTTATCATTTTAAGGCTCTTTAGACACCGCAACCGCTTGTAGTCGGTTCTTGGCAAGTTCTCGTAAAATGTTTTTGCAGCTGGGTTGACCAAAAACTGTTTCAGGTGTTGTAAGTCGTTAAACTTGGGTTGAGGAATTGGCACTGGCCCATTGTAAAGATTTCTAAGAATCTCTCTTGGTGGAGCTGATTTTCCTTTGTTTTTACCTCTTTTAACGGGGGCCCATAAGATGTTGGAGCTCCTGAACCCACCACAAAAGTTGTTGCGGTAGTAAACTTTGGTGGGATGCTCTGCCTCAAACTTCAAACAACGTACTGGTCTTGTGGGGAAAGGGCATTTTGGTTGATAAATTGGCTTCAAGAAAGCGGACCAACCCTTGAAAAGATCCTGTTTGCAATCAACCACAGCAAAGGGTGACGGGTTTTCTCTGCAATGCCGTATAACATCCCTCCATTCATCAGGAAGCTCAACGTAAGACTGTTGGTTGACGAAGCTCATATTTTTATCGCATTCCAGATATGAGTGTCCTCTGACAGGAAAGAATACCTCAACACTGGCAAATCGATTCTTCTCGGCCACCAGATGGTGGAGGTAGCGAATAAGTGTGTAATTTTTATTCTGCCCCGCACATGAATCACAAAACATAACCAAATGGCGTACGGTGGAAGGCAAAAAATTGGTTAGAAAACTGTCGAGCATCGAGCACACATCGTCACACCCCTTGTGAGCAACTGTTTGGTCGTAAGTGTA
Source organism: Cimex lectularius (assembly GCF_000648675.2). Classification (NCBI taxonomy): domain Eukaryota; kingdom Metazoa; phylum Arthropoda; class Insecta; order Hemiptera; family Cimicidae; genus Cimex; species Cimex lectularius. Next base: position 30,301 of record NW_019392750.1, on the reverse strand, counting down.
AAAAGCTGCATCCCCGCTGGAAAGAATATGAACGTTGAAGCTGTAGAAGTTTAGCTGTCTTCTATAGTAGACATCGTTCGTCGTTATGTTCGGGGTGGGGAGATTTTTTTGAAAGTCCATCGTTAATGCTGCCGTAGTGCCGTCATTTCTACTGATTTTTTTGAATTTTTTCTTTATTGAATAAAATTTCTGAGCCTTCTTCAGGTGAAGATCGTGTTCCAATTCGAGCTTCTTGATTTCTTTTTCGCGACTTAACTTATCAGAGTCAGAAAGAGGAGTGTTGATAACATTCTGGGACTTGAAGATGTCACATGTGCTGCATGTATCCTTTCTTGGGTACCCAAAGGATATGTTGAAGTCGTTGTTAAAAATTGATCGAAAAGTATCGTAATGAACAGCATTTCCAGGGTGACGCTCGTTGTACATTTTACTTAACTTGGACACATTAAGTTCTTCAGGTAGATACAGCTTGTCTGAATCATTCAACGAATAGTGAGATTTTCGTCCCCTCAACGATTTGATGAAGTCTGTCACGAGAGCTCGTGTTTCATTGGAAACTTTGTGAGGTCGATTTGCGTGTTTACCCCTTTTATCTTTTGGACTGAACCCACGAGCAAGTAACGACGATTGAATAAACTGAACTCTTCTTGGAGTGACACCGAAAATGGAGATGAAGGCTCTGAAACAAACAGGCACGTCCCTCATGTTCCCCTCAATATTCACTCTGACTCTGTAAGCGTAAGAAGCACTTTTCCGGCGGTTCTCATCTCTCGAGTTTGACGTCGGTCTTCGCTGGCGTACTGGAAGCACACTGATGAGTCCAGAAAGTGCGGAATTCTGTTCATCGTAGGTTGTAAGATCATTAAATTCCGAAATCAACCTCTTCCTCTCACATTCAGTTACAACTGTAAAACATTCCAGTCGGGAACACTTAGAGTCTGGTCCTGTTTCGTGCGTGCTGAGCCTCAATTTCTTCATCACATCTTTCATTCTTCCCGTTCTCTTCCTCTTTTTCGCCGATTTTGTAGAAACTTTACCCACTTCATCACTACTTTCACCACTGTGCATGTTGAATTGGTACTATTCACAGACTACACAACTGAAGAATCAATAAGGGAACAAGAACACGGAGTAGAATACAAACAAACATTCGCTAAAACGACAAAAGAGACAGGAACAAGATTGTGAAACACAGAACCCCCACTCGTGGAGCGCCCGCGGTTTCTGTGAGTCACAGGTTCTTTAAACTGGACATTCATCGTTATTCCCGCTGCGCTCGGGACTCTCATCGTTTTTCCCCCTTATAACCAATCTTTCTAAGCGATTTTAGGTAGGTTCTCATCGTTCTTCCCCCTTATGGTTTGGCAGGCTAATAGTACTCCTGTCAAGCTCACAGATAGCGCTGAAATCTCCAAATGGTCGAAAAATTGACATTCATCGTTTTTCCCCCTGACCCTTCGGTTGTTTGTTGTAAGGGACTTATAATGACACTGACAGTTGGACACAGCTATTTCGACTTTAAGGCCGCCACACACGATCAAACATGCTTGACAAACATGGTTTGTCAAACACAGAGAGAGAGAGAGAGAGAGAGAGAGAGAGAGAGAGAGAGAGAGAGAGACAGAGAGAGAGAGAGAGAGAGAGGGAGAGAGAGACAGACAGACAGAATCGTAGATTATATTTCGAGGACCAATCAACATGTAGATTGGAGAAAATCGAAGGATTAAATTAACATACTGATGATTCGACATTTCAAAGGGCGTAACACNAGAGAGAGAGAGAGAGAGAGAGAGAGAGAGAGAGAGAGAGAGAGAGAGAGAGAGAGAGAGAGACCGTAAAAAGAATAAGAGGTCCGTGTGGACAAAACAGTGGCTGATGAAAAGAGGTTCTTATGGCCACGTGAATCTCTTGAACGAGCTGAGGTGTGCCCCTCAAGACTGGCACAACTACATGAGGATGGACGAGGAAACGTATTTATATTTGCTCTCTCTGGTTGCTCCAAAAATAAAAAAAGAAGACACAGTCATGAGGAGTTCAATTTCCGCCCATGAACGATTGACTGCAACTCTGCGTTTTCTGGCAACAGGCAGAACCTATGGGGATATGAAGTTTTCAACTGTTATTTCGCCACAGGCTTTGGGTTCCATCATTCCTGAGACGTGCCAAGCTTGTGAAAGTTTTGCAGAAAGATTATTTCAAGGTGAGTGAAGTAAAAAAAACAAGTATTACAATTTTACAGAAACATTTTTTATTTTTATTTGTCTTGAAATTTTGCTTACATTACACTGTTTTAATTACTAATCATTACTAATTTTGCTTACATCGCACTAGGATTGGCATTGGAGAAAAAATCAGCCAAATTAGATGAAGGTGGTCAAAGACTTGGTTCGTATATGTTTTCGGCCCCTGCGCCAGATCTTGCGGAGTTCAAGACTTTCTTGTGTTCCCTTCTCCAAGAAGTTCGCAATGAATTGATTTTTTGTTTCAAATCAGCTACAGTAGCACCGGGTTCAATTTCGTGTAACTTGGAGAGAAGGTTGTTGAGCGCAGCATTCTTCTTATCGCGATTACTGTAATCCTTACTTTTCACAAGCCAGAGTTCAGGAAATGTTTTGTATTGTTCAATAAACTCACTCAAAAAAGTTTTGTTCCACACGTTGATGGGTTCCATCAATAAAACTAGTATGTAAACAGAAATTATGAGTCATATCAACCAAACTACGAAAGTGCATAGCAACCAAACTATGACAGATACAAAGAAACAGTTGTAGTTGTCGAGAAAGATAAGATTGTTGGATGGTTTGACGGTTTGATGCTCGCCCACACGATCAAACTTGCTTGTCAAACCTCATGTTTGACAGCACGATTTGTAGCAGAGCCTGAAAACCATGAAACACGCCTTCAAACCTTCAAACATGAACCCACACACGATCAAACATGCTTGACAAACAGGTTTGACAAACCATGTTTGTCAAGCATGTTTGATCGTGTGTGGCGGCCTTTAGACATATGGAACAATGAATCCCTTGAGGAAAATAATTTGCCATTGAATTGAAATCACAAAGATTGTACATCAGTTTGTAGATTTGAGGTTGAGTAGAACGGTTAATAATAATATTAGAACAAATTTTTAATGGAGGATGGTAACTGTCCCAAGGAAAAAACAGAAGGGTTAAGGAAAACATCAATAGGAATATTGGTGATTACAGTAAGTATTTTGCCTGAATTGTTAGGAATTTTGTTATACTGAGTAAAATTATGGAAATTAAGGTGCTCACTTTTGCGTTGGGACTTAAAGGATACAAGTTACTTTCAATAAAACATATAGGTTTTTAAAAACAGTAAGTTATGTAAAATATAAATATCTAAAAGTTAAACACATTAAAATTATTAAACTAAAAATAATAAATTAGAATGTAGTCGTTTTAATGAAATGTATACAAACTTTCTATTTTTATTTTAAATTTTGTGGTTGTCAACATCTGTGCTGGGATTTCGCAGGCTTTTTCCCTTTTGGCTGTCTTTTTCAAAATGTAAAATTCCCGTGTAAATAGAGCTCAACCCTTCGATGTCCGTTCTAATGTTACAAGAGTTATTTATATATACGTATACCATTTCTTTTAATAGTCTTCTATCTAATCTTTCTTCCCTATCAATTACCTTTACTTGCGTGAATTAAACCGATGGCCAGTTTCAATGCTGTGTTTTGATAGGGCCGTACCAGGTTTTTGTGGTGTCTATAAATTAGGTTGTTAGCATAGTTAATTTTTTGTGTGAAAGAGTGCGAAGGTTGAAATTAAAATATCTGCCGGTATTTATGCTTTTCTTATACCAGTCTGTCAAAATTGTCCCATCGCTATTTTGACCACCTATACATCTAGAAAGGGAATTTTTCTCCCTACTTCCATTTCATAGGTGAACTGAATAGAAGGATAGTAACTATTGAACAGGGTATTGAAATTTGGTACCACAGCGTCATCTTGTTTAATGTTCCTAACAGGGATTTTGATTATTTGTTCTGATTCTCCTAATATTTTGAAATTATAAATTTTCTGCGAAGTATTAAAATATTCTAATGGTGCACACTTCGTAGGTGTGTTTAAGCAATTTTCTATTAAATTAATATTAGCTTTTAAAATTTTTAAATTATCGATCCCTAGCAGTAGTGCTGTTTCCGGCCTTTCTTCATCACTGCAATCATACTTATGTTGCCGCACACATTCAGATAAATAGTTTCGTTTGGCCGTAATATACAGTGGGACATTATGCAAATTTGACACAATACACTACATTACATTTCTGTAATAGAGGTTCTTTACTTTTTAGTTTTGTGTAAAGTTCTTACCCACTGTATTAATTAATTTGTAAACAACTTGTACATTCTCTGTTTTTTCGTTTAACAGTTTTTTAACTTATTTGAAACGATCCAGCTACGTATATGACTGGTTGATAAATTTTTTGCTCGTCAGGTATGTTCTCATTCCTTGTTGCTCTTCACCTATTTATTTAATGATACTTATTAATGTAGTAAAATAGTAGCGGTCAACATCATCCTACATTCGGCAATCCTGGATATCGTCCGACCCCGGTAGCAGTAATGGTCCTTCAGAGTTCCCATCTTACGAACATCCTACCTGTCTGGTCCTCGAAGTTTAGTTATCGTTATAACTTATGGTCCTAGATATTTGCGCTTGATTTTTCCTGAAGAATGGAATTGTGAGCGTTGTATGGCCACCAAGTTTCCGATGTTGAAAGGATGGTGCGGCTTCTGTCATCTGTTGTAGGTTTTTCGTTGTTCTTCCTGAGCGGATTGGATTTGCTCTCTAGCCTTGATTCTTTCTTCTGCACGTCCGTCCATGAAATATTTTACTTACTCTTCTTCGATAATGCTTTTAAGTCGTAATTCGTTAGGTTGATTCATCTCAACTCCGATCATTAGCTTAGGTTGATTCATCACAACTCCGACCATTAGCTTAAACGGTGTCGTTTGAATTGCCCGCTGATACGTGCTGTTTATTGTTCGTTGAACCAATGGTATGTGTTGGGACCATTTCTCCGGGCGTTCTAATGAATATTTTGATACAATGGGGATTATCGTACGATTTACCCTTTCTATCTGCCCGTTACCGCGAGGTATTCCAGTTGTGACTTCAATATGCTGTATGTTGTTTTCTTTGCAAAATTGTTTAAATGCGGTTGTCGTGAATGCACTTCCCCGACCGGAAATAAGTCGAGCGGGAATCCAAATGTCGTTGACATGTTGTTTAACTTGTCAATTACTTCGTTCCAGTTTGTTGTTTTTGTCGGATACAACCACGTAAATTTGGAAAAGGCGTCCGTTACGGCGAAAATGTATTTATAGCCTTTTGGTGTGAGCGGTCCCAAGTGGTCGATGTGAAGCGTGTGGAGAGGAACATCTCTCTTATCAATGCTGTGTAGTTCTCCTTCCAATCTTCCTTGTTTCCGAATCTTTTTTGTTGTCCGATTTGTGAATCAGGGGCTGCAATGGTAATTTTTAAAATTTCGTAGTCGTTCATTTTCTGTACTGACATGCGTCCTTGTTGGATTGATACGTTAACAGTTTTAATAAAATCCCTTCCTATAAGAATATCATAGTTCATCAAATTCTCGTCGATAACATAAAATTTCATCGCGAATTTATTACCCAAAATGAACGTAGTGCACGTGAAGCTTCCTTTTGCATGGAATTCGTGAGATCCTAGGCCAGTAATCGATACTCCTGGGTCGAGGGAAATTTTTCCGAGAAGCGAGAAAAATCGTGACGTCATCAGTGTTAAGTCCGAGCCGGTGTCGAGAATTCCTATAGCATTATGATTGCCAATGGTGACGTCAAGTGTCATGGAGTACGAAGCATGAGGTGGTTTAGGCGGAATGATCACAGTCTCACAATGAAGGGACGAACTCATCGTAGGGGGAGGGGTTGGCGGTCCTTTTGTGAGATAACAATTTGGTGATTTCGTTTTCAGAGGGCAATTTTTGGAAATGTGACCTTCAAATTTATTACAATTAAAACATTTTATGTGATATATCGATCCACAGTAGTAGCAGTTTTTCTCGGTCGTAGGGTGTTTAACGGATTTCCTGTCCGGTGTTGAAGTAGTCGGAAACATCACTTTTTGTAGGGGTACTGTTCTTCATCATCTGTTCGTAAATGGTCATTTTATCTTTAAATTCTGATACATTTTTAGCCCCGTGGAGGACGGATTTATTGAATTCCTTGTCCGGAATCCCTTTGATTACGTGTGTAAATAAAGCATCGTCGTCCAACTTACTCCGATTCGCGATCTCGCGAAGGCGGTAAAAGTACTGTCGTAACGTTTCATTTTTCCGTTTTCTTGATGTCGATAAAAGCGTGTGGATTTCTGCGCTGTTCAGTGGTTTGGCAAACTCGGCTGCAAGGGCGTCGTCCTTCAGCAGTTTCCATGAGATCAGACTTGATTCTGATTTTAGGAACATCGCTGCCGAGCCGACGAATTTTCTTTTAATAAAAATGAGTTTTTGCGTGTCGTTCCATTCGCATAATACGGCCGTTTCCTCGAAACTTGCTATCCAAGAACGCAGATCGAAGTCATCATCACCCGAAAATGAGGGAATCACTTCCTCCACGCCGCGAAATGAAATTGAACGAACCTGGTTTCTATCTGCGTCGAAATCGGTTTGTCTCTTTGCTTTAGGTGACATGATGCTGCTTTATGAGAACGCGTCACTTCATTTTCACAAGACGGACCCCCAAATTGTAGGAAATTAAAGGTCTCCCACAAATAAAGAGATAAAGATTTAAAGTTTATTGGTAAAGAACACATAAAAAAGTAAAAGGATAACTAGTTAACATTAAAATACATTAGCGTTAAAAGTACCGAATTCGGACCGCGTGGTGGTAACAACTAAACTGTCAGCTGGGGCCCAGATAGAGGGGTGAGACAGGGTTCCCGCCATGTAGGGCGCTGACGTTGTGGCGGTCAACATCCTACATGTATGTGGGATGATGACGTGGAGTGCGATTGGGGGTGGGGACCTGTTGTGATGGATGAGGAGGAGAGGAAGGAAGGTTACAGAGAGTCGCGAAGAGAATAAGATCTGAAAGACGGAAAAGACGTGTGAGGTTTAAGTGAACTTGAAAGTTATTTAAAAAATTTCTTTGAGATACTAAATTGTAGTATTTTTACTTACTTTATTTTTACTTTATTATCATTTGTTTACCTTTTAATAAAGTAAAGTTTAAATTGAACGAGTCGTTTGTCCAGCCCCGACAATTGGGGGCCGCTCCAGCCGGACATACATTGCGTATTTATTGACAGCGACTTTGTTCTTCAGAGATCTTTCTGTGAGTTTTATTTTCATTACACTACTATAATAATACACGTGAAAACCTTGAATGATGCCGCCCAAAAGGAAGAACAGGAAGAACCAGGATTTTTCTAATTTTGACGACGACGATCAGTGCATCGGCTTTCCCGCCGATGGGTTAAGGGACTTGGACATGCGAGAATTGGAATTATTAAGGAGAGAAAACGAAATCCTAAAGAAAGCAGGTAAGTGAATATTTCATTTAAAGATGTTGAAGAAAGCTTGTTATCATTTTCTGGAGACGATCAATTGACCGTGGATCAATGGATCGAGCATTTCGAAGATACGTCACGTTTAAACTTGTGGAACAACCTCCAGAAGTTGGTCTTTGCCAAAAAGAAATTAACTGGCACGGCTAAACTATTTCTGCGATCGGAAAAAATTGGAATTACTTCTTGGGGAAGAGTTAAAAGCTCTGCTAAAACAAGAATTTCGGCCGAAACGTAACAGCTCCGATATTCACGAGCAATTATCTAGAACTTCCAAAGGAGACATTGAGGCAAGATTTTTTCCGAATTCGGGAAATTGCTAATTACGGACTGGTCGACGATTACGTCATTGAAGAGATTAAGATTCTTTTTTCTTCATTTTGTACGGCTCTTATGATCTAGAAAGTTTTAAAGATAAACTAGACATTTACGAAAAGTTAGACGAAGCAGAATGGAAACCAACCGGATCCAGCAGAGGACAATTCAGGAAGTGAAAGTAAAAAATAATGACAACACGCGTTGTCTTAATTGCGGTGACGTCGGTCATGTTTCAAGAAGCTGTCAAAGAAAGATGTTCATTTATCTGATAAAGGAGCTGAATCAGTGATAGTCAATGGATCAAACAATAAGGAAACTTATAAGGCGATATATTCTGCCGAAAGCTCGACAAGAAAATAAATGTTGTTTCTGTCTTCCTGGCCTCATCCCGATCTACCTTTTGAAAAGAAAAAAATATATTTAAACTGAGAAGGCTGATCAATCACTAAAGAAAATATTAAAAGTAAATACGTTTTGGCGCAAGGCGGTCAAAATTATCAATTATTTTGCCATAAGTTTCGTCTTTGAATTTCCCCAAAACTTACAAATTGTTCGTCAGCAGCAATACAAAATAGCGCCGACGAACTCCACTGATTATAGAAGATAGGAAATGATAAAAAAGAAAGGAATTTATTGTTTCGGCACGAACGGAAATGTAAATTTCCGACTGAATAAAGGATAAATGGAGGTAGAACAAGAACAATGAAATAGAGGATGGAATTAACTCACTTCGTAGTAAGATCTCCAAGTCGTTTGAGATGGAACCTTTCCTGTTCACAGATTAATCTGATTCTGTATTCACAAGTATAACGGGAATATATTTATACAAATCAACAAAAAAAAAATACAATTAAATGGTTCCAATTGGTACTACATAGAGTCCCAGACGCCTACATGAAAAAACACCATTAATCCGAGCACACAATGATTTTTTCTCTCATGATGAAACGAGAAAACGAGAGAGGAGTACGCTACGACAACCTCTTCCCACTTCTTTTTTCGTAAACTTTTAAAATTCTTTTAAAATTTGAAGTTCAAAGCTAATGCTATAAATTTTCTCAAATTTTGCACACAAAACATCAATAAAAAAAGTAGTGAGCTAAGTCTGAAAATGTCAGTTTACACTCATTACGCCAAAAGGTGATTTGATTACAATCTTATTCTTATACCTACGCAAATCAAAGGGGTTTAATTGTTATATTTTTTGGAGGAAAATATTAATTCGCGACGTTGAGATGAATGGAGGTTGTGCATCTTGATATTTCAATAGTTGCAGTTGCTCGTCTCTTGGTTTCCACTCTTTGTTCATCGATTGAAAGTAGAGTTCTGCTGCAAATTGTGTCCTAAAAAGGTCACTTCTTTTTGCATCACTTCAAAGCTAATGCTATAGTGTTTAAAGATGTGAATTATTTTTATTATTATTTAAATTAAAGATTATTTTTTCGATATCAAGATGTGAGTGACTCCCACTGAATAAGGAGGGAGAGGGTCTAGTATAGCATCTATGGAGTTTCTGAGTCTACGGGATCTATTATGCTGACCGCAGCAACAGTTGGGGATGTAACTGCTCCACCCTTACTACGGGAATTCCCATGGAAATTCTTGAATTTGGCTGATTTCGTCCTCGGGTGGCCCGGTGAAGTCTGTTGTCATCTTCTTGAATCGGGTCCAAGCCAAGGTGGTGGTTAAATTGGCTATAATCACATTGTGAAGATTGCCAGATTGCTGGATTTCATTGCAGTTAAGAAAATGTTTTTACGATCTACGATGAATTGGCTAGTGTTTTGGAGATTTAGTTCCTGAAGAAGCACTTTGAAGTTTGACAACTGAGTGACGTGGAAATTCAAATCAATGTTTGCCCAGATATTTGGTTGGCCAGAAGAATTCTTGCTTCATTTGTTTCCCCCGATACATTATTTGGCTGTTGATATATTGACCAGATATTGGTTGATTTGTGGTATCCAGTGTAATTCCAAGTGGTTAGCAGAGATGTCCAGCGTAGCTGAACGTGAAAAAGCGTCTATGGTCGTGAGGAATTTGTTTCCGTCCAATGTAAAAATGTCAATGTGGATTATTTTGTTAGGACGTGTGGGTGTGGGGGTGACATTCAATTCAAAGTTGAGGGGCATTCTATCGTATTTTGTCTTTAAGTAACTCTCATCTATTAATATAATTTAGAATATGGGTTTTTAAGTTAGACCAATCAAATGTACTTTTTATTTGGTTATACATTTCGCCTATACCTCTGTGATTTGTCTTTCCGACATAAGAACTGTCATTTACTTCTAGCATCTCGTTTTGGTTACATCCCGTAGTTTTGTACAACAACGGAATATATCAACTCAGATAGCTTAAAGCATTGTTTCGATCAATTTTCTGTACACCCCAATAGTCTCTAGGGTTAGGTTTGACTCCTTTGCCATTTTTCAGAAAGGAGGGAAAATTCAAAAGGTGAGGTTGAAATGGGAAGTTGGTGTCCGAGTGGATCGAGGCCACGATAGTTCAAGTGGTAGAGCAGCGGCGTATTTAGCCGAAGGTCGTGGATTCGAATCCCGCTTGTGACACTGACTTTTTTTATCTCAACCAATACCATAATTAAAAGATTAATTAATTGAAAAGAATTTATTTGGTCAAACGGACCACGAAACCTAATAAATAAAAATAACCTATGTAATTATTTGGAGTTCGTGAGATGCGTTTGGTGTGACGTAGGTTTTAGAAAAACACTCTCTTTATCGTGCATACGTTTCGATCTTTATGAGATCATCTTCAGGGCTCAAAGTGTTTGTTTTTTGTGTAATTGTGTCATTCTTGAGTGTCGTGTTGATAGTGCAATCTTCTTGTGAAGTTGGGCTTAGCAGAGATGTCTAGTATCTGCGTCCTCTTCCATTCAGAACCCGGTCCTTCGTCTTCCTAATTAGCCCACATTTATAATGCCTAGGCACAATTTCATCAGGGATAGATTGAAAATTACCAATTCTGACATTAAAATCACCGGTAAGAATAAAACTTAAAGTGGAGTTGCTATTCAGAAACACAGATAATTTTCAAAGGCAACTTCCCAAAAATTACAGTTTAAATAAATCGGCAATATATAACATCCTTTGACCGAAGACTTACTATAGATCACGTCCTTACCGCAAATACTGGCGAAACTAAGCAGACTCAATATCAATAGGCAATGCAGACCTAATACCAGCTCAGCCAAACTTGGAACGTATTATAACATACTAGTGATAGATTATTTTCCCAATTAATTGTAAGTGCAGGACATGTTGAAGACGAACTTTGGCTGACGGCGACATCTTGGGATGTATACTTAGGACGAATATGACCAGAATCTCAATGGGGGGTTACAGGCTGCGATGGAAATCTGGCGAAGTAATCAGCTGGAAGAGAATTTGCCTATAATGCCTTCACCATATCTGACGGGTCCAATCCCAGTAACTCCGCCACCTTTTTCACTCTCTCCTCGTTTCTGCATCTGAGACCGTTAGGACACGACCATCCTAACCTATGCCCTCTTATGAGTTTGTGACGAAGTAATTTACATATTTGTTATTAAGTTACTTATTTATTTTAATCCTTTTAAACCAGGGTTAAAAAATAAAATAAATTCCTTTTTTTTTACCATTTAACATTCATTAAAATTACTATTCTATTTTGGCATAAGTTTCCCAAATTAATGAAATCCTTTGAAACGAGGCAAAGGTAATGTGCAGCCTTAAGAATACAGAAAACCAATAAATACCTTTATCAACGAAAAGCCCTTTCCTACACGGATGTCCAGCTTGTTCTATTGCAGATAATTTTTTTCCTTAACAATCCGTGAGGGAAGGCGTCAGTGATAAGGGAGAATGTCAGGGGTTAGTGAGTCAATGAGTCAATTATGACCCTGACAGAGTAGAGATCCATTAAATATGCATAATTTTTCGGAAGATTTCTCTTCTTAACAAACAACGTTTAGAGTACTTTCTTTGAATATTTTCAGAAAAGTCTTGGTGAATTGTACAGGCTATCAATATAGTCACTTGGTCCAAAAAACGACAAACGAAGCCAACAGAGGCCTATGTTGAGTATTTCGGGAGCCCAAAAAAGGAATGCTAACAAACTCTTCCTTAATTAATTGTAATTTATTAATTGGTCAAGCGGACCACGAAATTAGGGAACTTAATGTTAACTTTAAACAATTTTGCAATTGTCAACTGGTTTGTAAGTGAGACCCTTAAAAGTTAAGTTATTTGGACGAGTTCTGGAACCATCTTTCGTAAGTTTTTTCCTGGGCCAATTTTAAGAACTCAGTTGTCTTCTCTTAATTTACCGTTATCTTCCTTGAGAGTACTTTAAGCAGTAGCTTTAAGCAGTAAAATAGTTTACTCTCCATATTGCCAAGTTTACTGTCTAAAAAATTATTTATCATTTGATACAGATTTTATCGGTTGATATATAGACAGAGGTTGCACATCCTGAGAGGAAGCACTTGACTCGGCCATAATTTCTTCAGAAATAACTCTGTTCTTTTATGTCGAGAGGTTTGTGAAAATGCACATTCTATTTTCTCACAAACTGTCCGATAAAAACGAACTCAAATTTCACGGTTAATATAGAAATAAAAGATGAAATTGGAGATGTAAAAATAAATTTAGCAAAGCCGTGAAAAAAACCACTGAATTTCTAGAAAAAAATAGCAGAGCATAGTATGATGCTTACAGTATGATCATTCACAATCAATTCCCAGTTAACGAGCTGTGATTAATGATATAAGAGCGGATTTTTTTTATATTATTATTATTAAGAAAAAGTGATAGTAAAACAATTAGAATTATTTAAAAATTTAAAAATAGTTTGTTAGTTTGGCACCAGTCGGAAAGATTATTAAGAACGTTTAGTAAATTAATGCAATCTATAAAGCAGAATAAATTTTTGTATTTATTTTTAGATCGTTAGAGAAGGATAGAGAGCAGTTTTAAGATTTTCCCGATGAAAAGGGATGCATTGTGTTGTAATGAAAATCATACATTAACATTTCTGATATGCCTAATATTGCTATTCTAATGTTTATGGTTTTTTCAGTTGATTTGATCAAAATCTAAATGGACAGCGGTCAAATTTTCCGAATATTCGGTGCTGTCTCTAAAAGCGGGTTTCACTAAAAGCTTTTTATCCGTTCTTCCGGGTTTACTAATTCAATTTTTATTATTTTTCTCATATTCTCCATCGAATTTCAAAAAAACAAAACAAATGGTATTCATCATCAATTTGAAGATAGATTTTTTAAAATTCGTTAGAGGCGTTTTCTTTTTTCGACATTTAACTCGATATATGGCTTCAGCCAACATGATTGTTTGAATTTAAGTACTTCGTAGATTTTTGAATTTTTAAACCCAAATAGTGCTCGTTTACTGATTTGTAATGAATTGTGTAATCATCTTTAACATAATGTGGAAATTGGAATTTGTCCCAAGAAACTTGGGTTTTGTATGTCTGCAAAAATATCCAAACAGTTTTCATTTGTGGTTTCTAGGATCCCCTGAGACTACGATTTCTTCTATAGAAATTCTATAAAATGTACTTTTTCTTGTAACCTTTCGGTATTTTCTGTCTTTTTTTGGTTTTGATTTTCAATAATTTTTACTTTATTATTTATTTCATCTATGTTTATTTTAAATTCCTCGAATTTAGTGCTAACTAAATCGAAGATTTTCGCAATTCCTCAATTTTACCTTTAGATTGGCTTCAATTTCGAATATCTGTGTTGTATTTAATTTGTGTTTTATAGATCTTATTTCGCCTGTTAAATCGTTTATGGACATCATGGCATTTTCAAGGCTAATCTCTTTGGCTTTATCAACGTTTTTTTTCTTGATTTTGATTGTTGATTCCTTGATCGTGTGTCGTGTTGCAACACGGTAAGCCGTACAAGTGGGGCCTTCCTTATCAGGGAACGTTTCTGATTGTGCAGCGATGATCAAGTGAAACCGATTCTTAACTTTGGCTCAAACCTTTAAGGTCTGTCCACACATATCCGTGACGGGACGGCACCGTTGCTCTCCGTGTTCCGTAGCCTCCGGTGACATCCGTGATAAATTTTTCTTTGCTATTCACACAGTACCGTACCTTTCCGTGTCAGTGTTCTTCAGTGATCAAATGTGTCTGCTCGAGTGATCTCAGTTTTCTCTCCACAATGAACTTCAGTACAGAAGACTTGGCAGTAATTGCATTAATTTTAGACGAAGAAGAAGAACAAGAGAAGAGAAGAAGACTCTGGGTTCATCCCATATGGATGCTTCGAGGCGCGGAAGGAGAGTTTGCGACTTTGTATAGAGGCTTGGTGGACGACGAATGTAAATTTTATGAATACTTTCGAATGAGCCAAAGCGCATTTCATGTTTTGCTCGCTAAAATTGAGAAGTTTATCATGAAAAAGGACACATTCTGGAGAAATGCTATTTCTGCAAGAGAAAGACTCGCCGTGTGTTTAAGGTAAATGTTTATTGGTTATTACAAACGAATTTATAGTGGCATATTTCCTATCAGACTTATATATTTTATTACTTTATCTTCTGTGGTTGATGCTAGTTTTTTGACTTTTTATTTTGTAAATAACACTCCTATAAATAAGTTGCGTCAGATATGTACAAGTGATTGAAGGGTTCATTAATATTAAAAAACATTTTAAAACAATATTTAAAAAAAATTTTATTATATTCAAACAGGAATATTAGATTACAATATAAGTATACTTTGCAGCATCGAGTCAGGGTTGTTCTCCACCAAAAGCCTGCCAATATTCTCTTACACTCTCTGCACTTCCTGTGGAAGAAGTATCATCAATTATACCAATACCAGGTTGAAATGATGCAGCATTTGTGTAAGGCGAATGTTGAATCACCTGTCCCTGCTGATTTTGCAGCATTTGAAGCTCGTACTTTTGAACTGTTGAGAAAATCTCGGACTTGGCTAAATGTTGTAAATAAGGAGGCATAGATTTCATAGTTGCCGATATCCCGAACAGGAAACAGTCGATAGGGTTATCTAAAGTTACGGTGGGTGTATTTTTTTTACCTTCGTTATTCTCGATAACATACTTCATAAGTGCAGAAGCTGCTGTCTCATGTTGGGGGGTTTTCTTCCTACCAGTCACAGGGGTAGGTCTGGCAAAGCAAGCTGCAGAGGTGGAGGGTATATCATTGCTAGTTGTAGGATGTTCTTCGAATGGTGGGCTTGATGGCTGGTTCGATGATTGTGGAGGAGAAACAATGTTGTTTGTTAGTCGAGTTTCTTCTTCATTGTCATCGTTAAATTCTCCGTTTTCTGAGTCAGGATGCAATCCTATGTTTCCCTTCGTTTCACGTTCTTCCATGAATTCCAGCAAAAATTGTAGCTGGTTTTCAAATCTATACGGTTTTGATTTCTTAGCAGCTTGTCCACTTTTTGTTTTCCTTTTTCCCCAAGACTTTTTGAAGTTATCCCGTATATTATTCCACCTGGATTTGCACTGACTGCCTATAAACAGAGAAGGATAAAATTGTGTAAACAAAACATTACACACAAATATTTTTCATAAATTGACCTATCTTCTAAAGTATGAATAATATAATAATATAGTAACAAATATTATGGCCTTGTCACAAAATTATTCAAAAAACTTGTAATACTATCAACCATGTTTTTTTTTCTAGATATCTTGCTACAGGTGATTCGTTCAAAACGATTTCGTTCAGCTACCGGATGGGGCACTCAACTGTTCAGTCAATAGTGACCGAAACATGTCGTGCAATAGTTGAAGGTTTGATGAGTGAAGTGATGCCTGAACCATCAGAAGAAGATTGGAAAAGAATCTCACAGGATTTCAAAGGCTATTGGAATTTCCCGAATTGCATCGGGGCTGTAGATGGCAAACATGTCAGCATACAGGCACCACCAAAAAGTGGATCTCAATTTTTTAATTACAAGAAAATTTTTTCTGTTGTGCTGCTTGGCTTGTTTGATGCCAATTACAACTTTATTGCTGTAGATGTAGGTGCCTATGGCAAAAGCAGTGATGGTGGTATTTGGGCACGCTCTAACATCGGTAAAGCATTTGAATCAGGCAACTTTTCGGTACCTGGACCCGTACTTCTCCCGGGCACAAGCATCGAATTACCACACATTATAGTCGCTGATGAGGCTTTTCAGTTAAAACCGTATATTATGCGCCCATACCCCGGTCAGGAATTAGACAATCCAAAAAGGATATTCAATTATCGCCTGAGCCGTGCCAGAAGGGTTTCGGAAAATGGGTTTGGAATCTTGGTTCAAAAATTCAGATTATACAACAGACGGATTCAGTCATTACCTGCAAATGTGGACAACATAATATTGAGTACCTGCGTTTTACACAATTTCATACGAAAGTATGAAAGGTACGAAGGTACACCAGTCATCAGTGGAGAAACTTCTAGCAACGAGTACAGGCCAGTCAACTCAGCACTAAGGAACTTGTCTCACAAAGGCGGAAATGCCACTAAACACGCCTTTCAAATTAGAGATGCATTTAAAGATTATTTTGCTTCAGAAGCAGGATCAGTTCCTTGGCAAAATCAAGCTATTAGTGGCCGAGATCAATGATTTTGTTAATGACGTTTACCACGTCCTTACTTGAAAGTTGGTTAATTGTTTGTAGGTATTTATTATGTAGTAGGTTTTTTATTATGTATTTACTATTTCGTCTTTCGTAATTTACTATTCGTAATTATTTTGTATTTTGTAATAATAAAGTAAATTTTGTAAGATAATAAATTTATAAACTCACCATCGACATTAATTTTGAGACCAATTTCCTGCCAAATTCTTCCTTTCCAATCGGCATTTAGGTATTTGGGGTCCTTCAAATCGTAAAGCACTGGCCGTTCCCGAACCAACTCGATGAGAAGCTCGTCGTTCATATTAAAAAAAATGAGGTACACACAGAAAATACAAAAGTGAATAGAGCAAACTCGTTTAAAAAATACGGACGTGAAAACTGAAAATATCGGCGAGGACGTATTTCTTATTTTCACAGTGGACGCCGGAAGGGCACTGAGAGTGTCGGAGAGCCACGTTGTCGTTCATGTTTGAACACGCACCGTATTTCTTCCTTAGTTTACAAAGAATTTTCGTCAGCCGATTTTTTTTTTTCACTGAAAGTCACGTGACGGTACGTTACGTCCCGTCACGGCACGGATATGTGTGGATCGACCTTTAGGTCTCATCCAATTACGATTACAGATCCAAAGTCGCGCACAGCTTGTCAAGTCCTACACGGCAGAAACTTTCCGAATCAAAACGATCGCTTGTACCTTGACGCTTGTAATAACGCAACAAATCGCGACAACACGGCGATGTTAGCGTGTCCATTGACTGAGTCCAACTGAATATAAAAGGTATCCTAAACACTACAAATACGACTATATATACACTAATGCGAACAAATGGGCTTGCATTTCCTTGGAAAGTAGGGGTAAGTTGTTGTTTTTTATTTGAGGCACGATTCCAAGTTCTCATCGATAAGCCGATTTCTTAAGCTGGGCGCACACTAGGTCGGTGGGGCGGGGCGGCGCGGCGCGGAATTGTGAAGGTCCGCACACTATGTAGGAACCGCTCTCGGCCGCGTTGGTCGAATTTTCCCGTTCTATCTGACTAGCGCTGCGGTTTTAGTGTTGATTTTGCATTTTCAGGTGTCTTTACAAATATGGCAGCAGAATATCTGCATACTCACTGTCTACCTCAATTAGAAATTCTTTAAATTGGCGATAGTAAAGAGCTTTAGCTAGAATGGAGTTGATAATCTTTATCACCAATTCCATTACATTGCAAATTTCTTCAGGAAATGTCATAGTGCTTCCTGATGAATAATGCAATGGTAAGTAAGTATGTCGTGATTAATGTTTTCTTTAAAAATAGCGACAAACCCATTTCTTGCACCTCTCATACTTTTTGCTACGTCTGTTGAAATCGAGACAATTTGTTCTAATGGAATTTGATGTTTTTCGAAGCACTTCATTACATTTGCAGTATGTACTATACGCATTTGTCCTTTGAGTGGCAATAAACCCAAAAGTTTCTCTTTCGGGCCTGTAGTTGAGATAAATCGCATAAAAAGAGAAACTTGCTCTGTGTCATTTATATCACAAGATTCGTCAACTGCATTGATAGAGTTGAGGCCAATTTGAGATTTCAATTTGTTTATTTGTTATGTTTGCAGGCTTTCTATTGTTCTATCTTTCACTGTTTTAGCAGACAAAGGTATCTCTTGATTTCTTTTTAATTGTCTGCTCTATTCTTAAACTCTAAAAAAGCTCTTCGGATGCACTTTATAAAACAACAACTCTTTATATAGTCTCCGTCCGTGTATGGCTTTCCTCTCTGAGCAATCTCCTGACTAACAACTAAACTTGCCGTATTTACAATGTTAGAAGATTGCACCCAGTGATTAAAAACAAAAGCTGGCCTTACTTGTCTCCTCTGGAGTTCCTCGACTGCGTTCTTCCTTGCATCAAAACCCGATATTTTGGTAATAAATGATTCGTGTTTGGTCGTAAAGTATCTTTCTAAATTAGAGTTTTTTTGTTATGTGCCACTTTTTCTTGAGAAATAAGACAGCTCGGGAGGCCATTATTTTAAGATTTGGATAAACGCAAACTTTTCTGTTCACTCCACTTTCAATTCACGGTTTTCATCTTCCGTTTTTCTTTGCTTTTTCTTAGCAGCCATGATGGGCACCTAAAAAATGTTGCATTTTGAGTAAAAATACAGCATTAAACACAAAATTATAACAAAACTAAACAAAGATAATTAAATACTTGTGGAATCTGTAGATGGAAAAATATGTATAACTGTCCGATATAGCCTCTGGAAATGTAACCATGCTCTGTTACCAGGAGTCAGCTTCCGTACCTAGGCCTGAGGGATTTTTGATACTTACATTTCCAGAGGCTCCCCTCAGCCGGATGTTGGAGCTCAACTTCTTCTTCTTGGTAAATGCCGCAGCTTAGTAGAGTGCGCAGGTATTTTATTATCCCCTCCTCAGAATAATAAAACGGAAGAATGAGGGTGAAATAAAATAGGAGAAACCAAAAGAGTAAAATAAAATAGGAATCCTTGACCAAAAATAAAATATATTCTTCTTAAAAATGAATACAAACAAAATTAAATAAAATACCGAAATTATAGATGGCCTTTCTTTCAAATATCAAACGAATCGTTGATCGGAGGAGAGGGGGTGCCGGTCTTCTTGATAAGGGTGACCGGTGGCCGGCTTCGTATATAACTGGGACAAAAGAATGATTCCTCTCTGGTTCCTTTACCGTACCGTACGGTAAAGAGGGGGTCCCATATTGCCCTTTTCCCATGGTATGATGATGTCATTGCACTCAAAGAGATCATCAGTGAGCTCTGTTGGAGTCATTCCTTTGGGGACCAGTTGTATGAATATCCTCGGGTAGCGTTTTGTTAGCTCACTTACTTTTCACCCTCCTTTTGGAGAATTTCCATCGGCTTGGAACGGTCTTCAGCAGTATCCATCTTTATGTCCACGCCACCTCGTGCAGTGTACTCAGGCCCTCGATTCTCACCTTGGTTTGTTTTTGGGCGGGGGATTGACGACGCTTTTGATACGATCTAAAAATTCTAGGGCGTCCCCTTCTGGTTTGTCAACCACAACTACATGTCCTTGCCTTATCATTAGAGCGTCCATGTTTTTCTTTTGGCTTTGTTTCTTCCAGTTGCAAAGTTTATCATTTATTTTGTTCGGGTGTTTGCTCAAGGCGTCTTCCCCGACTTTTGGGAGTTCAGAGCGTTGCTTCCCGGTTCTTTTAGTCGCAGTGGCCACTTCCTAGTGTCCTCAAGGTCAGTGCTACAACTCACTGTGTTTAAATTTTCAGATGTACTTGTCCTATTTGGCTGTATCACTTGTTTACTTGTTCCGTTGATGGTTCTCGAATCCGCTTTGTTGTTTTGTTGCTTGTTGAGATGATAACCGAATCGGTCATCATACTAGTTGAAACCAGTCACGGTTTACTCGCAAAAGCTTTATCCCAAAACTAAAATTATTATATTGAAAATTGTAACAAAGGGGGGACCATTAAATAACAACTAAAAATAAAACGAAAGTTTATTTAAAACAAACAACTAAAGGGAAATTAAATCGTGCCCTTATGGCACTTGGTAACAAACGAAATTTATATTAAATTTAAAATGAACAAAAACCACAACAAACTCATGTTTGGCCTCTACTTATCTTTTAATTTTGGCTTTGGCCTTTTCGTCGACAACAATAGGTCTTCGTCTCGCTTTCTCCACTTCCGGGAACACACTGCTCTTTGCCTTCCCTCAATCAAGTATAAGCTTGCAGAAGGAAGGGCTATTGGTCAGGCTGACGTGTGGAGTTGTAGCGTCATGCTGCAGCGTCACACTGTTCGGTCTTCGAATTTCTTTCATAATTACCTTTTCATCTCCCGATGGCTACTATCAATTTTATCTATCTTTCTCATTTAATTCGTTCATTACCCCTTTAATGGGGGGGGAGGCTCGAGTTCTTCGTGTTTTGTTTTAGGTCATTCGGCGGTGTTCGTAATCGCGGGTGTTAGAGCAACCAATTATGTCCTCAACGATATAGTTTTGGTTTCGGTAGTGCTAATTACGTCCTTTGAGGTAGGAATTCTCATGGAGCGTTTGCTGCTGTCCGACTTAGTTGCCGAGTCTTCCGGATTACACTCGGTGTTATTCTCTCTTAACACTTCTTAACACTTAACGCTCGATAGCTCTTTCGAAAGCTGGGGAGACGATGGTTATACTGGAATCATTGTTAGCTGAATTTCTTCGTTTAAACACTAGTCGACCTCCAAGGAGCACTCTAAAAAACGTCCGCACGCTCTGAAAGCTCGAGGCCAACTTCTTCCTAGCTTTTGGGAAATTGGTAATGCTTAGGCAGTCAATCATTAGCGGCTGCACATACGGCGCGATTGAGGCAGCACAACTTATCTTAGCCTGTTGATTGAGCGTAACACTTCGTTGTTGCACAAAGGGGGTGCAGTGCACTCACTCGCTAGCTCTTACTCTTGGCCTTATTCTTTTGTCCTTATTCAGTCATTTGCTGAGACATGTAATGGCTAGATATTTCATCTTTAGTCGATTTTCTATGTTAGGAAGGAGCCGTCGCGTGGGACGACCCTTAGAAGAATCGTCCCATCTCAGCTGCCCGCTCCCTAACCATCCACTCATCTGCCTCTTCCGTGCTCGTGACTGGGATGCAAGGTGGGCGTCCACTCTTTATTTTCCATTTTGCGCACATAGCTTTCGCTTTTAGATCGATAGGCGGTCGGCCAGCATGACTTGTAGGGCTACCGTGGATACCGTCCTGTAGGCCTGGGTGACGGCGAGCAGGGCTGCGCGCTGGGCTTGTTCAAGCACCGCGCGGTCATTCGTCTGTAATTCACGAGTCCCACGCCGGCGCCGCGTACAATATTACAGACTCGCACAGCGCCGTGTAGTAGACTTGTCTCGTTTTGTACGAGACTCCCCACGTGGCACCAGATCAGGAGCGGATAGCCGCAATCCTCGTGGGCATACTAGTTTTTGCGCTCAGGGCATTTGAGGTAAATCTTAGGTCGGGTGTCATTCTTACTCCGAGGTACGACCGGGCTGGGGGGCTCTTTATGGTCTCACCATCTATACCTATCGAACATTGAGCTTGCCCTTCAATAACATGAGCTCCGTTTTTCCCAAGGCCAGTTACAATTTAGTTCTATGACACCAGCTTTCCGGCAGGGCCTCGGCAATTGCACCCTTTTGCTCTATTTGTGCCTTTGTGTCCGCCTGAATGATGACGGCTACGTCCTCAATGTAAGCAGCAGGTGTGAGTCCTGCTCCGCTCAGATCAGCTAATGCGTCGTCAAAGAGTACCGCCCATAGATAGAAGCCAAGCATTGATCCTTGAGTGATTCCTTTCTAGACAGATCTTCGGCAGTCACTGCTCAGTGTAACGTCTTCGCCTTCTTTGCACACTGTTCCTAAGCCGTTGCCGGCTCTATATAGTTTCTTAGGCGCTTTGTCTAGCTTTTTTATTATAGACGGAGCAATAACGTAAAAATAAAAAAATAAATAAATATAAATAAATTAAGGAAAACATCCTACAGCGCTCCAGAAAAGGGCCAGTACGTGGGCGAAAGAAAAAAAAACAATAATAAATAAATTAAATAAATAAAAATAAATAAATTAATTAAGCAAAACATAAAAACCCTTCGCACCGCACCCTTTCCGAGCACTGTCCCTGAGCCATTGTTGACTTCTTACAGCGCTCCAGAAAAGGGCCAGTACGTGGGAGAAAAAAAGTAAATAATAAATCAATTAAATAAATGAATGAATGAATAAATAAATAATAATACACATAAATACATAAATTAAGAAAACATAAAAACCCTTCGCACCCCACCCTGTCCGAACACTGTCCCTGAGCCATTGTTGGCTTCTTACAGCGCTCCAGAAAAGGGCCAGTACGTGGGAGAAAAAAATTAAATAAATAAATAAATAAAAATAAATAAATTAAGCAAAATATAAAAACCCTTCGCACCGCACCCTTTCCGAACACTGTCCCTGAGCTTCTTACAGCGCTCCAGAAAAGGGCCAGTACGTGAGAGAAAAAAAAATATACTAAATAACGTAAAGATAAATAAAGACTATGCTCGTTCCTCTCCCCACTCCTGTTCTATTTTCTCTTGATTCTTCTGTAACGGTCGCATCTCAACTCCACCTGCCGAGCTCTTCGTCACAATGATTAATTATTAAATCAATTGTGTCCGGGATGGGCCTCGCGGAGGCGGCTCGCAGAGATGTTGAATATTTAGGTGGAGGAGGTATGGTCTTTCATTTTTATTCTTGTTGTCCTTGATGGAAATGGTCATAGTTGTCACGTCCATGTGCCGATAGGGAGGTTAAAAAAAAATAAGATCAAATAAAAATCCTCCGTACCGCACCCTCTCCGAGCACTACCCCTGAGCCAGTGTTGGCGTCCTACAGCGCTTCAGAAAAGGGCCAGTACGATGAGGAAAGAAAAGAAAAATAAATAAATTAAGCTAAGCATAAAAACCCTTCGCACCGCACCTTCTCCGAGCACTGTCCGTGAGCCATCGTTTGCTTCTTACAGCACTCCAAAAAAAAAGGCCAGTACGTGGGAGGGGGAAAATAATAATAGAATAATAATAATAAATTACTCCTCCCTGGGGATTTTGGGAAGTGACTGTTCACAATCATTTTTTTAAGTCGTTTTTCCACAGTCAGTAATACTTTTTTCTTGAATTATGGCTTTTATGTGAGCATGACAATTTCTGGAGCCAACTTGATGTTGGTGAGTTTTCCCAAGGCGCAAACAGTTTACGCACCTTAGGGCTCCAGTCTTACGTTCTCTAGTGTCGTGGGAATCCGATTCTTATTTTCGTGGCTCTGGAGTTGAGGAGGTGTTTAACCCTTTTCAGCAATTCGCTGTGCTCTACGCCTTCAGATAGGTCTATATGTACCAGCTTGCTATTTTCGATCATGGCTTTATCTATATCTACATCGGTAACGGAGCAACCTCTTTGTTGTTTTCCATTTTTATTAATGTTATTGTTGGCATCAATGGTCTTGTTTCTTTTCATAGGATCCTGCTCTGTATTTTTACCGTTCTTATTTTTCCTCATTACTCCAGGTCTCCTTATAGATGGTGTAGTCTCATTTTTATTGAATTGAACAGAGTTATTATCATTCAACTTTTTCGACTGACCTTGTTGTTGCTTGTTCTTTGGATTATTCCGAGAGGTGGCTGTTCAGTGGCTCCCTGCTTCCGATCATCGCGGCAACCCTGCAGAGCTCATCTGCAATCTTGTCGAAGGACGGAGCCAGGGCTGCGGCAAACTTTGCCGGTCCTTCTTCAGCTGCAGAAAGCTGTGCATTATGTATACTTATTCGTTGGACTGCCCAACAACTTATCGATCCTTTCCCCAACAAACTGGGTCGCAGGCTTAGGACATTTGTTCTTTGGGTCAAGTAAGTACCGCGATATTTGGGCAAATAATTCTTGCGCTTCTGCACATGGTTTAGCGTGCCTAGTGCCTGGGGTGTCCGTCGGATCCCCAGCTTCAATAGGAGCGTTGTTGCTCTGTGTGTCTTCCATAATATCAGCAGGAAATTTAAACCGAGCAGTCGGCAGCCGCCACTCGCAAGTTTACATTAATGATTAAAGAACGATAACACATATGAAGTTGAAGGAAGAATTGATGAAATGGAGCAGATGAAAAATAAAGATTAGGGATAGCAGAAAGATACGCACAAACAGGGTCGAAAGAAGCAATGAAGGATGTCAGAAGAAGACGCTTAAGAAACTATAGATGTCAAGAAAGGCACGAAGCTTGAAGATAAGGTGAGGGGGAAGAAAGATGCTAAAAAGAGATGTCAACTCTGAAGTAGAAGCGTGAAGAATTGTAGGGAGGGGAAGGGAAGGGAAAAATATGTCAACGTAAGATGACAACCTGAAGTAGTGAAAAATGGGTGAGAGGGGAAGGGGAGGGAAGTAAGATGCCAAAAAGAGATGTCAAAGAAAATGAACAAAATGAAAAATAAAAGATTTTTTTTTAAGAAGAAGAAATCCTGTTTCTTGATATTGTTGAGCACCTTGGTCGCTATCTGATTCCAGTCGCTCACTATCGTCAGGCAAGGTGTAGGTCTCTTCGCAAGCTAGCACTTCTTTGCTGATACCGAATTGTTTAAAGGCCTTAACGAAATTATTTCCATTGTCCGTCACTGCGGCCACGACAGTTCGTATTCAACCCAAACTCCGCAAAAATATCTTGGAGCAAATCCGCAATTCTCTCATTTGTGTGGGACCCTTTGAAACGTATACAAGCCAGAGCAGCAGACTGCCTTTCATAGAAATTGCTTATCCAATGAACTGTAACCCCCATAAAACTGCGCTTCTTCCCCGACCAAATGTCTGCTGTTGCTCAGACGTATGTTGTCTCCCGAAGCAGATTTCGCAGATTTTCATTATCTTTTTCGAATAATGCAGAGGTAGTTTTGACGACTGACTGCCTGCTCGGAAGAAAAAGACCAGAAACATCAATTTTCAACTGGTTGAAAATCTCCTTGAGCCATTTATCCTCGACGTCACGAAATGGAATCATGGTACTTACGATGGCTTTAGCTACGAGATTTTCTAAGTCTCCTTGATTCAGAGATATCTTCGCACTTGTTCTTCCACCCGTCTCAACTCATTTTTTCATTCTTTTTTTATTTAAATATTCTTTGTAACTGTCAACAGCAGCCTGTCCATGTTTTCTATTTAAATAGCTGAGGAAGTTTGTGGAAGCATTAAATTGTCCCTTAATATGAACGGCTTGTGGCTCACAGAGATGACAAAGGCCTACTGCTTTGTTACCTAGGACATCAGATTTTTCATTTATTAGAGAGAAAAACTTCCCGTCGAGAATTGAGAGCCCATTCCAGTGCGTTTCGTGATCTGACGAAGGAACCTTCTGGCCTCATGCCTACATCTGATGCACTTCAATCACATTCACTTCCACTCATTGTGGAAAAAATGCAAACGATTCACGTTCTAGTTATAGATCCTTAAATGAAACGGACAAGAACTGACCGTGTATCCCTCTGCTGCCTACTACGAGCAAATCGCTACGTGTTATCATCTGCGTTGAACCCGAACCCAATAATATATTGCAAGAAACGGCTGGCTTACAATCTCTCTGTAATCAACATAAATATTGACCTTTCAACTGGGCATGAAGGAACCCTCACTACACAAGCTGTGATGAAAATGTAAATGCATAACCTACAGCAACGTAAATTTTGGAAACATAATATAGAGTAGTTTTAAATAATAAACACTAGCAATATTCGAAAAGTTACATAATCTGCTATCCCGTATGTTCAGACAAAGCCATTCAGAGGGGCTGAAATAAAACCGATGTCGCTATAATTAAGTAATCTCATACCAAATATTTATACAGACATTGTATAAATTTTTATAATTACTACCTATTCCCTTAACAAATATAAAAGATCAATTTATGAGTCTTATACATTTAAAGTCTTAAGAGATCTCATTGAGATGGTTTTCTAGTTTAGAACTAAAATTACATTATAGATAAAAAACATAAGTTAAAACATTCTTTAAATACACTAGTAATAAATAATCAAATCCTATATATTAAATGAGACAAATGAAATAAAACTCGAACTCTTACGTTTAGATACTCGTGTACACAAACAAATACACAGACACAAATATCAATAGTAAAATATTCAAAGATAAAAATTTCAGACGATTCCCTCATCTCCAATATTAACTTATTCTTCGTCTCATCCCTTGCGATGGCTTAGGCTGCGAGGCGGAACGCTTGGTCTATCGAAACGTAATCCTCTGGGTCCGCCTCTTCTAAAAGTGCCCGACCCGCCGCTTCAAGGCCTGATAACTCTCGACCAAAGAGCTCCAATGCTAGCCTGCTCGTGATCTTTCCTCGAGCAATCTTAGTATGCAGTCCCCCCCATCTTGGCCTTCTTTCGTATACTGTTCCTAAGCCGTTGCTGGCTCTTTACAGTTTCTTAGGTTCTTTGTCTAGCTTTTTTTTATTATAGACGGAAGCGGCTGAACTTGGGGGTCAGAGAGAACAAGCAAAGGAGAAAAATAATAATTACTTAATAAAAATAAAAAGCAAATAAAAAAATTAATTAATTAAAAAATAACGTAAATAAATAAAAAACTACCGCCCTTGGACCATCTCCGAGCACTGTCGCTGAGACGTTGTCGGCTTCTTACAGGGCTTCTGGAAAAAGCCAGAACGAAAAAAAATACATTAAAAAAATTGCTCATGCTCGTTCCTCTCCCCACATTGAAAAATGAAATGTTAATTAACATTGAAAAAAAAGAAAAAAAACTTCACTCTCACCACTCTTGTTTGTACTGTTTTACTCTTTTATTTATGTTTCTCTGTTTCTGTTAACGGTCGCATCTAAACTCCACCTTTTCGTCACAATTAAATTTGTCCGGGATGGGCCTTGCGAAGGGATATTATAAATTCAGGCGGAGGAGGTATGGCCTTTCACATCTTGTTTTATTTATGTTCTTCATGTCATTATTGTTAACTTTCGAGTTGGAATGTGCCTGTGAAAAAAAAAGGCTAGGCGGGCCAACCTTTCCTTCTCATTACTCGCCTTTCGAACTTCTTAGTGGCTTTAAATACATTTTTCCTGAGTGCTTCAAGGTTGGCAGTTAGTGCTGCTCTTTCATAAAGCCAGGTAACTCGCACATCTTCGTAAATGCTACAGCAGAATCAATGCTTCCGCACTCACAAAGTGGTGGCGAGTCTTATAGCAGAAAAGTATACAGTTTTTCAGCAAAATCCCCATGGCCCGTAAGTAGTTGCGACAAGGAGTGGTCAACTTCTAAGAAGTCTCACTTCACATGGTCCACGGGGAAAATGGGATATGCGTGTCTTCCTTTGCTCGAGACATCCCATCTCACCTGCCACAGTCGGAGTGCCCAATCTCGTGCTTCGGTGACTGAAGTAACTGGGATTCCGTGTGTTTTGTTGTTTTCTAAGTCCCACTTCGCACATCGGAACTTCGCAAGGATGTCTATTTGCAATTGTCTAGCAATCACCTGCAGCGCTTTTCCGCGTGCGTTCCAGATGTCGCCAGTCCGCCGCACTCTACACCACTGGGGCGGCCCACTGGCCCCGCGTATAGAACTCGCATAATGCGGAGTAGTATATTTTCCTACTTTTATAAGATCCACCCCAGGACGGACCACTTAGGGTTTGAAGAAGACCTTTTGCGAAGCCGTTGCTGTGTTGAGAGTGAATTTAGCTCCTTTCGCCATCTTGACACCAAGGTAAGTAACCTCCGTCGGTGCCTTGATATTAATACCATCAATCGGTATCACAGGTGGAGACCTCATATTAAGTTGACCCTTCAGTAAGATCATGTCAGTTTTCTCTCTTCAGTTCAAGCTTGACTGACCTGCACCAATTCTGTACACTGTTGACGGCCGTTCTCCCTCGACGCTCTAGTTCAGCTTTGGTGTTACCGGGTAAGATAACCATCAAGTCATTCACATTGGCTATGGCACGAATGCTTTTTTGCTCTAAGGTCTTCAAGAGGTCATCGAACAGGACCCCTCCACAGCAACGGTCCGAGAATGGATCCCTGCGGTACCCCCATCGGGACCTCCCTTACACAGCCTTCACCGCGGCTCTCGAGGTGTGTGTACCGATCGTTGAAGTAGCTTTTTAGTAGGTTCAAGATTTCTGGGTCGAAGACCCGTCGCCGATTGAGGTGAATAAAGATGGCCACCACATCCTGTCAAACGCCTTACGGATGTCGAAAAGCAATCCCAAGGCATATTTCTCAATGATGCCGGCCACGACCTGAAGGGCGTATTGGATGGCATGGGTGGTGGGTCTACCCGGTCTGTTGCCAAACTGGCTTTTAGTCTCTTATACATAAGCTTTCCTTTCCCAACACCGAGAGAAGGGAGATTAAGCGATAGGACCCTAGAAGCTCAGGGGAACGTCCGGCCTAGGCGAAGGCCACCATGGTAGCCGTCTTCTACGCCGATGGAAAGTAACTCAGACTGAGACAATCCGAGTTAATTTTCTGTAGGTAATCTTTCGTTTCCTGGATCGTATCCATTAGGACAGATGCTTCAACTCTGTCGCTGCCTAGTGCAGTGTTTCGCCTTAAGTTTTTTACAGCTGAGTCGACTTCTGTGGACCATGATGTATGGCTAGACGAAGGAAAGGGAAGCGCAGCATCTAGTCTCGTCATCGCCTGGCTCGATTTGGGTGTCTTCCGGAAAAGCCTCTTCTAGAAGAACTTCTCCATTGCACTGCACCGATGATATATGCGGGTTCCAAGCAACCACGATCGGTTGCGAGGCCAACTTGTTCACGGCGACCTTTGTATGGAACCCCCAGGCTGACTCGTTGTCGTCCTCGACGAAAGACTTCCAGGTCGATCGTTTGCTGTATCTTATATAATGGTGTTGAATTATTTGGGATGGATCTTGTCCCCAGTGATTCAAAGGAGTTTTTTTTTTTTTAAAGAAATTAAGATAGAGCCTTTTTTTAAAAAATACGTTTATAATGAAATGAACACGCGCCAACACGTGGCGGTGTGTTGCAGAATGGTATTAAATGTGAACAAATTGGTGTTTCTTTTCTAAATTTTTTTTACCATACAAACTTTAATCAAATGTACATTTA
This sequence comes from Cimex lectularius, assembly GCF_000648675.2. Classification (NCBI taxonomy): domain Eukaryota; kingdom Metazoa; phylum Arthropoda; class Insecta; order Hemiptera; family Cimicidae; genus Cimex; species Cimex lectularius. Next base: position 1,137 of record NW_019392750.1, on the reverse strand, counting down.
CATAAAACCAAATAAAAATAAAAATACCTTCAAACAAATGGTTATTTACATAAAACAAAATGAAAATAAAAATACCTTTACAAAAGAAAATCTTCCAGTGCTGAAGCGAATAAAATGTCATACAATAAATGTGAAATTAGACGAACAATAAATTGGGCACCACTAAAAAAAAAGTGAATTGAAATAATTGCAATTATCCTCGACCTGGTTTTAATCAAATACTTCACCAGAGAGACCAAAAAAAGAGAGAACCTTCCTTGTCCCGACCAGTCTGTGTTCAGCTCCCCACTCCGTCGATCTTTGTCTTCTAGTCGGTGGAGAGTACTCGCGGGAAATTCAAAAACGATCGTTACACTCCCAAGGCATATAAAAGAAAAAGGAAAAAAAAATTTTGAAGTACAAAATGTTGATGAACGTCGTAGAACTTCCAGGTGTTACAGAATCTCTTCAACCGAAGAACCTCTGTGGTTAGAAGAACGTTGACTTGAAGTGTTGCGTCCCATTATCGTGTCTCAAATTCCCATGGTGAGCGTCTTGGCGAAGAATTGTGGTTGAAGAGATGTCAGAAGAAAACGTAAATGTTACAGTTCATATCGTCTAGCAGATGTGGTCCTCCTTTAGGATGTAGTAATGGAACAAGGATGACGATAATTTTCCAGGATGAAGATCTTCCGATGTCGTAGGTATGTCTCCTTCCCTGTTGACTTGTGATGAAGCGGTGTTGCGTGCGTTTTGGGTTTCTTGACGAGATGAGTGTCCATGTGCAGCTAGCGCATTGTTATCTGTGCGAATAGCGACTCCCAACGTGGGTCTATATCCAGGATGCCGTTGATGATGTCGAGGCTTATTTTAAGCTTAAAGTATTGATATAATTCTGATATGCAATTATCCATTTTTTATGTTATGATGGTTATTTTTGTTTATTTTAATTTTTTTTAAAGTAATGTATTTTGGTTTATCCTTTTAAATAATTAATTCAACGGGTTTGATAATTAGTGAATTTGTACTGTGTAAGACAGAGCGAAATTTTAGAAAGGGTTGTAAAAAATTTAATTGGAACACAATAAGTGTAATAATAGTACTGACTGTAAGCAAATTGTGCAGAAGGTAATATATTTACAATTTTTAAATTTAAAT